>NC_137438.1:540000-915000 GCF_964374335.1 Astatotilapia calliptera
TCATAAAAATCATTAAATATTTACCATCCTGCCATCCACCTGCCCGAAGCTCGGTCTGATCTTTCCCAAACACTGCACCATCAGTTCGAAACAAAGAAGACTGCTGCTGTATTTTTTGCTACCAAATCACAACTGTGTCACGTAGATGTGTAGTGTAGTTAACACATTGACTAACAAGTGACAGATCTGTGGTTTGAAGAGAAATCCCCGTCAGGTGGAAAGAGTCCATCTACTGTGGCAGCACGTTCTCACTCCCGAGGCGTAACATGTTGACGTTTTGTCACGTCCCGCGGCGTTCCTGAGGAACACGAAAGGAGACCTTCGGCGTTCTTATGGTACGCGGCGGGTTATGGCTGGAATCCAGTGCAATGACGCTCCCGTGGTAATAGACGTTCCAGCCCTAAACCTAACCTTATTCCTGATCTTATCCAGGACTATAATGATGTTAAATTGCGTGTTTCTAAGCGATTTGAAGAAAAAGAGCGAACATGTGTAGACGGAGTCCAGACGGTTCTCATATTTCCTCTTTTTTCCGAGGTCGTCATTTAGGAACGTGGTGGGTAGCCGAAAACGTAATATGGTGACGATTTGTCACCTAGCGTAAAATGTTACGCTTTGGGAGTGAGAACGTGTTGACTGTGGTGATGCACCAAACATTCAATTGATCACCGGTATCATTTACAAAGGCATTGTTAGATAGCATGATAGCAATCTTTACAAACATGCCGAGGCTTCAAATAACCTGCAGACATCTGACATATTTAAAGAGCATGAGGGAAATATATGTTCAACTCCTCTTAGTCCTGTTTTATCTTGATTTTTTCCTTAATAAACGCAGTGATGATGCATCTTCCAACAAAAGTCTTATCAACAAGAGGATGCAGGAGCAATTCAGCTGGCCACCAGCTGCCATGAATGAGGATAAAAGACGTTTAAAGGATGTTGCAAACACAATGAGAGAACTAGAGCGTCCCCGGCAGCGGCCTCTTAAAGTCCTTCTTCACAAACAGGACTCCAACTTTGTACCGGCAAAGCTTGTGTGGTTGTTACTGAACAGCACTCAGGCATGAATATCCTCTGTCCTGGTGCCCGTCAGAGAGAAGAGGATTGTGTGAGTAGAGGGCTCCTCTGAGACCACAGGAACCTGAATCCGGTAGAGAATTACTAATGGGATGGATTGTGTCAGGTCTGTGTCAGTGAACCACAGAATGCAAACTGAGAAGCTAGGGTCAGCTCGCCTTCACTTCAGCCACGAAGCTGATTCAACAACAGAAATGTTCTTTTTTCTGTCACTGAAGCTTAAGTCATCATTTTCCAACATCACTCAAGCATCACATGTGAGCTTCAACAATGAGGAATTTTTAAACGTACCTAAAAATATTCAAACGTTTGGATGTCTGCTGCATGAATGCTTCTACTCTCAGAGCTGCAGATCCACCCAACATCACTGCTAGGTTTGTTGGGTGAGGGTTGCATTAAAAATAAATCTGAGGCATATTGTTTATTTAATATGTTCAGCACACTTTGTCCTCAGACTGATCCCAACATGCACAGTTCAGCTTTTCTCTGGTAACCTTTAATTTCACCACTTTGTGTCCGTACATGTGCTGCATCCTGTTCCTTTATAATGCAGGCAAGATGCATCAAATATGTTCTTGGTTGAAGACGTTGAAACCTGTTAACTTGTTATGATGAATAACTGACTAATCAAGCTGATCGCTGGATTCGAGCGTTTCGATCTAAATGTATACGTCTACTGTAGAAGGCTAAACTTAAAGCAGTATTGTTATTTCAGCAACAGGCTGGTCAGACAGTACAGACATGCTATTCCAGTGTTAAATAGTGTTTGTTTGAGTGGGTGTGAATGAGGCCTGTTGTATAAAGTGCTCTGAGGGTAGAAAAGCTCTATGTCAGAATCAGCCCATTTACCTTTGAGATCAATTGATCACATGATCTCCACCGTCGTGTGGAAAGAATGTTCTGCTGATCAGCAGCCGAGTGCTCAGAGATGTTCACAATGACACCGGGCTGCCCCTGTGCAGAAATAACTGTTCAGCAGAAACATAAATAGAATATAGAAATATTGACCATCAGTGAGCACAAAATAAATGGTTGATAATAACTGACAAACCAAAGGATTTGTAGATTTGGGTTTAACATCCATCCTTTTCCAATCAGGTTTTTTCCTAATTAGAGAACATCTAAATGTGAAAGCTTGTAAAAAAAAAACCAAAAAACCAAAACCTTACAATAACAAAAATAATCTGTACTCTTAATTCTAACCCAAGGACAGCTGACCACTGAACAGATCGAGTACCGTAAAATTAAATTTTGCCTTTGCCTTCCATAAAGCTTTTTCTGTATGGATACATACAGTAATTACACTCTCAGCAGGGTTTATACCACGAGAGACGTCCTATCACTGTGTGCAGTGAGTAAGAAGAGAGTGGATTGTTCAGCCGAGCGTAACATCTACCCAACAACATTTTCCGCTTCAAATCAAACAAGCTGCAGATCCCAGGAGGGAAACAGACTTAAGTGGTAGAGGTCTGCAGTCTGGTGAAGGTTCATCAGCAGAGGCAGAAGAGAACGTCTTCGCTCTGATTCATACAGCGATTGAAGCCTCAGCTATACATCTGAGTCATTATTTACATTATTGTGAAAATGTGTTTTTATCCAATTCCTTCTTACGTACTCAACAATATCCATTTCACATCTTATGCAGATTTCCTCCTGGAGGAAGCTATGAAATAAAAAACCTTTCTGGAGCTCCACCTCAGGCCTGACTGTGATGTTGTCAGAGGGCAGAGGCTCTGCACAGACACCTCGTGTAGTCGACTTTCAGAGAAACAACCCACTGGGAGGACTCTTTCACTGGCTGCAGTCACACCCTGTATTATTACTACCAGCCAGAGAGACTCCTGATGATGATGACAGAAGTTTCATTAAAAGTATTTACAGTAACTGGTTACAGTTCTTGAGTCTGCCCAAGAGAAAAGACATGGAATAAATGGTAACAGGAAAACAGACAAGATGTAAACACATTTTTACTTTTGCTTTTATGAAACAAACATGACTGATGGAGTCGATGCAAAATGAATCTATTTCTTTTCCATACTGGTACCTTCCACGGTACCTTAGAGCGCTTTGAATGTTTACTGTTGTTTCTCTCTTTGACTTTTGGTAGAAAGCACAATTCACACTTTGAGTGGACACCGAGCCGGCACACTCATGTCACCTTACACCTTAGAATTAATTCTAAAAGTTCCGTAGTTTAAGATAAAGATATTTGATCCCTTTAATAAACTGTTGCCAAATTACCAAAAAAAGAAAAAAGGTGTTTGTGTCTGACTTTACTGTTTGATAACTCACTGTGAACTCAGACGATCAAAGTAACTCCCAGGTGGATGCAGGACCCAAGGTTTCCCAGCAGGACGTTACCCAAAGCTTGCCTTTATTCCGTTGTGTATCCTTGTGCCAGGTGTTCCCAAGGATAAGCAATGCACACACACCTGAGCAGGCCACCTTCTTCCATTGCTCTGTGGTCCCACAGGCCCATTGTTGGTGCTTTCAGTGGTAGACAGGTGTCAGCATGGGCACCCAGAGTGCTTTGTGGCTTTGCAGCTTCATAAGCCACAAACTGTGATGCACCGTCCTATCAGAACCAGCTTTACATTTTTGACAACTTGGACAAAGCTACAGTAGCTCGTCTGTTGGATTGGACCACATGGGGCAGCTTTTGCTCCCCACGTGCATCGAGAAGTCTTGAGTTCACTTCACCTGTCAGTGGTGTGAATCTTATGCCCAATCAGTGGATGCTTTGCAGTCTTTGTCCTTGTGTTGTCTTGTGATGGATTCTGTGACACTATCGGCGAGACAGTCCCAGCAATAGCTCAGTTTACATTTGACTCATTTGGAGCATTAAGCTTGCTGCTGACCAAGTGAATCGTTGATTTTGTCCAAGGACACAAAATGATGAAATATTTTCTCTGCATTGTCTGAAACCACAGGCTGGAAAACAAGCGAAAACCTTCAAATCAACACTGAAGCTACATATGTATGATTCACAAGATCAACTTCTTTCCACACACTTGTTACAGGACTGTTTTGTCCTCAGTTGTCTGGCGGTCTGTCACTTTGGTCTTTTTGAGGTGTGGATTTGTCTCGCCATGTAACTGAACACCTGCTCGCTCACATGTGGCTGCATTTGACAGTGGACCCCCTTTAAGCCAGCATAGACAGACAGAGAGATCCAGGGGCTGATGCTGCCGAGTAACCAGGCACTCAGTTAGCATCAGATAAAATGACCAAGCAAACGTCACCAACGTTACTGCGCTTCACTTTGTAGGGACAGAAATAAACACCAACAACACCTTCAGCTGTTACGGGGTCAGCTTGCTCCATTATTAGGAGATGGCAGCTCGTTTTGTACACGTCTGTCTTTTCCTTGTTTGTATGATATTTTTGAAGCCTGACCCTTGTGTGTCTGACAGTGTACAGTCTGTACAATGGATATTTGGCCTTTTTTCAAAGCTGTGAGGATAGCTGAGCAGTGTGCTGTCAGCCAAAAGCCTGTGTGCAACAACTGTGACTCTTGGCAGATAAATAAGATGCCACTGAGCATAAACACGTCTTTAGAAATGCAGCCTGACCTTTGCCTAAAGTCAGAGGCTCTGATGGTGCGCTCCTACAAGATGTGAGTTAATCTAAGCAGCAGGAAAGCATTTCTTCAACACTTACTTTGGCTTAAAGAAAAAAAGGTCTGAAGGATGTGCAGCTTATTAGATTTCATCAGCCTTCAGTTGCTAAGTGACTGGATTTCAAACCCTGGGTAGGAGAAGCAGACAGACAGAAATATTCTTTTACATGACTGAAAGCATTTCACTATTGGGTCAAAACATTAGCTTCACCAGGATGTCCAGCTTTTTATTGAGCTACATTTTATTTGATGATGTTTTAACTTGATGATAAAACATTGATGTATTATAATGCTTTTTAAAAAGGCCTCGTTGTCTCACACAGTTACACTTTAACCAAACCCACAGATGACATGCTCACACCGAAGTCTGGGGGATCATCATCACAGCTTAATAGATTAGAAAGAACAGTTCTGCATATAATTTTTTATCTGAGTACTGGAAATACACAGCGTCCATTTATCTGAAATACCTCATGTTACCATATCACCCTATTAGAGCACTTGGCTCTCGCTCTGCAGGCCTACTTGTTGTTCCTAGAGTATTTAAAAGTAGAATGGGAGGCAGAGCCTTCAGTTTTCAGGCCCCTCTTCTGTGGAACCAGCTTCCAGTTTGGATTCAGGAGACAGACACTATCTCTACTTTCAAGATTAGGCTTCAAACTTTCCTTTTTTAAAATATTATAGTTGTGGTTGGATCAGAGGATCCTAAATCCTCCCTTAGTTATGCTGCAATAGGTGTAGGCTGCCTGGGGATTCCCATGATGCACTGGGTGTTTCTTCTTTACTCGCTTACCCTGTGTTTATACACCACTCTGCATTTAAGCCTTAGTTATTATTCATCTCCGGTTCTCTTCCACAGAATGGTCTTTGTCCTGTCTTCCTCCCCACACCCCTGGTTGAGGCAGATGGCCCCGCCCCTCCCTCAGCCTGGTTCTGCTAGAGGTTACTTCCTGTTAAAAGGTGTCATGGTCCTGAGTCTGCCGACTCAGTGTTTTGTGTTTCTTCACGCTTTTGTTTATCCTGAGCATGTATTCTGTTATGATTTGCCATTTGTTAGGTTTCTGTTCTGTGCCTGTCCTGGTGCCACTTCTGTCTATGGTGTCACACTGTGTGTGAATCTGTCTGTTCAGTTCAGCGTCTTGTCTGGTTCTGTGTCTGTGAGTTTCCTGTTTTATTCTGAAGGTCTCTGTCTCATGTGAGTGTGTTCAGATTACGCTTCCTCTGTCCCGTCGGCTCTGATTTCTCCCAGGCAGGGGCGTCACTATATTTTAAGGACAGGGGGGGCTTAGCCCCCAAGAGATGCACACGATATGAACGAACGTAGTGAATGAGCACAAAATTTCACAAACAGAAAACAAGACTGAGAAATTGTTTTCGTACTTTTTTGGATAAATTAAACATCCTAGGCCACCAATAGATCTATTGTTTTATTTCAGTCTGTTTTATAATACAGTGCAACAAGAAAACAGAGGAAATGTGTTTGCTGCATCAATAACAAGAAAAAAACTGCACCATCATATGTTTGTGCTACACATTTAAGCTCTGCAAGACCATAGTTTTGGATCTGCTGCTGAATCTCATTTGCAATGGACTGGGCATCAAACGATTTTATCTCTGCTAGTGCAAGGAAACCTTCACTGCCCCCTCTGACACGTACCTGACACAAACAGCTAACTGCTCTGCCTTTTCATCCCTTGCCTCATCTGCCATGATGGCATAGACTTTAGACTTTGTCATTTCAGATACAATGACACCAGTAACCAGTAACTTCCTGGGCACAACAGTCAATCATGTCATTCTGGGATGTTGGCGAGATATACTGTGCATTTGATGGGGGATTATGTTTTTGAAGAAAAGGATCAAACTCCTTCAAAAGCTCCATGCACGCAAGAAAATTCCCTCTGTTGGTGCTGTCTTCACCTTCATCATGGCCACGAAAAGGGAGTCCCTGTCTCCCTAACATGGAGGTGAGTAGTAATATACCTATACTCCCCCCCCCCCCACCCCGAGGGCATTCCCCCCCCCACCCCACCCTCTCCCCCCCCCCTCTCCCCCCACACCCCCCACCCCGAGGGCATTTTCCCCCCTCCCTATCCCCCGCCGCGTCCATGTGCGTGTGCACGTGCGCGAGAACGGACTTTTTGCATGTGCGTGTGTGTCCAGGGGTCATATGAGTTCACATGTGTTTAATAGAGTATTATTTAATGAAACCATTATGTGTTTTAATTAAACTCTTTTTAAAGGATTGTATAGGTCTCAGAGTTCTGTTATTTAGACATAGGTGATTTAATTTAACTACTTTAGGGGTATTTTAACTAGTTAGGAGCCTTTTGCATTTTCTTCAGTGCTATTTAGGAGCAAATAACATGTATCCCTTTAGAAATAAACAGTGATACTTTTAAAAACCGTGTATTCCCACACAGCATTTAATTTAGCTAGTTTAGGAAGATTTCACTTTTCTAATAGTTTCACAGGCTAGTAGTTTTTTTTTTTTAAATAGAGCACCACAAACAACATGTATCCCTTTAGAAATAAACTGTGATACTTCTAAAAGTACATATTCACACTAGAGCTGTATCAACCTCAATGTGGCTTTAATGCAGCTAGTCTTATAATTATCTACTAGTCTGCAACAGTTAGACTCGCTGATTACACATAGATGATTTAACTACTTTAGGGGCATTTCACTTTTCTAAAAGTTTCACAGGCCAATAGTTTTAAATAGAGCACCGCAAACAACATGTATTCTTTTAGAAATAAACTGTGATACTTCTAAAAAACACATATTCCCACACTCTGTAACAGTTAGACAGAGGGGGGTACAGTTAGGCTCCCAACAGTCTGTAAAAAAGGTATGAAGCAACAAAAGAGGAGACCTTATCAAGAGCATCCCAGCCCAAAGGTGTTTCTTCACAAATAGTTAATTCCCACACTCTGCAACAGTTAGACCCGATGATTACACATAGCTGATCAGAGGGGGTGCAGTTAGGGGCCCAACAGTCTGCAAAGGAAGTCATGAAGCAAACAAAAGATGCTCCTTATCAAGAGCATCTCAGCCCAAAGGTGTTTCTTCACAAACAGTTAATGGCTTTAATGCAACTAGTCTTATCATGTCAGAGGCCAGCAGAAACCATGTCCAACAGAGTCTCCAAAGGCCTGCCACCTTTCTTCCTTACATCATGCTCTTTTATCTCTACATCTCAGAGGTCAACTGAAAGTAGCCCCACCTATATAAAAACACCCCATCAGACACACAGTATTTTCCTCAGCACTTCCCAACTGCCGCAAGGTATAGCGTTTTAACTTGTTATTTTTTCACCTGAATGTGCGTTGGAGCCGACTTTGCTACCCGCACAGAGCGTTTCTGGCAGTCGGGCGCTGCTTATACAATAGAGAAAAGCAACAATACAGAGTGTTTCTCTGCTCCAAGAAATCCGAGGGCCTTTCACAAGGTAAGCATGTCTGTTATACCCAGGGCATAAATGTCTGTATGTCAGTGCTGATTATTCAAACATTGTTTAAAATGTGACACATATGTTGTCCGAAAACAATTCCTCTAAATTTGCAAAGTTACTGATTTAAAATATATATATTTTGAATTTTTAGTTCCATGTCAAACATATGATAGACTCTTGAGCATATTCGTATAGCTAAATTCACAATGGTATAACCGTGCTAAATAAAAGAGGCCCAAGCACCAATGCACTCTAATCCACTCCGCTAAACTGTATGTTGATAAGTACATGAAGCGTACCTCTACAGCTGAAAACAGTTTGTATCCGCACTCTGAGGGGCTGCTGAATTGTTTTTAATACGGCACTTTTTGACGAACAGCAGATGATGAAATCCTCTTTATTGTAGAAACTGTCCCTAAGCTATTGTTGCTCATACTTACTGAGGTCCCTAGCTACTTCCTTACTATGTCAGTAAACTTTTTTGAAAAGGAAGCTGTTGTAGATTTAAAGAAACATCTTAATTGAAGCAAAGGCAAAAAAAAATGGAATGAATTTTATGTGACTGTTCATATTAAAGCCAACAACAAGTGAAAATCCAAAAACGGCTCCAATCCTTTGTATTAATGATCTCCCCCCCTCTCTCTCTCTCTGTGTGTGTGTGTGTGTGTGTGTGTGTGTGTGTGTGTGTGTGTGTGTGTGTGTGTGTGTGTGTGTGTGTGTGTGTGTGAGTGTGTGTGTGTGTGCCCTCACAGAAGGAAGGTCACAGCAGGAGCTTTTCTCAAACGCATTACCAATCAGTTTTTTACAAGAAGTGTAGCTCATACAATGGTATAAATGTATTCTTTGCGATACTTTATAAATATGAAGCTAAAGATTTTGAGTTCGTGCACATTATGAAGCAAGAATCTAAATATCTGTGTCACAATGATTTCTATAAAAGCATTTTGTTTATGGGGATAATGTAACAAATCTTTTGTGCGTCGTATTAATGATCAATGGTAATTAAAGAGGAACCCAGGCTCTGAACATTTTCATGACAAGTGACAGCGCAGACAACTACTAATGAGAGAACATGTTTTATCATCATAAACACGGTGATAAGACGCATCGTTAAAGCGTCACTTCAGTAATGTTGACTCATGTTTTTAATAATGACTTTAAAACACTAAACTCTAATTTCTGTGGTTATTTTAAGTTTACAGAATATAACATGTGGTAAGACGACGAGTTTTACTTCTCACTGTCCGTGTTATGTGTATCTATTTATCATGTATGCTACTTTGCTCTGTGGACTGTAAAATGTTTCATTGTGTTCATGAAATAAACCAGACTTTCACCGTCTGCATCTTTTACTGTTTTTCTGCTTTTGTTCACTCCAAGTTTGACAAAACCTACAGATATCCAGAGTTAACTCACTAACAATGTGGAGCAGTCTCAGTGTATTTAGCTGCTTTTTCCCTGAACACAACCAACTGAGAGAAACGCCTGTAGGCCTCACTTTGGTCATTTGAACGCTGAAGGAGATTTGTTCCATAGACACCTTATACTAGTGTTTCCTGCACTTAATCCATCACTACTATGTTCTATTTAAATCCAGATTCCTTTTATAGTTTGCAGTGAAATTTGTTAAACCATTGCTTAATGGGACAGAAGTACAAGTCACTCTTTACTAACACATTTGTAGATGAGTTTAATGCTGAACAACACAGCTAGCAGTCTCACACACTCTTTAGGTTTTTCACGTTATGTGTGTAAGGGTTTAGTCTATCAAACCTTACCCTTTTTCCCCAGTATCACAACAGTATGACTCCCAAAGTACGGCTCAGTAAACAACCTATGATTCTAAAGCCAGAACAGAAAGATACAGTTGGAAGATGAATGATTGCGTTTTTATGATGCGTAGTAAAACGACCCCCTCTTCTTCTTCTCTGTGTTGTTGTTGTTGTTGTTCGTGTATGTGTGTGTGTGTGTGTGTGTGTGTGTGTGTGTGTGCCTTAGAAGTCAAATAATACATTAGCCATACTTAAAAAAAACATCTGAATTTCATTTAGAACTGAGATTCTAAGTTGTAAGCAGAAATCTTATGCACAGCCAGAAACATGTTTCCCCACTTTCACAATGCTGAGGTGACAAATCCACAACCCCCAACAAATGGTTTGTTACACGTGGGTGTGAAGGGCAAGCTTTACTTTCACAGCCTCACACACAGTAGATTTTTAAAGTTTTTGGGTACAGGGGTTTAGCCACAGATGCAACATCCACTTTTGATAAAGATCACTCCACCTGTTTATTTCTTAAGAAATTAAGCATCTTTATTAAGCTCTTATTTATAAAAGTCTACACAATAATAGACACCGTGTGCTCTGAGACATTATAGTCTTCTACTTCTGCTTCCATCGGTTTGCATTTTAAACTCCCAACCTTTCAGGTTGTTATGAACGACTTATATTTCTAACATTTTGTGATATAAAAGTGAACCATGCGACTTTTTTTATTTTCTGTTTGATGGAAGGACTTAAGACACGAGTTATTTAAACAATTCTAAATGACCGTGTGATGGCCATAGTACTTTATGTGGGCCAAAAGTGTTAAGGATAATGTTTATCAATGTAAAATTGCAAAGAACTTGTGGATAGATTATAACATTTTGTAAACAGATACCTCAGAAGCTGTACTGTCAGCCTTATGTATGTAAGGTAAAACTATCCACAGTACTTCCACTTAAGTAGCTAAACACATAAAGTCACCCTTAACCAATAATCCGCTGCTCCTTGAAAAAGTAGCACAAACAGACAACTGACTGAGCAATGATAAGTAGAGCTACCCGAGGCCGAGACTCAAGCAGAAGAAAATTAAAAGTTGTTGTTTTTGTGGCTCGAAAAATTAAAGAAAGTATGTTTAATAATTCAACAAGACCCGCACCTTCAACACATGTACATTCAAATTTTGGAACAGGCTCAACATTGCTGCTGTTCAATAGTTTTTATCCGTTTGAAAAAGTCATTTTACGGCTTTAATGTTTCCAGCTGATAAGGAGAATGAGTGCATTTCAAATGAGCGTCCAAAGGCTTTAAACATCTGCTTTGTCTGTAACGACAGTATCAAACTACAGAGCATTGTTTTTACTAAAATTCAACATTTTCAGATGAAAATTTGGCTGCTTTTTGTTTTTTTCACTGTAACACACACCTCAACGCCGTTTTTAGGATATTCTTGGTGATCCCACCTTTTTCATATTTAGGCTTTTGGCACTGAGGGTATCTAATACGCATGTTGTCACTGTGTTTGTACTACCAGCTGCGAGGGCTCTGCTTTGAGCAGTCTGTTTTTATTTTGTCTCGTGACTGTGTGGTTTTTTTTTTCAAACGAGATCCTCGTCAGTTTGATTTTGTTACCACAAACTTTGTGTGAAGTTCACAACAGAGGTAAAGAGATTTAAACACCCCAGTTTAAGGAGGCAGGCAGGGGTTGGACCAGCTGCACAGGGCTGGTGAAGCAGAGAGTGTCCGGGGAGATGTGCAACAGAAGCAGAGGGAACATTTTACTAGATGATAAATGGCAGATTTAGGTGATTAAGGATTTGTTGACAAGATTAAAAGACACGTCCGTCAGAGTTCAACAACATTACAGTTTGATTCAATAAAAAGTTTTTAGACTACACAAGGGTCATTTTCTCCTCTGATAGTAATCATATTAAACATGTCAAGAAAGAAAGAGTATAAAGAAAAATAGTAAATGTGTGTCTAATTAAACTCTTCCTGTGAGCCTTACATCATCCTTTAATATGTTTGGTGTTACAAACTTGAAGAAGCACAGAAAAGATCATCAGACATTAATCTAATCAGTTTTCAGCCTTCATTCATATTGAAAAGTTGAAATCTTCCCTGCTAGACCCAAGTGCAGCGTTTAACACCGTCGGCCAGAACATTTTATTACAGCTATTATTAAATGGAGAGTCCTCTTCACACACTGAGGTTAATTATGAAGCTCCACAGGCTGCTGTGCAAAGACCAGTTCTGTTTACATTATACGTGCTTTAGAAGGCATAGCATAGCATACATTTTCACTGCTATGCATATGATACCCGCTTTTATTGGTTAAACCGCCAGGATGTCTTAGACACATAATGAGCTTTAATTTTCTGCTTCTAAGTTCAGATAGAACTGAGGTTATTGTAACGGGGCGTAAAAATCTTAGAAACACTGCGGCTAACAAGATCCTTACTCTGGATGGCATCGCCTTGAGCCGCCTGTTGTAGTGATTTGGTACATTATAAGTAAAATTGAAACATACAATCCCATAGCACAACATCAACATTTATTTATATACAAAAATAAAAATGCTTTTTCAGAAAAGAATTGTAACTTCACAATTCATCACCGGTTACGTGGGTACATTTTTTTTTAAATGCACTAAATGTAGAATACATGGTTTGGTAAAATGCTGGTTACACGTTCTAAGAATGAAAAAATCAGTCTTTCAGAGAAAAAATTAGCAGCCACCTTTGTAACACTCTGCGACCAACCGTCGCTGTCTGATTTTTTCTCTGAAAGACTGATTTTTTCATTCTTAGAACGTGTAACCAGCATTTTACCAAACAATGTATTCTACATTTAGTGCATTTAAAAAGAAAATGTACCCACGTAATCGGTGATGAATTGTGAAGTTACAATTCTTTTATATCACAAAATGTTAGAAATATAAGTCGTTCATAACAACCTGAAAGGTTGGGAGTTTAAAATGCAAACCGATGGAAGCAGAAGTAGAAGACTATAATGTCTCAGAGCACACGGTGTCTATTATTGTGTAGACTTTTATAAATAAGAGCTTAATAAAGATGCTTAATTTCTTAAGAAATAAACAGGTGGAGTGATCTTTATCAAAAGTGGATGTTGCATCTGTGGCTAAACCCCTGTACCCAAAAACTTTAAAAATCTACTGTGTGTGAGGCTGTGTAAGTAAAGCTTGCCCTTCACACCCACGTGTAACAAACCATTTGTTGGGGGTTGTGGATTTGACACCTCAGCATTGTGAAAGTGGGGAAACATGTTTCTGGCTGTGCATAAGATTTCTGCTTACAACTTAGAATCTCAGTTCTAAATGAAATTCAGATGTTTTTTTTAAGTATGGCTAATGTATTATTTGACTTCTAAGGCACACACACACACACACACACACACACACACACACATACACGAACAACAACAACAACAACACAGAGAAGAAGAAGAGGGGGTCGTTTTACTACGCATCATAAAAACGCAATCATTCATCTTCCAACTGTATCTTTCTGTTCTGGCTTTAGAATCATAGGTTGTTTACTGAGCCGTACTTTGGGAGTCATACTGTTGTGATACTGGGGAAAAAGGGTAAGGTTTGATAGACTAAACCCTTACACACATAACGTGAAAAACCTAAAGAGTGTGTGAGACTGCTAGCTGTGTTGTTCAGCATTAAACTCATCTACAAATGTGTTAGTAAAGAGTGACTTGTACTTCTGTCCCATTAAGCAATGGTTTAACAAATTTCACTGCAAACTATAAAAGGAATCTGGATTTAAATAGAACATAGTAGTGATGGATTAAGTGCAGGAAACACTAGTATAAGGTGTCTATGGAACAAATCTCCTTCAGCGTTCAAATGACCAAAGTGAGGCCTACAGGCGTTTCTCTCGGTTGGTTGTGTTCAGGGAAAAAGCAGCTAAATACACTGAGACTGCTCCACATTGTTAGTGAGTTAACTCTGGATATTTGTAGGTTTGTCAAACTTGGAGTGAACAAAAGCAGAAAAACAGTAAAAGATGCAGACGGTGAAAGTCTGGTTTATTTCATGAACACAATGAAACATTTTACAGTCCACAGAGCAAAGTAGCACACATGATAAATAGATACACATAACACGGACAGTGAGAAGTAAAACTCGTCGTCTTACCACATGTTATATTCTGTAAACTTAAAATAACCACAGAAATTAGAGTTTAGTGTTTTAAAGTCATTATTAAAAACATGAGTCAACATTACTGAAGTGACACTTTAACGATGCTTCATATCATCGTGTTTATGAGGTGACTGCAACAATTCGTCTGAGATACTCTCTTCTTTCGACTATCTCTCTCACATTTGCAGTTGCTATCATCTGTGCAACGTTTCCCTGTTTGCTAGTTCCCTGGTAGCTTTTCCATGTAACAACACTGTCCTTGTGTGTTTGAGCCATCTCATGCTTGCCAAAGATGACTAAAGCTTTCTTCCAGTTCTTGCAACCGTTACTGACCAAACTATCATGTTTGATGTTTTTGCCAAACACTCTACATGGGAAGCAGAAAGCTGCATTCTGGTTGACTGAATATTCAAACCAGTTGTGCTTTTCAAACCAGCTGTGGTTAAATGCTCGCTTCTGTGTACCAAAAGTATCATGTGGATAGCTCTTCAGCTTCACCTGTCTGGGCCCTGTGTCTTTGTCACCTAAATCAAACCCTGTAGTAGAATGAGTTGCTGCAGCTGCTTCATCATTTTCCCTCTCTTGGCCTGTTTGCTCTCCTCTCTCTGTAATAACTTGATCTTCCTCTGCCTCTCGATCCATTTGCTGCAGCTCCTCTGTCTCTCCTTGCTCTCTCTGACTTGAACTTGCCTGTTGACCTTTTTCTCCCTCAGCCACTCCTTCTGCCTCACCCTTCAAGATACATTAAAACATACTGAATTGTAATGTAAATTGCTAATATCATGAGTTCTGCTCACGCCCCACAGTAATTTGTTGCTCTCAAATATTTTGAAGTTACAAACATTACATTTTGAGCACGCATGTGACTAAAATGGTTGCAATTTAAAGCCCTGAAAAATATTACTAAATTACTTGAATTGAAGTAATATTAAAATAGAACCCTCAAAATATGTGAGTCAGGCTAATTTGACTTATATATATATATATCTTTGTTCTCTCCACTTTCTAACCTTGACTCTCCTAAATAAAAGCTCAAGTTAAACAGGTCTTATATGTTGTACCGTGACTGAAATGTTTCATATTTCATATCCATATTGAGTCCCATAACATTCTAATCAGACTGTCTGCATCACAAATGACTCCATCCTGTGAAATCTTAGGGATGATCTGATATCCTCGTGTTGGTGTTGTTCCCACATCATCATGAAAATGTTGTTCCAGGTTCAACATTGCAAGTGACCAATCACATTGTTGTGACGTTATTCTTTTGCGCGCCAAGCCATTCGTGCATTTATGAAATTCCAATGTTGCAAGGACAATATCAATTCTGCTTACTGTTTATTAAAGGGTTAGGGTTAGGGTCAGGGTCCGTTGATCGGCGGACAGAGGCGGTTTCATGCAGCTTTAGTACAGTTTTTTGTTTTACGCCGGTTTTTTACGCAAAAGTATGACGTCACAACATTCTGATTGGTCACTTGCAATGTTGATCCTGGAACAACATTTAGTATGATGATCTGGGAACAACACCGACACGAGGATATCAGATCAACCGAAATCTTAGACCCACCTCTCCAGCAGAGGTCTCTCCCTTCTCCCTCTCTGTGATCCTCTGCCCTGACTCCTACAGGTTAATGGGGATGGAGGAGTGATTATTATTATTTCCACTGATGATAACCATACCTGAATGAGCTCAGCTCGATTTTTCAGAGCTACAACGAGTGACAGAAATTAACATTATGCTAACAATTTAACTTAATGCGCTAGCCAGGTTTTTATTTATCAGAATGGGGAGCACCTGGTTCATTATTTACATGGGACTCTCTGCTGTTAGCTGGAGCTAACTAATTGTTACTACCAGCCAGTGATGAAGACTTACTTTCTTGAAAAACTTGCATATATCCATGATTTCTTGCTGTTTGGCGCATGCACGCTAGTGTGTCTGCAGGTGTATACGAGCGGAGTGTAAAGTAGCAGTGAAAACGAGGACTGGATTTTCAGTAATGTGGATGTCCCCTGTGAACAACTGGAACGGATTGCATAACGAAGCACTGACGCTACCTTAACAGTGTAAAGTGAAAGGGACCAACCGAGTTATGATCATATTTATGTGAATAGCGACAGGTTTATATTATTATTTCTTTAAACTCATATTCCTGCATCTTTATATTGAATTTGTCTGCAAGTTCTGTAAAAAAAAAAAAAAAGTTGAATTAAAAAAAAAAAACTAAAAAAAAACAAACAAATTATTTAGGGGGGCTTAAGAATATTTTAGGGAGGTTTAAGCACCCCTAAAATAGCCTAATGACGCCACTGCTTCCAGCTGTGTTTCCCTCCTGTCTCTCATCCCCTGATTGCTGCTGTGTGTATTTAAGCCCTGTGTTCTCCTGCCTGTTGCCGGTTCGTTTGTGGTCCACGGTGTCCTGGCCCTCGTCCGTGGCGCCCTGCCGCTCCCCCCTGCTGCCCCTGCTGCCCCCTGCTGGTACCCTCTCAGGTTTGTTATTTAGTTTTCCCAGTTTCTTTAGTTTTGTCATCCCTCACTGCCTGTTTTGCCACTACACCACTTTGTAAACATCACTAGCATTATCATCTACTGCCTGCATTTTGAGTCCTTTCTCCCTCCAACACCACACGGCTCGCCTCGGCAGCTGTGACAAAAGGGAGTTTTTCCTTCCCACTGTCGCCAAAGTGCTTGCTCAAAGGGGGTCGTCTGATTGTTGGGGTTTGACTGTCTTTACCTTACAGTATAAAGCACCTTGGGGTGATTGTTGTTGTGATATATATACAGGTGTTAGAACATCATCAAAAAGTTGATTTATTTCACTAATTCCATTCAAAAAGTGAAATGTGTATAATGTGATTCATTCCACACAGACGGATGTATTTCAAGTGTGTTTCTTTTAATTTTGATGATTATAACTGACAACTAATAAAAACCCCAAATTCAGTATCTCAGAGAATCATTGTGAAAAGATTCAATATTGCTGCTGCTGAGCAGTGAAGTGATGTTCTCTGGTGAAGGAAAATTCTGCATTCCTTTGGAAATCAGGGTCCCAGAGTTCCAGAGGTGAAATGTTTCCACAGTCAGTGATGGTTTCGTGTTGCTCCACTGTGTTTTCTGAGGTCCAAGGTCAACACAGCCATGTACCAGGAAGTTTTAGAGCAATTCATGCCTTCTGCTGCTGACCAACTTTATGGAGATGCAGATTTAATTTTCCAACAGGACTTGGCACTTGCACACATTGGCAAAGCTACCAGTACCTGATTGAAGGATCATGGTATCCCTGTGCTTAATTGGCCAGAAAACTCGCCTGACCCTAACCGCGTTGAAAATCTATGGGATATTGTGAAGATGCGATATATGCCAGACCTAACAGCTGAAGACTCCTATCAGAGAGTCTGTCATAACACCGGAGCAGTGCCACAGACTGATCGAATCCATGCCCCCCCCCTTTAGAACTGTTGTATTATAATACCACCATTATCATGGGCAGTGTCACATTGTTCTCACTCAGCTATCCCACCATTAATGAAGTTATTATTCATGGTTGCAGATTAAATTGTGATCTGTAGTGAGAGCAGGTGGAAGAGAGCCTGGAGAGGTGGTGGTACGCTCTGGAGAGAAGAGGAATGGAAGTCAGCAGAAGCAAGACAAAGTCTGAGAGGGAGACTGGTGCAGAGGTAGCAAACATGGATGGAGGGTGGACTGAGTAGAGATGAGTGCAAGCGATGATGCGTGACAGAGCGATGGCAGCAAAAGTGAAAGGGAAGATTTATATAATGGTAGTGAGATGTGCTATGAGGTCTTGTTTGGAGACAGGATTAGAGGTAGAGCTCAGGTGGAGTAGTTTGGAGACAAAGAGCAGTGAGTCTGAGATGATTTGGACATCTGCAAAGGAGGAACTGTGGATATACTGGACAAATCATGTAGAACACGGGAAAAGAGGGACCACAGTGAAGATTCATGGATGTAATGTAAGAGGACATGGAGGATGAATAGGTTGTTCCCTTAAGGGAGCAGCTGAAGGAGGAAGAAGTAAAGGTCTAATTTTTTGACCACTTTATGTCTCTTTTATAATAGAAATCCAATATTGAGTGTTGTGGCCTTTTGTCCCTGGGGCATCAGCTACAGTACAAAGGTTACACATTCCACTGTCGTGGCAACAAATACAAAATCATACTCGTCTTTTCCTCTGCGTGCTGGATGTTTGCATGGAGAGGATTTCTTGTTGTGGCGCCCACACATGGTCAAAACAATGAATACCCCTTTTGTTACAGAAGCTCAGGTTCTCAGACACTGTTTAGATTCATAAATGTTCAGTATCATCTGCATCAGCTGATGAATGACTCGATTTACTAACAACAAATATGTGATGTGTTTGGCTAAATTAACGAGTCAAGGGTTTATGACCCACAATTTACACACAAAATTAGTAACTGCTGAGATTTAAGGGACAAAACAGGATCATCAAACCAAGCTTAAGCTGGTCCCAGTGAACTCGTGCTATGCTATGTAAGGAGCACCTGAGCTACAGTCAGCCAACTGGAGTACAGACTTGAACACAAATCAGACTAAAAGCCTGATTTATTAATTACCTTTTAATGCATGAGCCTTGAGGTTGTGCAAATGGTGCCAGAGGAAAGAAGTTTCAGTAAATCCATTGTCCTTGGGAAGCGCTCAGTCTCTTAGAGTGAATGGATAAGCATTAATTATTCAGCAGTAAGCCCAAACAAATGGCACATCTAGTGTCTCGGTGCCTGCGTCAGGGCCCCTCCTGGCAGTCGATGGGTAGAGCACACGCAGACAGGAGGAGCACACCTTTAGCATGCATCGCATTACATTCATAAATGCATGATACATAGCTTGTATCTCACCCACTCCTAAGTGCACTTCTGAAGCATGTCTTTCTACTGTATAACTGAGTATCTTTCAAGGTGTCCTCCTGCTGATACAGACATCAAAGAACAAGACCTATCTCCTTCGCTTTGATCCGTTCCAGTTCCAGCAGCACTCCTCGCAGTCTCCACCCATGGTTGCATCATTTTTTGTTTGCAAATTGAACATTAAAGCTCTTCCAGTTTGGGCGACATCGAGCCATACGCTTTCTGTGAAAACCACCACATTTTTGTGGTGACTGTCACACAAACTGGCTGTGTGCAGCAACCCATCCCACCCACCTGAGGTGTGTGCTTAAATCCAAGTCTGGTTTTTAATGGAAGACTCTAACTACCATCAGGACACAGAGGAGTGTGGCAATCATGGAAGTCAAACATGCAGTAATTGTGTCATGCTGCAAAATGCTTCTACGTTCACAATCAAATGCACATCATGCCGACTGCCTTCCACATACTGTATGTATTTTACATGAAATGCAGGAACCTTGTGGTCTTTTTCCCCAGCTGCTCCATTGAGGGCGAACACATTCAGATCAAACTGAGGTTATTGTACTCAGCCCTGAAAAGCTTAGAAATATGGTATCTAACCAGATTCTTACTCTGGATGGCATTACCTTGGCCTCCAGTAACACTGTGAGGAACCTTGGAGTCATCTTTGACCAGGACATGTCCTTCAATGCACATATTAAACAAATATGTAAGACTGCTTTCTTCCATTTGCGCAACATCTCTAAAGTTAGAAATATCCTGTCTCAGAGTGACGCTGAAAAACTAGTTCATGCATTGATTACTTCCAGGCTGGACGACTGTAATTCATTATTATCAGGAAGTCCTAAAAACTCCCTGAAAAGCCTTCAGCTGATCCAAAATGCTGCAGCAAGAGTGCTGACAGGGACTAGAAAGAGAGAGCAGATTTCTCCTGTTTTGGCTTCCTGTTAAGTCCAGAATTCAAAATCCTGCTCCTCACATACAAGGTCTTAAATAATCAGGCCCCATCTTATCTTAATGACCTTGTAGTACCATATCACCCTATTAGAGCACTTCGCTCTCGCTCTGCAGGCCTACTTGTTGTTCCTAGAGTATTTAAAAGTAGAATGGGAGGCAGAGCCTTCAGTTTTCAGGCCCCTCTTCTGTGGAACCAGCTTCCAGTTTGGATTCAGGAGACAGACACTATCTCTACTTTCAAGATTAGGCTTCAAACTTTCCTTTTTGCTAAAGCATATAGTTAGGGCTGGACCAGGTGACCCTGAATCCTCCCTTAGTTATGCTGTAATAGACGTAGGCTGCCGGGGGATTCCCATGATGCACTGGTGTTTCTGCTTCACTCACTATGTATTAACAGACCTCTCTGCATTGAATCATATCTATTATTAATCTCTGTCTCTCTTCCACAGCATGTCTTTATCCTGTCTTCCTTCTCTTACCCCAACCAATCACAGCAGATGGCCCCGCCCCTCCCTGAGCCTGGTTCTGCTGGAGGTTTCTTCCTGTTAAAAGGGAGTTTTTCCTTCCCACTGTCGCCAAAGTGCTTGTTCATAGGGGGTCATGTGATTGTTGGGTTTTTCTCTGTATCTATGAAGCGCCTTGAGGCGACTTTTGTTGTGATTTGGCGCTATATAAATAAAATTGAATTGAATCTCCACCGAAGTTATTACGCACAGTCCACTACTTCTCTTTCATTCAAACTGCCGTTGCATCAACTGGGATTTTTTTTAAACAACTGACTGCAAAGCGTGAAGATTAAAGACAAATATGTCAGAACTAACAGTTACTAAAAATAATTCCAAGCAAAATGTGATAAAAAAAAATTCATGAAGAACATTATTTTTAAAAGTGATTTCAAATCGCCCCGTGAATATTCAACAGTTCTTACAAAGAGAGAGAATGACGGAAACCCACATTAGCGTCTTAGAGTGACAGTCATCATGTCTGCCACAGCTGGCACTTTCATCTGCGAGGTAATAATTTAAAAGTCTCTGTGTTCTTCAGTGAAATGCTTGTGACTGTGAATATGTGAGAAAGGGTGAGTCTGTCAGAAAGACCGAGAGTGCAAGACCTGCATATAGCAAACAGCGAGACCTGTGAGGAAAGGGATCCAACCATGCATGCTGAACACTCTCTGTCATAAACTATCCAAAAGGCTCTGTCTTACCTCTGCTTTTGATTGTGCACAACAGCACAATCCTCCAAATCATCTTTTTGGTGGTGAATGCTCACTGCATTCTCACAAAGGATAAATACTCGCTTTGCTAATCTCTTTGCCAATTCATAAAACACAAAAGTAATGAAGCCACTTTATTATCCAAGCACAAAAAGGTGTTTATTTATCAAATGCTTGATATTCTGATTGGTCTGGTGGGTTTGGATACAAAATGTTCTGTTTGACTGTGATAAAGCAAACAATAGATGGGTCTTCAGCTCCTGGCAGTATCTCATGTGCTTATATACAGTTATGTGGCATTTTATAATATAACATGTTAGAAGTGTTTTTATTTATAATCTTCAAACAAATTAGTAAACAATGATTTAAAGTGAATGTTATGAAATGTAAAAGAAGCAGCACATATCATAAGTAGAAATACTAGAATATAGTCAAACTGCATTTCAGTAAAGTACTTGAGTACTTTCTATCACTGATGCATCGTAAGACTAAATGACTCTAGCCCAAAGCCATTTGAGATGGGCTAGTGAGGGTCCAGACATAGTTTGGAGGGCGGTACCATCACATGACCTCCCTGTGGACACGCCCCCATTGATCAGGACAAAAGCCAAAACTTTTCAGGGGTGACTGTGTAACACCTGTGACTTATAACATAATTCCTTAGATGGGATCATGGGATACTGAATAAAAATGCGGAAAAATCTAATATTCCTCAATGATTTTAGGATAGTTTCCTTTATATGCCTAATCTTACTCATACTAAACTAATTACCACAGCTGCAGCCCCCCACGCTTCCCCCTGCACACAAGCTATTATAGTCCACCAAAGCAGCGCAGGATGATGATTGGCGGGGCAGATTAACGTGACTGGCAGCGGCTACAAACATGCCCAGCGGCGTGCCGTCACCACCCACACTCGGGCAGCCATTCGCCCTGTTCTCCTACCCAGTGTCAGGTCTGCTACTGTTTACATGTCAGACTCTATTTACTCAGCGTGGCCTTGCAGTCTGTTTGCAGTGGATCAGGAAAATTTCCTGTCTTACAGCCTCAAACTCTGCATAACAGGATTCAACAAGTGTTTCTGATGAGGCACAAGGGCCTGTACACCTGTAGCTCAGACAGAGAGTGACAAAAAGTTAAGAAGCTACATCACAATCAACATGTGTCACCTCTCACAGTGATAAGAAAACAGTTAAAGAGACATGCAAATGCAGATCTGTTGTGCAAGTGACTCTCAAACACCCTTTTTTTTGGCATCACAGAACTAACAAGCCAGCACGCAAGGGGTTACTGAACATTAAGGGTTCACGGTCGAGCAGGTTTCTGAAATCAATCAGTTTCACGGACCGGACACATCTCAATGAAAACAGGCCGTGGTGATGAGCAATGATGTTGCCATGACAACAGGAAGGCTGAGCGTGCAGCCTGGCTTCGGTATCTTCAGGCGTGCGGCAGGCGGCACCCAGACGGTTTGGGTTTTTAACCTTTTAAGTGGCAGAAAGCAAGCTGCGGTTTCAGATGGGATCATGGAAAAATGGGGGCTGTGGGCGTGGGTGGATGGGTGAGGCGTTTGTGAAGAATTGGGGGTGTGGGGTGTCGGTGGGGGGCACAACAAAGTCAGGCATCATTTAAAACTGTGCCTCAAAGCATACACAGGGGAAATGGAAAAGCTAGTGGGTGGGCTGTTTTGTTCTGTTTTGTTCTTTTTTTTTGTTACCCTCCTAATCCAGCCATGGCCAACTACAGAGACATGAGAGGGACAAACAAACAGGTTAACACAAATACACACAGAGACACACAACCAAAATACATTCACTTTTCCTTTTCAGAATCATAATCAACCAGAAATGTTCAGACTTCCTACTATTAGAGACACACACACACACCAGTGGACATGCTGACAGTCACTCTTAAAACACACTGCATGCAGATTAAAGAGACAGCACTGAGAGTGAGAAGAGAACAGGATGGCTACAACAATAGAAACAGTGTGGGGAGCTCAGAGAAACACGCCTGCTACCACTGACTGCTGGCACATGAACACTCGCATACGAGCTGGTTAAAGGAACAGCTCAGACTTTGGGATTTGAGCTTACCTGCAGAGACAAACACATGAAAGGCTTTCTGACAGCTATAGACGGCTGATCTGACACAGAGCTATGCCCTGGTGCCACTCATTCTGCTGTTAATGAAGCTGTCATGTGGAGAATTGCCACACTCGTTGTGATATCATTGTAAACAAATGATCTTGTGCAAGACAAAACTATAGCATCTGAAAATGTACCTCTTTACCTTACAATATAAAACACCTTGAGGGAACTATTGTGTATGAATGTGAGAGTGAATGAATAGTGGCATTATAAAGCGCTTTGGGTGCCTTGAAAAGCGCTATATAAATCCAATCCATTATTATTATTATTATTATTGTTGGGATTTGGCGCTATATAAATAAAACTGAATAGAACTGAATCTATCAGCTAAACATCGAGCAATTTACCCTTAAATTTGTAGCACTGTTTGCAAGGTGGATGTTTTGGTCGGTCCATTTGTGAAATAGTGCATTTATTATGGGGCATGCTTTTACAGCATTTGCCATCTGCGAGCATTAAAGACTGAATGATCGGAAAGAACTTTTGCTCGGTGAGCAATCACAAATTTTTTCCAAAATATCTCCCCAGTGGCTTATCCAGTCTTTAAGTGTCATTAGCCGTGCCTGAGCCCAAACTCTGCTTCAGGTCCCAAAGTAAAACAAACACTGCGGCATCACTGAAAGTCGTCTAAATTCTTTCATCTGTAATAGAATGATCAGCGTTCTGCTCTACCAGGTGTAACAATTAAGTTTAACATCCAGGCATCCATGAAAACAGAATTTAGTAAATTTAACGGAGTTAGAAGTTAGCAGGAAGTTAGCTCGCTAGTTTCCACCTAAGCATGATATTGCATGTTCTGACTGAAAGATTTCTGAAAAAATTCAAACGTACAGCTCTGCTATCACTTCCAACATAAATGAAAAATGGCCTGTATTTGTAAAGCATGGAGACATAAAACTAAACAGCAGTGACGTTTGTAGGGTCACTGAAGTTGAGCTAGCTGGTATATAATGATGTGCTACGTGATCGCTAGCTATGCTAACAGAGGGATGTTAGCATAACATTAACTGTGAAGCTGGAGGATGAACGCTAACTTTTTTCCACTCGATAAAAGTTAACATGAAGGTTCCTGATGGTTAGAGACAAATGCAATCGCATGGCAGGATGCTGTAAACGGACCAGACTTCAGTCAGGAGAACAACTGAGATAATCCATCCACAATTGACTATGTGCACGTTAGCATATGCTACTTCCGGTGCAGAAACTCCTGTGGGGAGCTTTGTTTCCGGTGTCCTATTCGCGCCTGGTTTACGGTCCAAAACAAGTTAAGCAAATGAATGAATCAAGCGGCGATTTACATTTCTATAGATGTCTCGGGCATTTACCCAATATATCTGTAAATGATGTTCATCGACTTGTCGATATTTTTCCCCCGCGCCTCAGAGCAAAAGAGAAAAGGGATTCAAATGTTATATTTCTCAGCTGTCCCTCATTTATCGCGGGTGTTATGTTCTAAAAATAACCAGCGATAGGTGAAATCAAGTAGGTCACACTGCTAACGATCGATGCAGCGATTCTGTACTGTACAGGAGAGACGTCACGGAGGAGATCGTCTGCAGCGATCAGGACACAATGTGACGTAAAAAAAAAGCATGCAAACTTGCACTAAAAAATCTGTGAAACAGCGAGGTGAAAGGTGAACCGCGTTATAGCGAGGGACCGCTGTAATTTTGAAGGTAAGTCACAACATACCCTTCGTAAATACTAATGTATAGAAACCGTTACCAGCAATCATTCATTTTTTGTGTGGCTTTTTTCACGGTTTGTTAACATGCTGTGTAGGTGTGTACTTGACTAGCTGATCTCGACATAATGGGGAAACATCTGGTTTGACTATTCTTCACCTGTAGTTTGAATGCTGAACATTTGCCTGTTTAAATCATAAGACCAGTCACTACACAGAGATGTGCTTCTGAATGTGGACGATGTGTCTTCTGCTGCAGTGATGCAGTTCTGCTTGTGCTGAGTGATGTAAACAGCTGATCGATCTAAACGCTTTAAACGTCAAAATTGATCATTATATTTGTTATGACACAGCAGCGGTGAGTTTTCCCACCTCTGCTCTTTGTAACTTAACGCCATCTTTCCGTTTTCGAGTTTTGGACATGATTGTGGAGGATATCTTCGCAGTAGCGATTGACCGCAAAGTAAAGCTACCGGAAATGCACAACCCCACATCTGGTCTCAAACCAGGAAGTTAGCATTGTCTCGTGCACAGGGTCAATACGAGGTTAGTCATTCATATACTGCTGCATGGGCTGGGCTGTAGTTGCATCGTAAGGGCTTACAAACTGAGCTTTAAAAACGGAGAGAGGCCGACAGTGATCACCGACTGTTTTTAGGGGCTTTTTGAGATTAAATAGAACAAGATACAAAGCACTAAAACATGTTAAAAACACAACAGCCTTAATAAACTCTGAGTAGTTTGGACCCAGAAGCAGGGTTCATACGTCATCACTTAAAGCCCAGATAGTTCTTTTATCACTCTTTCACAGATCCAGTATTACCTTTAGTTACTTTCAGTACTGAATATATAATAGGTCACCCTAGCGGACTCGGGGTTTAGGGAACATCTCTAAGTTTGTGTCTGTAGAGGGACAATCAGAAATTAAAACGTATTTGTTCAATAAAAAAAAAAGGACTGAGATTTTTTGAGATTATTAAGGAAAGCACAACAGTTTTGAAGGTCATATCATATGAACACACAGTTCAACATAATTGAATATAATTTGCATTTTCTATCAGTTTTCCTGTTTTTGTCACAAGACGATGATACTGCACACTAGAGAGGTCAGTTACTTCCAAGAGCACAAAACTCAATAACATCTACAAATGTAAGGGCATAAAATTAGGTAAAGCAGATATGCTCCTGTGACAGGGTTCACCTCTGTGGTTTCAGTGACTGTGATCAGAAACAATCCCAGTTCACATCCAGCTGTTGCTTCTTCATCCAGCTTGCTCATTGAAATGCAGTGTAGAGGTCTGAGGTCAGTGTTATAACTAGAGATGGACCGATCCGATATTACGTATCGGTATCGGTCCGATACTGACGTAAATTACTGGATCGGATATCGGAGAGAAATAAAAAATGTAATCCGATCCATTAAATATCAAAAAAGCATCTCACAAAAGTTGCGACACGGCGTAACTCGGCTCATAACCGTAGCATGTCGGAGCAGTGTGCTCACCTGATAGAGCAGCTGTGAGTATTTGTAGCCTCGCTACCAAACCAGCATTTCATCTCCGATGAAGTTACCCCAGAGAGAAGTAAAGCAAGTGTGTAAGTTCATCTCTGAATGTTTGTAAAGCATTCCAGCGTTAAGCTTAACAAGCGATATGGAGCGACTGCGTCTTCTTGCTGCTACTTCAATCATGAAACTGCTTAATGATCAGCTGATCAGCTTTTCCGTCGTGAGTCCGTCTCTCTTGTTTGTTTATTGCTCACTTCGCGCCAGAAAGAGGAAACCAGCGGCTGAACAACAGCAAAACGTTTAAGCTTGATAAGCTGTTGTTAGAATTTATTTTATATTACTTTCTACACCAGGATCTTTTTCTACGCAGCTGACGTAACTGTGCAGGGGCGATCTAGCAAAGCTTAGCCAATGGTCAATGGTAACTTTATTGTCCCTAACGGGAAATTGATTTGCAGTATGTCCGTACAAACAAACAAACAGACAACCAACACGTCACCTCACCAAGAGCCCTGTGTACAGGAGCTGCATGCAAAAAGATATTTTGTTAAAAGGGTTGGCGTAATAAGCAAATGCTTCAGCCAATACCTTTTGATTAGCCTTGTCTCATGCTTTCTTGCTTGGTGGTAGATCTTTGTTCTGTTTTCACTGAGATATTTGAATGCTAATCAATAAAAATCAAATCAAATAATATAATATAAGCCTGATAAAACAACCTAGATTTTTCATCAAAAAAGCACAATGTGCAATGGCAACAACACTCATGGTTTAGTGTTATTAACTATGATAATAGCACTAGGTACAAAAGACAGTCTATGTCTCTTTGTCTTCACTGCAGGCACTTTATAACGACGACCTGATGGAAGCAGTTGAAAATCATTAAAGAGAGGGTGATCTGAACACAACAGGACAGAGGCTGCCTTGCTCAGCACCGGCCTGTTATAAAAGTCCACAAGCTGGACCTGAGACCTCCCTGAAATCTTGACAGACACTTTAACCAGGTTGTTAAGTCTGGTCTTATTATTCAGGGACATATTACCGTACCAAGCAATGATGTGTAATTGTTTGAGAGTAGCACTGACTCCAAACAACCGTCAGGATTGCCAATAATAAAACCATGCGAAATAAAAAACCCATCTTCATTAAAAGAAGTTCCACAAAGCACAAGCCGATGCTATAGGATTTCCTCAGGCAAAAAAAAAAAAAAAAGATAAAATAAAATAAAGGAATAAAAGAATGAAATAAAAAAAGTAAAAACACTGACAGACAAAGACAACCTGCTGGTCGCCGCAAGAGCAGCGCCCTCTCCTCCTGACTGAGGCCTGGGACGACTGCCACCGGGAGCCGGGGGGGCCGATAGGGCATTAACAGGGAAAAGGGGGCACAAAGACATACTTTTCTTTCTTATTCTCATTTAAAATGTCGAGCTTTTAATAAATAATTATCTGAATCTTACACCCAAAGTTTTAATCTGATGTAAAATGTATAGAAGTCAATTACTGTATATAGTAACTGTTAAGTCTAATATACCCTAGTAAGCTATAGTACTTTTTCCTTTGGGAAGGTACCATCTGTGCAGTCTGCAGTTCTGTTGAAGAAAGATGTTGAATCTATTTAATTATTCTTGAAAAATTATTTATTTCTGTGCATTTTTTTTCACACTGCATCAAATTAAAGTTGATTACGTTGATTAAGCATCATGGGGTGGAGGGTGGTTCCCTATTTCTTTTTGCTGGGAGTTGGAACCCTATTAGTTAGGTTGCTTAATATTTCTGCTAAGTACTCTTTAAAATACCAGAATAGGGAGAATGGTGCAGGTTTAAGTTTATTAGATTGATCAGTATTGCTGAACTATGAAATATTTTGGGTGCAGTGTATTTTTTACATACAGGTATAACAGAATAGCTTTAGTGTTGTTGTTTATTTAAACTTGAGTATGAACTTATACAAAATGCAGCAAGATATTAAAAAAACTATTTTATTGATTAAAAAACACTATATCAGATTCATATCGGTATCAGCAGATATCCAAATTTATGATATCGGTATCGGACATAAAAAAGTGGTATCGTGCCATCTCTAGTTATAACTCACATTATTGACATGTTCCCTGGATATAAAGAAAGTGTTCGGTTGTTAGCTGTGCACTTCGTTTGGCCAAAGCTACCCCCTGAAAATCCTTACAACATCACGCCGTGCACGGCACCCTGCACAGAGGTGAACCCTGTCGCAGGATGGATTTCAGCTTGTCTTTGATTTATGGGTCCCTGAACACAGTGAGTTAGAAAGAAAACTGGGACTGCAGCAGATCACAACCCTGAGACGTTTTACAACTTCCTCAGCAGGTAATATTTATCACATACAACTACAAAAGGAAAAATATGTGGAAATCATCTACTGCTGTATATATCTGTGAAGGTTCTCAGTCATCCAGGTCATCGTAGTCAAAGGAGCTTGCAAAGAAAAGCGTCTGGACTTCTTTAAGTTGCTTGAAGACGTTTCACCTCTCATCCGAGAAGCTTCTTCAGTTCTAAGGTCAAATGGTGGAGAGTCCCAGATATAAACCTAGTGGGAGTTTCCCCCCACAGAGGGACAAAAGGACCCCTGATGATCCTCTAATCGCCTGAGCCAAGGTGTGAAACTGGGTGTGGGCCCCAATCAGCCAGAGTTTCAGGCATAGCTGGACTGGCCATCGGGCATACCGGGCATTTGCCCGGTGGGCTGCTGGCGATTTTTTGTTTTTATGGGCCGATCGATTTTTTTTTTTTTTTGGAAGGGTATAAATAATGAAAGGTGTTGGATTGGCCAATTGGTCATGATCGACTCTGGGCTGGACCAATTACAGCCGAGGAGGTCGGCTGCACCCTCCCCCTTGTTTAGCAATCTTATAGACGAACTAAAGAAAATGGAGAACAAAATGGAAAGGAGGTGCAGAAAAAATTAGGGCCAAAAAGAAACAAGCCCTTCAGGCAGATGCTGCCAAATGTGTAAAAATAACTGAATTGTTTGGCGGTAGCTATGGCATAGCTTCCACAGATTTAGCAACATCAGCAAGTGGTGGAGGCCAGCAGGTGGATAAGGGAAAGGGGAGGCAAGAGGAGGAGAGACCCGAGGCGGCCGCCGGTCATAGTGGCAGAGGAACTGAACTTCAGGTAAGAAGTTATGACCTGCTGTCTGTCTGTGTCAGATATAAACCAAGTTTAGTTGTAGTTTGTTTTCGTTGTGCTGACTTTTTACAGTCGCTTAGAATAACTGGTACTGCGTACTAGCTAGCATGACGGAGTTTAAATACTGCTGGGCGGGTGCTATGAAGTTACTGATAGTACATTTTATTTTATGCTTAAGGTTAGTTTCTCAAACTCCTCAAAATCTTAACAAATTGTGCCAATCCTTACATGTTGCACCAGCTGATTTATCATCTAAAGTGGAGAAGTCCGTGACAGAGGAGACAGAAGAGCAGCAGAGAGAGAGATGGAGATGGAGAGATGACTTTATGTCATCCGTGAGGGATGCATTTGACATATGTTTCACATATTATAGCCCAACAAGTTACTTATAGCAATTTAAATACGAGCAATCAGTTTTTGGCAAATACCGGCTATTACAGTTAATAATACAACAGCTTCTTGCCATTTTTTGTGTTTCTTTTTATCGCTGTGTAACTGAGTTCAATTGAAAGCCTGCATGCGCTAGTACCTCTTGCCACAAGTTCCCAGAATCCTTTGCGGTTTTACCCCTGAATGACGTCACATTTTTGGTGGGCCGGTCTCTAGTCAAAATGCCCGGGCCGACTTTTTGTCCCAGTCCAGCCCTGGTTTCAGGTGAGCTCATTGTGAAACCTGGCCCCACCTTATCATGCAAATTCCTGAGATCAGATGGCCCAGGATGTGAGTGGGCGTCTGGACTTCTTGAAGTCCAGACGCTTTTCTTTCCAAGCTCCTTAGACTACTGCTGTATATGCTTACAGAGTCAGAACTTTGGTTCTTAAACCCTGTTCACTGCAGTGTAGTTGCATTAGAAGATCTTTATGTTCAAAGGAACAAGTGACTTTTAACTGTAGTTTTTTGAGAAATAACCACCTGCAGGTGAAAACAACTCGTTCCTCTGCTGTCTAAACTCGTTCTAGCGCAGCACAGCCAAAATGCTGGATGGCTGTTGAGTCAAATGCACTCATTCTTTCTGTGTTTACTCAGTTTGTAACAATTGCTAGCAAAGGGACTATACTTCTTGTTAACCCTGCGATACAGATGCATTAGCCATATGTAACCAATGCTGTACAGCAGGCTGGGTTCTTAGTGGTGGATCACTGAAAATTACACTGGAAATGAGCTTTGATTAGATTTATGTCATAATAGATTGTGATTACCTGACCTGAATATTACGATCCTTATACACAGACTAATGCCCCACACTGCTGATTACAGTGAGCCTGAAGCTCAGGGCTGATGCTAGCTGGCTGTACCTGACAACACTGCTTTGACGATGGGGAGCTCTGCATATGTAAGGACACAGTGTAGAGTAATAGTAATGTGGCGGGACTTGAAGTTACGTTTACAGGTTTCCTAACTAAAAACTGTAACAGCTGTAACATAAATAATCTCCAAATGAATGTAAGAAGAGCTGAAATTTTGCGTTAGGTTAATGCACACGTGTAATGTGACAGTGAGTCTGACAGACACCACCGGGACTTTCAGTCCAACGAGAGGAACTTCACCGTTAGCAGTAAATCTCACAAAATTAAGGAAAAGTTGTTTTTCATATATATAATTAAATTCCTGTTGGTCTGTGGTGGATCGTCGTACACGAGGCTGACATCTGATGTTTTTCATGCGCTATGAGATAATCATCAAAATGAAAACAGAAAACAGAACATTTAAAGTTTTCTTGTTTCTATTAAATGACATAAACCAAATCAAACAGGATCCAGTCGCGTCTCATCTTCCTGCTGTTAAAGAGCACTTCACTGTTAACGCTGTCCCCGCTGTGGTGTCAGGGCTGGAGGTGAACTCAAACGACATGCTTCCTTTCCTTGGAGGATCATTTCCCTTCCTTCTCTCCTTAACACCTTGTCAGGGAGTAGATTAATGCCCTGAGGGGGTTCTTTCAGGCACACACCGAACACTTGTGTAAGAGTTGAATTATCAGGTTAATCATACGCCAGCTGGTCTTTAATGCTACAGGAGTGCTTTAAACAAGAAGAAAAAGGCTGCAATTATCACATCACAGTGAGGGAATGTGATTCTCATGGAGACAATAAAGGTTTGAAGGCGCTCGTAGAAGCAGATGCTTCTCTATTGTACTGGTGGCAGGAAAATATGGTTGGTTAGTGTTGCTACAGGAAGACAGACGTATGCGTGTTGTAAACACGAGCATTCATCTCCATCTACTCCGTCCTGCTACTAAAGCGACGTGGAGACTAACTCAATATTTACCTCTTACACGTCTGCTCCTTCCTCTGTCAGCAGGGTAATCGCCAAGAAACACTTCCAAGAAATTAGCAGCCACGTCTGGAGGAACAAAAGGCTGGAAAGATTGAATTTTGTCCCCATCAGTTAGAGTTTCCATTTACAGATTAATGATGTGAAATAAATCCAAGCTCAAATTTGTGTGGGAACGTCAGCCTTTTCACACACAGGAAAAATTCCCTGCCGTCATCCTCGCTCAAAGTCTGTTGATGGACTGAAAGAGGAGGACAAGCGATCTGGGGTGAGGTCACCTGCCCACCCACACACTCTCATCCTGCCCAGCACCTCCACTTTGGTAAAATTATAGAGTCAGACTCTGAAATGACGAGTGAAAGGACATTTACATTTCCTGCTGATCTTTGAGGACTCCTCTGACCTGAGAACATGGGCTCGTAGCAATTCCACGAGTGAACAAATTTACACTGATATTCTGGCTTTTCTGCAATTTTTCACAGTTTTCAGAACTGGAACAATTCTTATCTCACCACAGAATTATGATAGAATTAGCGTATCAGTACAACATAATTAAGAAATGTATGTTTGCCTTATCACCTGCTGTTACGGCAAACTTTGTCTGATGAGTTGTTGTGCGAGGCAACAACTCTGCTTTCTTTATTTAAACATCAGCCTCATGGTGGTCCTGCAGACGCTGAAGAGGAGGAATGATATAATGGTGAAAACGGACTCTGCTGTTCTCTTTTTAGATGGATGAGCTGCTGCGTGAAGAAGGCAGAGCCTGATTCAGCTTACTGATGAAAGGAAAAGCAAACGCTCAAACATACTGAGGGGAAATTTATCAATGAGCAGGATGTGTGGTGAATATATAACAGCAGCTCTTATTGTTCTGTACAGACGCGGTACGATAAATGCTCGAAGCACAGAAATCTACTTTGTGCTTACATGTTTTCACCAAAAAAGATAAAAGCATATTTTCCCTCAGCTGTAGGTTATATCTAGCCTAATATCAGCCTGTGGGCGGAGCATTTGTGCCTGACTTACGGACGCCTTCAGAGCCTCCGAGGATTATGGGTGAAAAAGCTAAAGAGCTGTACTGGATGCAACAATCGTGCCGTGGTGAGGATATTCAGTTTCCAAGTGGCACTGCAGGAGCCTTCACCACCTTTCTATTGGCCGATCTTCTCTGAGATGATTTTGTCCCCGGTTTAAAGACCAGTGGTTGTTGACATTTTGGATATTATATATGCTGTAAAAACTTACAAATGTGGGAAAACCAACTTCAGAAAGAAATAAAAACAATATCAGCTAACAGATATTCAAGTCCATCCAACCTCTCCAGGGTGGCGGGTGCTGGAGCCTATCCCGGCTAGCTCAGGGCGCGAGGCGACAGGTGGCCAGCCTGTCACAAGGCTGAGACACAACCACTCACAGCTGTGGGGATTCAAACCCAGGACGTTCTTGTTGCTGTGCTTACTGCGCTGCCTGTATTTTTTCAAAATGTATTTATTTTAAATAATGCTAAGAGAAATATTAATCTTGTACTAACATCAAGATCACAGTGTGTTGAAACAAATAGTTTTATTAAATCCACAGATGGATGATCAAGTAGTGCCGCTGGTGTCGCAGAGAGAAACAAGCTGGCATCAGAGCTTTGACACAGCAGCTGCAGCAACAATGGACACCAAGACAAAATGCTCTTTTTGAAAGGCTGATGAAGGAGGTGTGAGGAGTGGCGCTGGCATTGCAAAATATCACAATACTGTCAAGCAGAACTCTGATTCACGTCCACAGTGGGAGCCTCGTTTTAGCACTGCGTTTTTTTATTTATGTTTCTTTTTCATTCACTGTGGTTACAACAAACAGCTCCATTACAACAAAGTGGACCTAATTTATCATGCCTTTTTCTATACATAATATATGCATGTAACAGTAACAATATACTGTTACTGTAAAAGCTTCGTTTCAGACAGTTTTCTTCTCTATCTGTGGCTCTCTGATGTCAAACACATCCGATATGATTGATGTAGTCTTCTCATGATAGTACTATCTGCCTTACATTTATGAGACAGCGAATCAGAAGACAGTTAGTTAAAAATGTCAGACAGTGCATGAGCAGAGAGACTGCACAGAGTCCCAGCACGACATAAACAAGGTTTCATTTGAACTGTAAATTATGCCAGGTCACTCAGGTACGAGTGGAGGAAGAATAATGTGATACTGGCACGTTCCTTTAACCACGCACAGTGAAACATGATGCCGTTCATTTCTATGTGACAGATTTGAGCCCTGGTTTGTATATATATCATAAATGTGGCCTCAGCTATGAGCACTTCAGGAGCTCTTCCAGCCCCCCTGACCTCTAACCACACCCTGAACAGTGATGTCAGGTCAGATGTTCGTTGCCCTGACACTTAGATCAAACCTCGCCAGAGCGCTTTGTTCCTGCGTCGCTGTCTTTGTGTTTAATTACCCTTCAAATCACCTACATCACTCAAACCTGTGCAGCAGCAGCATGCTGTCTGAGACATCCTGAAGACTGTGAGGCATCATTTCCATTTACACAACATGACATCACAACTTGCTCATATTCCCTCTTACAGCACATCAATCAGCCAATGAGGGAACAATTTGCCCCAGAATATACCAGCAGCCTGAGGCGAGCTTACCACAGCTCCTGCTCTGAAAGCAGACAGGCAGCTGTTCCAGATGTGGACTTCTGCAGAGAGACTGAATGAACTATTCCCAAACTTTTGCTGATTGATTTATAACACCTGAGGGCAGCGTGTGCTTGTCTGGGTTGGTTCTAACATCTTGGTGTTGCACATTCAGTAAACAACAAGCCTCGTGAGCCGGGTGGTTAAATCCTTTGATTTCACATTGTGCTCGAGTCTAAAATAACTAAAAGATGAGCAGAAAGGAAAGATGAAGATGCCACATGTGGCCTATAAGTTGACATCACTATTATTCCCAGCACGAGGCACTGCTCTAATTTTAGAAAAGATGAAAGTCCCACACATTTCTTTGGAGCAGTGCTGAGATGCAGTTTATTAGAAAAGGCTGGCTGTGATCTAAATAGTGTCAGTGATGGAGTGATATTTCCCAAGCTGGGGCCGATAAACAGGAAGCACTGAGAGACAGATACAGGATACAACACTGCTGCTATGAATATCCACCCTGACGGTGTTGGCACCTTGTTTGATCATGACTGGAAAAATCTGCTTATTTTTAAAGTGGCATAATTAAATCTGGAAATCAGCAGGACTCGCTATAAAGCAATGGGTTCTTCCTATTCACAGTAAAGCTTTGGTTGCAAAGAAAACACTTCAGGAGCGCAACGCTCACATTTTGGGGGAGGTGGACAAGTTTCGAGACAACTTGCCAACTTGTGAATTTGACTCATGCAGTGAAACTGTGGAGCTACCCTTAACAGCGTGAGCTGCTGTTTGTTTCTGTGAATGAAAGGCAAAGAGTTAGCAGAGTGGAGCTCATTGTGTGTTTTGGAGAGCCTCAGACGCAGCGGTGCGCTCTTACCCTCGCCGCCCTGGATGAGTAGGGGTCCTCGAACAGATTCCAGATTACCGGCTGCCACTTCCTCCACAGGCTGATATTCCCGTCGGCAGCCACGTCCTCGATGCCGAGTCTCTTCCCTATCTCGTCGTCCTCGTCTCCGTTGTCCACGTTGAGCTCGAACACGTCCAGAGCCTCCTCCGCGTCCCGGTGCTGTCGGTATGTCATCCAACAGCAGGGCTCCACGTCCGTCTCATCGATGCCCCAAAAGGAGAGCTCCTCCTCGAACAGCGGTCCGCACACATCCGCCGGGCAGTGAAGCTTGCCGGTGCGGTAGTAGTTGAGCACGTAGGCGAAGACGCCCGGGTGACGGTCGAAGAAGTACTCGTTGGTCCGCGCGTTGTACTCGATGAAGCCGGGGACTTGTTGCAGCTGATCCAGCACGGAGTCGATGTCCGAATCGGAGGCGAGCAGGGCCAGTCGCGTCCCCGGCAGCGTCTTTAAGGTGGTTTTGTAGGTCTCGTGCCTCGTCCCCCCGACGTTGAGGATTATCCTCTCGTTGTCGTCAAACTTGCCCATCGCTCTGTATCAGACATGACTTGATGAAAGCGGGGGAAGTTGGCGAGTGCAGTCTGAAGGTTTAACAGCGAGCCTGACGCGCACACACCCACAGCCCTGTTCACAAAAGCTCCGGGATTTTGGCCGCCGTGCGCAGCATCTCCGATTTCACTCACCCGTCGCTGTCGTATCTTTTGGGGGGGGCGAGGAGGACATCCATCTTTTGTTGACGGATATTTCACAGAGACATAAGGAGTCTGTTTGTATCCCGCTATCTGTTCAGTCGGCCGGTCGGTCAGTGCTGGGAGTGATGAATGATCTCAGCCGGTGGCTCCAAACAGACTGAGCTCCTCATGCCGTTGCGCGTCTCCGGCGTCCAAGACGCACAGCCGCTCGTCATCGTCGGGCTCGTTACTTAAAATGTGTAACGTGTCGACACCTTACATATTATCACATGATTAAAGTCACCCATTGTGGCACCGCCTCACTCTTTGCTTCAGAAAATCAGGACGTTGATCTGCGCCCGTCTTCCGTGCCGTCACGGTTTGGACTCGATCAAAGAATCTGAAGAGGAAATTTCCACCCAGGAAAGAAAAAGAGCCTCCAGGAGGCTCCAGTTTCAGCACAGATCGCACAGCTCGCTGTGAGTGATGGTTTAAATACTCCCATCTACGAGGACTTCATGTGTGTTCATGCAGAGGCAACACCACAGAGACACCTGTTGTAAAGGTTTGCCTATAAATGTGTGCAGATGAATGAAATACTGACCTTAAAGAAGACATCTGTCCTCCTGACAGCACATCACACGCACAGTAGCGAAAACACGTGACGCGTGTTTTAAACAATAAAGTAAGTATTAGTTTAGTCATAACGCTCAACTAAACAGGAGAATAACAGGGGCCGACACACAGACAGTAATCATGTAACCAGGGCACCGATTAAAGCTTTAGTGCGTAAAGGGCAGGCTGGGACGGAGGAGCTGATCCGTCCTCTGCCACCACAAAACCAAAACTGTGTTAACAGTGGCAGAAGAAGCAACAACAGCTGTCTCTGCATTGTACAGGTGGTGCATTACAAAATCTAGCTGGACAGAGACAATTATGGCTCAGATACTGAATAAAACCTGCATAGAAAGTGTTTGTTTACAGCAGCACTTAGTATGTTTGTAAATGAAAAGCCAAAGTAAAGACTTCACATTTATATCACACAAAGGAGCATTTTTATGTTTTTTTTACAAAGGACAAGAAAATCTTTGCACAATCCCGACGAAGAAACAAAGTGACCAGCGAGAAAACTGAAGGCAGTAACTTCCTTTCACAATCAGCTTAATAGGTGTCATAAAAATTGGGTTCTGTTTTTTTAATATACATTTTAAAGTGCAAATCATACTTGACAACATTCAGTGACATACAGTTATAATATAAAATTCATATTCTATAATCGTCTGGGATAACTGTGGTTGCAGATGAGCCAGTATCGTGCAACTCTGCATGTAGTTTTCTTTACTCTGATATAAAACTCTGTGTAGCATTTTCCTTTACTACTGTTATGTTTTTGATGTATTCTTTATTTATTGATGAAAGCAAACGAGGCCCTGCAGAGCTGTCTCAGACTCACCAGTCTGAGCATCCTTCCATGTCAAAACCAACACACAGAACTGGTTACCACTGCAGCTGTGTATCTGTGTGACCGATGTATCCGTTCCCATCTTCAACCTTTGAAAAAAGGAACCTCAAAGGCCTGAGACCTAACCACAGCAGCCCACTTTACTCAGGCTGCCATCGAGTCTCAGATGCGTGGAGTGGTAACATCAGTAGTACAACTTGTAACAAAAGTACCATAAAGTACTTCATGGTGTGAACAGAAGTCATAGCAGCAGTTCAAATATAAGCTGTATATGTACTTTAGTGTCAAGGTAAAGTGTTGCTTATTCACAAATTATTTGTGATGTTTTTGCATCAGGTGGCAAACGTCAGTGACAAAACCAAGAACTTTCCTTTTCCTCAGTGAAACTCATTTAACAGCATTTGCGTGGTTTTCAGCCAGCAGGTTTTACAGCTGAGACGCTGCCAACCAGAGTGCACGAGCAGGAAACAGTGACATCTCTCAGCAATCCAAGCACAGCTCAATCAACAAGTAGACACAGCAGCTGATCTGTCTGTAATTACATGCATCATTATTCCCTGACGTACGGCTGTTCAGTGAAACTCTGAGTAACCGAGTTACTCTCCCTCTTCATCACATCTATAAAATCTGGGATCAGAATGAAACACAGAGTATTTTAGTGGGGCTGATGTTGGTCTCTCATTTGGTCTTGGTTAGCTTCTAACTGCACTGGCCGATAGAGAGGGAGGAAGTGGAGCGAACAGAGCTCCAACAGAGCTCTTTACGAACCCCTGTGAATGATCCCCACAGCAGCAAAACATTCAGCACACTGTAGCACATCAGTCAGACACAAACACCACAGGACAATCAGACACGTTTCACCCTTCATTTCTTTATATTGTTCTGGGAAAATTGAAATAGGCCCCACTCATCGTATAATTACTACTAATTACTTACTACTTCTACTTCTACATAGTACAGGATATTCCATAGTATACTATCAAATGTTTGCAAACCTCATTTCAGGATTATGTTACCTTCAAAATCAACTTAAATAGCTGGATGACCTAAGAATAATGAATTATGACAGATTTTAATGTAATGCACCAGTTTTAAGGTGGACTTGAATTTTCAATCCTAATCAAAGGGTTAATCATGTTGAACAACTTGTGAGGAGAGAATCACACTGCTTCTAGTCAAGGTGTTTGGAGGAGCGAAGTAGTAACTGTGTTTACTGTAAAGTGTTTTAATTCATGCAAACGATCATTTCTCAGCTCAAGGGGCTTTGCAAGATTTTCTCCCTTCTTTAGGCCTGACACTTATTTTTGTCCTCTACATTCCTCAACTTTCTTTAGGACACATTGCAGCAGTTTGGGAAACACTTTGCTACTTCTGTTTTTTGCCTGTCAGATTATGTAGTCTTTGATATTTTGCATAGATTTAAAAAAAAAAAGGGAGCAAATTATATTTTTGCAACAGGCTGCTAAAAACTAAGGTGCCCAATTTAAAATAGGTTCTTTTTATGTTGTAAACACAACTCTGGTTCATCTCTTGAGTTAGCTGTCTTTTTATATTTCAGTTATTCGGAGGTCAGTTTTAAGTAGTTCAACTACCAAAAACCAAACAAAGAATAATCCTCTGAAATGTTCAGGCACAAGGACTCAAAATGGGTGAAAAAGCAGCCAATGTCCAAAGGAAAACTTTGAAAGATTTGAGAACTACGGCTCAAGAAGACTGGCAAACAAAAAGAAATGCGGGGCACAGTACCGTACACCATATAGTGAATGTGGTTTTAGGACAGTGGGCGTCGGCTTTGCCTGGAATTCTTGTTGATCACCACCAGAGGTCGGATCAGGTCACGAACTCTTTCTGTCATAACGTTTCTCATTTTCCACAATGTGCCTTATCCCATTTCAATTAAACACAGGCGACTGAGTTCTGAATGTGGGGAGTTGAGACCCTTTAATGTTTTGCTAATGAGGCCGATCATCATATAATTTGAAGCGTCGGGCACAGCAGTGGGGTTCAGACAGTGCTTGCTGATGAACAGCCATCCCTGATGATGCAGGAAGCAAGCAGCATACAAAGCTGGAGTCTCCATCCCCTCCTTGCCAGTAATATCTTTACTAAAAATAGAGCAGCCAGATTGCTGATCTTTATCAGGAACTGGACAGTTAAAAAAACACAGGGTCCCTGGAAGGCCAGCGTCCTTCAGCTGCAGAATCCGACCTGCTCGGGGCTCGCCCCCCAGCCTCGGGGTATGGTTACAGTTTCTGTTTTCTAGCAAAGAAAATTAAAGAATTTGTTTTAATGTCTCATTTTTTCACCTGCTTTGAAAATAATCCCAGAGAGACATTTTTAAGGCAACAGCAGCAGGAAGTCTCGTCTCTGAAAACACAACACTGGAATATAAAAAGGACAGTAGCAACAGAAATGTAAAGCTGAACAGTTCATAGAATACAAAATAGCACAATGTGAGTTTCAAAGAAACGACGAGGGTCGCTGTGTCGTTGAACTGGCGCCACAAAGGCAGCGGTCCAGTCAGACAGAGAGCTTTCTGCCCTTTCACTCTGAACTTTCAGTGCTGTCTGCTGCGATCATATCTGATGAAGCGCAGCACCTCTGCCTCCATCCCAAAGCTCCGACAGCACCATCCTGCTGCCTTTGAACACATCCTGGGACCAAAAGAAAACGTCTCTGTCTGAAGCCTAAAATAGAAACACTGCCATTTCAAGTGGCGCTTCAAATGATGACAACAAAATGAAGCTTGCAAGCTTGTGTTATTTCTGATGTGACACGGTGACCTGCACCGCAGGAGTGCAAAATGATCTCAGCCAAAACACCGCATGCCGTTGTCATATATCTGCTTTAACTGGTACTCGTCTTTGAGCTTTTTTAAGGCTGAGAGACTCAGGAGAGACAGAAAGGAGGAAAAAGAAGCTGACAGTTAGTTTCTAGCATGAACACATTTCCTATAATCACCTTCAGTGCACTCTTTATGCAGATCCTCACTGCTTGCTGAACATCCGTACTGTGAGTCAGGCTCAGGTTGATGAAGTGTGTAAGTCTCTAATGTTTCTGTGACAAAAGGCAGAAATTTTCATTTGAAGCAGCGTGTCTCACAAACAACGTTATCTTTACCTTCAAAACAGCTTTTATCCTGGAGGCCAAAGAACAAATATACTAAATTCATTTTTTTATTTATACGTATTAATTTATGGTAATGGTAGCCAGCTTACAATTAACAGCAACTTGGGAGTCTGTATGGGAAACAGTCAGAGGTCAGTCATGCTGGAGTATTTCCTCTGTATTGTAGGAAACAGAGATGTGATCACAGGATGTAAATATGGTGAACCTAACGCTATCAGTAAGCGTGCGCGCTGCATGAAAACATAAACATCTGTCTTTACTACCAAGCAGTCACACATTCAATTATTCCCAGGTGCATTTAACTAGCAGTTAAAGGAACAGCATTAAATTATGTGGAAAAAATGAGGATGGGAGAAAAAAGCCAGAGACGCACAGCCGTCAGCTCAGGCGGTACAGAAGCACCAAAAACGAACACAGCAAGAGCGACGAGGACACAAAAACTTGAATGTTTTGGAGGCTAAATGGTAAATGGATGATTCATCTTTATATTTTCTAAACTCCCAAAGAGCTCACAGTGCATTTTATGATGTTTTATGACAACATGCTGGCGTCAGCTTGTTATGGTGTCACTGGGATGTAAGACACCGTATTGAAAAGATAAGACGTGGTTGTTCAGCTCTCTCCATGCCCTTTTATACCACATACTCGATCGTGGCTCAAGAGTTGGGAGTTCGCCTTGTAATCGGAAGGTTGCCGGTTCGAGCCCCGGCTTGGACAGTCTCGGTCGTTGTGTCCTTGGGCAAGACACTTCACCCGTTGCCTACTGGTGGTGGTCAGAGGGCCCGGTGGCGCCAGTGTCCGGCAGCCTCGCCTCTGTCAGTGCGCCCCAGGGTGGCTGTGGCTACATTGTAGCTTGCCATCACCAGTGTGTGAATGGGTGGATGACAGGTTGTGTAAAGCGCTTTGGGGTCCTTAGGGACTAGAAAAACGCTATACAAATACAGGCCATTTACCATTTACCATACTCAATACGGTTTAGTCAGTGTCCAGATGAAATACTTAGCCAACCTAGGTACTCATGTCCCCCAAGACCCAGAATATTGCTGTGAAGTTTGAAGATGATCCATAAAAGCGTGTGTGGTCTTAAATAATCAGGCCCCATCTTATCTTAATGACCTTGTAGTACCATATCACCCTATTAGAGCACTTCACTCTCACACTGCAGGCCTACTTGTTGTTCCTGGTGTATTTTAAACCCCCAACTGGTCGCAGCAGATGGCCCCGCCCCTCCCTGAGCCTGGTTCTGCTGGAGGTTTCTTCCTGTTAAAAGGACATCAGAGCTGAAATCGATTTCTTGAAATCTGTGGACACTAGACCGCTAACAAACGGATAAACCAAGAACAAAAATGACTGAAAGCAGAACCAACAGCCTCTAAGACAGCTGGAATAATAATAATAATATAATAAGCTGGAATAGTGGAACGCTGTAACATTATCGAAGGTGGAATTCGTTCCAGGTCAGATGTCGACACGTACAGTCAATTTTTCAAAGTTTGCAGTTTGGTGCAGTGTTGGGAAATAATGAAGCAAGACTACATCCACATGTACACAGGTAGTTTTTATAACAGGTGGTGATATGACCCTAATCGCTGGCCACTCAGAAGCCTCCGGACAATAACACAGTCTGATGTCAAAAAGGGGAAACAGGCGCACGGCTGGTTCCTTTGTCTGCATGTAAATGTAGAGACAGAGTTTCTGAAAAGCTTCAAAATTCTGTTTTCAGTGACCTAAAACACACTTAGCATGTGAACAAAAGGCTAGATAAAAAATCTGAATAGCTTCAGGTTACTTTGTGTTACATTTCATTATTCATTATGTAAAAGTAACAGGTTTTTAGTTGTTGTGTTTGATGTGATAACGGAACAATCAGAATTCACATGAGGCTGGAATATTGACTCGTCAGTTAGCTAAATTTTAATGCATTGCATATTAACTCAGTACTTTTTTTTCTTTCATGTTTTTGCTAACATGTAATATATAAGCTTGCATTACATCAGAACCACTAGCTGATCTCTGCACAGGGACCTAAACAGCCAGCTAAGCAAGAATTATTCATTACACTCCTTCACACAGCACAAAAGCAAAAATCCACTGTGTTAAAAACACACTTAACAAAAGTTCAACAAATGATGTCGATTATATCTTCAAATGAAGATAAGAAGACCTGACTGAAACATTTCAGTTCCACATACATCCACTTTATAAATGCTCTAACTGCTTTGAGAATGCTTTCAGTGTGATTAGAAGTCCAGCCCTGAAGGAAGCTGTGAGGGAATTAGTTCTGTGTACAGGTCGTGCTGTACTTTCAGCTTCTGTCTCACAACTGTGGAATGCAGTCATTAAAACACACACACACACACACACACACACACACACACACACACACACATTATCCTGCTAACCACGGGCTCTTGGATGGAATTAGGCAGAAATCCCAGTGGAAGAAAACTGAGCTGATTAAATGTTGCTTTCCTAATTGAGAGAGCCAGGCTAATTTGCAATGAATCCCAGACCTTTTTTTCTGTGTTTCATGGGAGGAAGCTATTAATAAACTTTGTTATGTTTAATTATAAGTTTGGATTAGAAGAGCAGGTTCGTATCACCAGGATGCTTCTGAGAAGGGTCCTAAAGAGGTCTGTTGTACTGGAACATTTATTGTTCCCCATGTAACTGTTTTCTGTTTGACTATCCATAAATAAATAGATCCTTTTTTAATGCATTAAATAAATAGAAACCTATGCACACCCAGTAAACAGTGCTGAGCCCTTTTGCTTTTGCTGTAATTATGTTCCTGTGGCGCCATCTGCAGGTAGTGCTTTGACATTTCGTCTGGAATGAACTCATTGATACTTGCTGACTGTGCGTCTGCATCTTTTACTATAATGGCTGAAACAATAACGTTTCATATTTCACTATGTAAGGTCTTTTCACCTGTTATTCCTCAAACCTGTGTGTCTGTGGTTGCAGCCATGTCCTCTCACTTCTGATCCACTTACCGTGTGTTCATAATCCTCTGTCACAGAGAGCTTAAACGATCCAGTGACTAAAATGGCAATGGGGTGGTTCTGATGTAACTCCACTCTTACCCACAAACACATTTAGTCTGATACAGTTTCCCTTATTTGGGAAGACGGGAGACGTACAGGAGTCTGTTCTTCCACGATGGTTCCTCCTCTTTCTTGGGTTTCTGCCCCCTGAGGTACCAGAGCAGAGTCACAAATTCTTTGGCACTCTTTGGTAATATTGTAGAAAATGTTAAACTTAATCATCATCTTGGCCTCCTCTGACAACCTGTTTGCTGTTGTCTGCTGCTGAAAGGCAGTGGGGAGAGGGGAGACTTGGGCAGTGCATTTATAGCAGCATATAATGTGTTTCTGGATACACTGCTGCTTTTTCAGCATTCAAATATTGATGGCTCCGTGTCAGAGCTGGCTATGAATTTAAGACGGATCAGGCCTTAACAAAAAAGTTATCAATAGTTCTTTTCAGGCTGCTCACTGGGGCTCACTGATCATCACTGATTTCTACAATCTATTCGATTCCGGTTCACAAGGTCCCGGTTCGATTCAATTCAACTTAGCCTCAGACAGTCAGAAATATTATAATTCTGAACATTTATCAGTACTGATACATGTGAGACTTCATCAGCATTGTGAACATCACAGCAGAGACCTTTGTGTGAAAGTAACTGAGAATAAAACACAGAAAAACATGAAGGAGATTTTCCTGGTCTGGCTCTTTGTGGCAGATAACCATAAAAATATTCTGCAGTTTTGCATCATTTTAAAATGTTTAAATTTCTTCAGTATTGAACAGCAGAAATGAGCCTTTCTTGTCCGAGGTCATTTAAATGAAAAAAAGCAGACAGCGCTGTGAACAACAGTAGACTGATGGGTAATAAGCGAATGAATAATGCTGAAAAGAGAAATTTGAGATGGGAAACTGTTCTTGAAGTACACACAGAGCTGTGCAGGAAGTGTGATTTTTATCGTGGTGGAAGCAAAATAGTAAAAGTCAGAGGGAATTCATATTTATCAAATGTGAAGCGTAGTTTGCTGCTTCTTTTGCTGCTGGTTCAGTGAATTTTGGTCGGAGAGAGACAAAACCTGCAGCTTCAGAATCGAGCGCAAAAAAGATGTAAACACAAAGCGCAGACCCAACGCATCAGAATCAGTGAGCTGTCGGCTTTCAGCCCCGATGGCGCGTCCGTGTACGGGTGGTCGGGTGAGACAGCTGAGAAAGACAAAGCTAATTCTGATGCGTCAGGTCCGCTTTGTGTTCACGTCTCTGTGCAGAATCCGTGTACCTGCTCTCAATATGAACATCTGCATGGAGCCATTCGGTACATGAAGAGAGGTAGGAAGTCCTCTTCCTTTTTTTGGGTGGAACAGCTAGGCCCCTCCAGTTCTCAACTGCATCCCCATCAGCCGGAAGAATGTTTGTGGCAGCATCAGATCCCACAAACGGGTGAGCATCCATTTTTATTTTGTCTTCTGCATTGTGAGTCAACATGGATCCAGAATTGGCATCTGTGACTTTCAGTGATCCCACTGTTGCCTCATCTTTGACCTTTTCTTTTGCAGAACAAATCCGCATATTTCCCTCGATGAAGGAAAGATGACGAGCAATGAAGCGATCGACTCGAAGAGGCAAGTTGTCATGTTTGAAAAGGCCGTGTTTTATGTTTTTGAACTCAGCTTCAACAGTGGCTGAAAGGTACCATCTGTGCAGTCTGCAGTTCTGTTGAAGAAAGATGTTGAATCTATTTAATTATTCTTGAAAAATAATTTATTTCTGTGCATTTTTTTCCCACATTGCATCAAATTAAAGTTGATTACGTTGATTAAGCATCATGTGTCAGTGCGCTACAACGTAGCTGCCATCACCAGTGTGTGAATGGGTGGATGACTGGATATGTAAAGCGCTTTGGGGTCCTGAGGGACTAGTAAAGCGCTATACAAATACAGGCCATTTACCATTTATCATGGGGTGGGGGTGGTTCCCTATTTTTTTTCCTGAGAGTTTGCAACCCTATTGGTTAGGTTGCTTAATATTTCTGCTAAGTACTCTTTAAAATACTAGAAATATTTTGGGTGCAGTGTATTTTTTGCATACAGGTATAACAGAATAGCTTTAGTATTGTTGTTGTTGTTGTTTTTTTAACTTGAGTATTAACTTGTACAAAAAGCAGCAAGATATTAAAAAACAGTTTTATTGATTACAGTTTTTGCCCGTTGCTTGAACACTATAAACCCATGCTTAGACTAAAGTAACACAACTTGAAGCTTTTGTTACCATACCTCAAACACATGTACCCATACCTTAAACAAAAGCGCTGCTTTGCACCCTAGTTGCAATTATGCAACACACTTACTCCTTTATGCAACACACATGGTCCTGCATACTACACTCTATTTCATACATAAGACACTTCGTTCACAAAATGAAATTTCAGGGTGCCATTTGGAAAACACATGTATCCAAAATACAAAACACATCGGGTAATTGCAACCACTCAAATATACAACTGAAGGCACGTACTTGCAAAACCGAACACCAATTAGCCAACTACAAAAAGCCCTCAGCGTAGCCAATTCAAGAACTTTGCAAGCATGGATGGAGGGAGAGCAAGAGGAAGAGGAGGAGGAGGAGGTCGAAGAGGCCATGCACAGACCCATATTTCTGATGATATAAGAGCAACTTTGGTGTCATCAACCATGGCCTGACTATGAGGGAAGCTGGGCAGAGAGTCCACCCACATCTAAGCCGCTTCACAGTGGCATCTGTAATACAGTTTTTGCCCGTTGCTTGAACACTATAAACCCATGCTTAGACTAAAGTAACACAAGTTGAAGCTTTTGTTACCATACCTCAAACACATGTACCCCTACCTTAAACAAAAGCGCTGCTTTGCACTCTGGTTGCAATTATGCAACACACCTACTCCTTTATGCAACACACATGGTCCTGCATGCTACACTCCATTTCATACATAAGACACTTCGCTCACAAAATGAAATTTCAGGGTGCCATTCGGAAAACACATGTATCCAAAATACAAAACACATCGGGTAATTGCAACCACTCAAATACACACCTGAAGGCACTTACTTGCAAAACCGAACACCAATTAGCCAACTACAAAAAGCCCTCAGCGTAGCCATTTCAAGAACTTTGCAAGCATGGATGGAGGGAGAGCAAGAGGAAGAGGAAGAGGTAGAGGAGGAGGAGGAAGAGGAGGAGGAGGCCGAAGAGGCCATGCACGGACCCATATTTCTGATGATATAAGAGCAACTTTGGTGGACCATGTCATCAACCATGGCCTGACTATGAGGGAAGCTGGGCAGAGAGTCCACCCACATCTAAGCCGCTTCACAGTGGCATCTGTAATACGAACATTCAGACTAGAAAACAGGTCTGTCTTCACCTCCATACCTTCTGCTCTACTCAGATGGTTTCATAGCACTGTTCTACAGTATATCACATTACCATATCAAGTGTACGGGGTGCTAATGCTCCTTTTGCAGCCAAAGTGGCTGATTCCTTATATTGAAGTACAGTGTTGTACAGTGGATGACACAGTACATACAGTAAAGTACTGTAAGAAAAATAAGCAAACCGATGACAATATGTGGTTGTATTTCTCCAGAATGACTCGAAGACCTTCTGGGGGAGGACGGCAACGCCTGTTCACACAACAGCAGGAACTTCCCGTTGTGGACCTAGTGAGGGCAGACAATGCCATCCGTCTCCACCAGCTACGACGGAAAATACTTGCAGACAGGCGAGTGTTCAGCAACATAGACCATGTGAGCATCACCACCATCAGACGCATCTTGGGTAAACACAGCATCACCATGAAGCAGCTCTACAGAGTCCCATTCGAGAGGAACAGTGACAGGGTCAAAGGACTTCGAGCTGAATATGTACGGGTACGTGTAACTGTCCCTTACATTTACAATAGAGTATTGGTGAAGTCCAGTAGCAGCTGAATATGTACCATATCAGTACCACATGGATCCATCCTGAGAGCTACACAGGTACCTGTGTGATGGGGTGAGGGTGCTGCATGTGTAGCACTGTAGTACAGGGACATGTTCCCCTTTTTTCCAGAGAATCTTGGCCATGGATGGAGCTGCACAGCCTCATGAATACATTTTCATTGATGAAGCTGGATTCGACCTGAGCAAAACAAGACGACGGGGTCGTAATGTAATTGGCCAAAGGGCAATTGGGGCAGCGCGGGGGAAATATCACATTGTGTGCCGCCATATGCCTTCGAGGGCTTCTGCACCATCATGCAATACTAGGTCCATACAATAGCCAACACATACTCACATTTCTAGATGCTCTCCATGATATAGTTGTACAGAACAGACCAGATCAGCCCAGGTTTGTGGTGATATGGGATAATGTCAGTTTCCATCGGCTGCTCTGGTCCAGGCCTGGTTCTCCAACCACAATCAATTTGAAGTGGTATACTTGCCCCCTTACTCACCATTTTTGAACCCTATAGAGGAATTTTTTTCGGCTTGGAGATGGCGAGTATATGACCGCCAACCACATGCCCGCATGCCTCTTCTGCAGGCAATGGAACAGGCCTGCGGCGACATTCAGGTGACAGCAATCCATGGATGGTTTCGACATGCAAGAGGATATTTTCCCCGGTGCCTAGCGGGAGAGGACATTGCTTGCGATGTTGATGAGGTCCTGTGGCCAGACCCCAACAGACGGCGGGATCCATGAGCCCACTTATGCACAATTGTCATGGTTTTTTGTGTTTACAGTATAGTGTTTTTTCTATTGCAGTATTATTGTGTTGTTGTTGTTTTTTGCTTTATCTGAATTCATGGTACTGCAATGTACAATATTGAGTAGGTCTATTTGCGTTTTTGGTTGTTTGAAAATGTGTCTCCTGTAAATGTGCCTTCTGAATAAACAATGGGAATCAAGGACTGCAGTGTTTTATGTGAAGAAGACTAGTGTGTTCCCCCTGATCTGTAAGTGTTTGCATATGATGCAAGTATGTGTCATTTTGTCAACAGAGTTACATTTTGACAGAGGAATGTTAGGTTTTGATAGCAGAGTTTAGGTTTTGGGAGTAGAGTTTCAATTTGGCACAGATGTGAATGGTATACAGTGGGGCAAAAAAGTATTTAGCCAGCCACCGATTGTGCAAGTTCCCCCACTTAAAATGATGACAGAGGTCAGTAATTTGCACCAGAGGTACACTTCAACTGTGAGAGACAGAATGTGAAAAAAAAATCCATGAATCCACATGGTAGGATTTGTAAAGAATTTATTGGTAAATCAGGGTGGAAAATAAGTATTTGGTCACCTCAAACATGGAAAATCTCTGGCTCTCACAGACCTGTAACGTCTTCTGTAAGATGCTTTTCTGTCCCCCACTCGTTACCTGTATGAATGGCACCTGTTTGAACTCATCATCTGTATAAAAGACACCTGTCCACAGCCTCAAACAGTCAGACTCCAAACTCCGCCATGGCCAAGACCAAAGAGCTTTCGAAGGACACCAGGAAAAGTATTGTAGACCTGCACCAGACTGGGAAGAGTGAATCTACAATAGGCAAGCAGCTTGGTGTGAAAAAATCAACTGTGGGAGCAATCATCAGAAAATGGAAGACATACAAGACCACTGATAATCTCCCTCGATCTGGGGCTCCACGCAAGATCTCATCCCGTGGGGTCAAAATGATCATGAGAACGGTGAGCAAAGATCCCAGAACCACACGGGGGGACCTGGTGAATGACCTGCAGAGAGCTGGGACCAAAGTAACAAAGGTCACCATCAGTAACACACTACAACGGCAGGGAATCAAATCCCGCAGTGCCAGACGTGTTCTGCTGCTGAAGCCAGTGCATGTCCAGGCCCGTCTGAAGTTTGCCAGAGAGCACATGGATGATACAGCAGAGGATTGGGAGAATGTCATGTGGTCAGATGAAACCAAAGTAGAACTTTTTGGTATAAACTCAACTCGTCGTGTTTGGAGGAAGAAGAATACTGAGTTGCATCCCAAGAACACCATACCTACTGTGAAGCATGGGGGTGGAAACATCATGCTATGGGGCTGTTTTTCTGCCAAGGGGACAGGACGACTGATCCGTGTTAAGGACAGAATGAATGGGGCCATGTATCGTGAGATTTTGAGCCAAAACCTCCTTCCATCAGTGAGAACTTTGAAGATGAAACGAGGCTGGGTCTTCCAACATGACAATGATCCAAAACCTGCCAGCTCCATAGCAGACCGGGAGGTCGAGGGTCACTAGAGCTGCCGAGAACAGCGGACTCCTGACAGGGGCGGATCTAGAAGGGTGGCATGGGGTGGCAAGTGCCACCCTAAAATGATCCCTTGCCACCCCAAGTGCCACCCCAGTTTTGCATATGACAGTGTTGGTTATTAAAATAAGATAGCATTAACAGTAGGTATGGTGTTCTTGGGATGCAACTCAGTATTCTTCTTCCTCCAAACACGACGAGTTGAGTTTATACCAAAAAGTTCTACTTTGGTTTCATCTGACCACATGACATTCTCCCAATCCTCTGCTGTATCATCCATGTGCTCTCTGGCAAACTTCAGACGGGCCTGGACATGCACTGGCTTCAGCAGCGGAACACGTCTGGCACTGCGGGATTTGATTCCCTGCCGTTGTAGTGTGTTACTGATGGTGACCTTTGTTACTTTGGTCCCAGCTCTCTGCAGGTCATTCACCAGGTCCCCCCGTGTGGTTCTGGGATCTTTGCTCACCGTTCTCATGATCATTTTGACCCCACGGGATGAGATCTTGCGTGGAGCCCCAGATCGAGGGAGATTATCAGTGGTCTTGTATGTCTTCCATTTTCTGATGATTGCTCCCACAATTGATTTTTTCACACCAAGCTGCTTGCCTATTGTAGATTCACTCTTCCCAGTCTGGTGCAGGTCTACAATACTTTTCCTGGTGTCCTTCGAAAGCTCTTTGGTCTTGGCCATGGCGGAGTTTGGAGTCTGACTGTTTGAGGCTGTGGACAGGTGTCTTTTATACAGATGATGAGTTTAAACAGGTGCCATTCATACAGGTAACGAGTGGGGGACAGAAAAGCTTCTTACAGAAGACGTTACAGGTCTGTGAGAGCCAGAGATTTTCCTTGTTTGAGGTGACCAAATACTTATTTTCCACCCTGATTTACCAATAAATTCTTTACAAATCCTACCATGTGGATTCATGGATTTTTCTTTCACATTCTGTCTCTCACAGTTGAAGTGTACCTCTGGTGCAAATTACTGACCTCTGTCATCATTTTAAGTGGGGGAACTTGCACAATTGGTGGCTCACTAAATACTTTTTTGCCCCACTGTATACAGCCAGGAGCAACCCCTCCCCCAAGTTCTCCACCAATCTACACTTTCATATTTTGTGGAATTTTTGTTTTTAAGATGGAGCTATTGAATTTGTGAGTTTATTAAATTGAGTCTGAGTATTTAACCCATGTACTGTACAGCACTTTAGTCCAGTGTGCTACATGTTTTAAAGTGCTTTAGGCTACGTTCACTCTGCAGGTCTTAATGCTCAATTCCGATTTTTTGATCAAATCCGATTTTTTTGTCTGCTCGTTCACACTACAAATAAAATGCGACAGCAAACGCGCTCTAGTGTGAACGCTCAAAGCGGCCGCATGCGCAAAAGAAGACGTCACACACAACGCGCTCTGTTTAGACCCAGAGCAAACAGTATTGTTTGATAGATGGCCCTTAATATAAAGACTTTACGTTTCCCAATTTTTGCTTTAAGTTATTTTGTTATTTACATAATAATGTAACTAACCTAATAATGATCCTTATTGCTGTTTTAGAGGAGCGGTGCTTCAAAGGATAGTTGCAGATTTCTGTCAGAATCTGCAGATTATACAGTACAAATAAAATGTTCACGTTTCTCCAACATTGTCTTCCCAACAGTTTCACTGATATCTACACGGGAAGCGTTCGCGATGTCTTCTCTGGCGCTGATAATTGGTGTCTGTCTTTTGTCGGTGACGTAAAAGACGGATTTAATGCGACCTGACCGTTCAAACAGCAGTCGCTTTCTAAAACATCGGATATGTATCGGATTCAGTACGACATACGAAAGTGACCCAGATCGGATTTGAAAATATCGGATTTGTGCCGTTCACACTGTCATAGCAAGATCGGATATGGGTCGCATAGGGTCAGAAAAGTCGGATTTGATGCGCTTTCGCCTGCAGTGTGAACGTAGCCTTAGAAACTTTTTTCTTGGGCATTTTTGAAAATGTTTAACATTGAAAAAAAATCCTTTTGATCCAGTTAGCTATATCATGTATTAACTCAGTAACTAAAACCTCAGTATTTTAAATGTAAGCTTACCTTGTTCAGAAATCAGATGAACGCTGTTCTAAGAATCCTTCAGACACAGTAATGCCAAATAATATTTTTTCTGCCAGAAAATGTGTATTTGATGCAAAAGACTGCTAGCTTGTTCGTTTCTCAAAAAGTGTTCATGGGAGTGTAAAAAGTTTTTTTAATCCACTCTGAAAAAAATAAATACTCAAGCATTTGCATCGTGGTTTTATGAACAAAAAGTGAGTAAAGAAATTGAAGTTAAAAAAAAATACACTCATTACAAATTTAGCTGATTAAATACAACAAGAGGGTTTTTTTAACAGAACTTTATTGAACAAGTGAACACACAAAGTGAAAGGTCATATGAAAAAGACATTTTTCAGCAGTAAACCATAACAGGATATCTCAAATCATAGCAGCATAAACGCTAATTTTACCTGCACAAATCAGCACAAACGTAGCACTAAAAAAGTAGACCATTTTGGTTTGTTTTGGAGCAGTCTGGGGGGATGGTGACCTTTGAATGACCTATAAAATAATGTTTAATATCTCGGAAACCGTAGCAGCACAAACGCTAATTTTACCTGCACAAATCTGCACAAACGTAGCACTAACTGCTATTTGCCTTTACGTTTCAAGTGGGTGGGGGGTCAGCTTCACTCTGCTGGAGGGAGAGAGAGCCAGGGACAACAACGTCACATTAGAAAGGTATAGTAATCATCCACAACTATTTACAGTTGCAGATGATAAAGGATTCAGAAAGTTTATTCATGCAGGCCCATCTGACAAAATATGCATCTTCTTTTTGTTTTCATATTTTAATTTATATTTAATTGTGTTGTGGTTTGCAGTGTTTTGTGTTGTTTAAGTTGAACTGTGACTAGTTGGTTTTTGTATTATATGATTTATTTATTACATTTTATGTGGAGTGAATAAATACAAGTATATTTACGGTAGCCCCTAGAGACAAAGCATGTACAAACCCAGAAGCACGTACAAACTCCAAAACACGTAAAAACTCCAAAACACGTAAAAACTCTAAAACACGTAAAAACTCCGAAACACGTACAAAACACAACAGAAGTGCTCCAGGATGCTAGGGCGCAGTGTTGAGCTTTTGTTACCTAGTGGCTACACAAGCCAGCAAGTACCAACGATCGGATTTAGTGTGTGGTAGTAACAGGTAAATGAAAATGTTTTTGAATTATTTGAATATATATGAGTGCTTGTGTATAAATACACAAACACATATGCTTTCAATTGTGTAATTTAAGTGTCTAGGTAGCTCTGTTTTGGAAGTTCAGTTAACGCTAGAAATGTGTTTTGGAATTTTTACGTCCTTTTTGGAGTTTGTACGTGCTTTGTCTGTAGGGGCCACCGCATATATTATATATAAACATATATAAATAAAAAGGCCCTGGGGACTTTTTGTGGCTTTCTTTTTCCGGTTACAAGCCATTTGCACTGTGTTGAATGGAATATAGCCAAATTTTACAAAAAAAAAGTTTGGTATAATTTTATTTCAAAATTTAAGTCTGACTTCCTTAAATTAGCTTCAGTGGCTAAGCTAATAATGCACATCCTCTTAAGGCCCTAGTGGCCCATTTGTGCCCCATTGAAACCCATTATAAACGCTATTTTTCACTGCCCAATCATTACCATCAAGTTAAATGTCATCTTTTCACTTTCACTGTGACTTTCAAGCAGGGGTCTTAGAATTGTAATTCTTTTTTATTTGTCCACCAGGTGGCGCCCTTGTTTCACATTTGACACCTGCTGGAAAATACAACATTTACAGCTGGAAAATCCCACATTTACCACAGTGTCTTTATGCTCAAATGATGAGTTTGGGTCACTATCAATGTGGGTGTGTCTTAAAATAAAATAAAGGAGTGTGTGTCTAACCTCAGAATCAAAGAGTGTGTGTCTAATTTCAAACGTTTTTTCTCCTTTTGAAGTCCACACTGCAATGCAAACAAATCAAATATAAAACTAATACCAAAGCCAAATTAGACTTGTTTTGTCTGCAAGCTCAGGTTGTTTATGCAGCTGCACTAAAGCCGTGGTTATAAGAATGAGCAGTAGCGCGGGAGTAGTCTTTTTCACAATGGCAAGACGGTACAACACGGAGGAAGCGTTGCAAATGATCCTGGACCCCGAGTGCGAGGATAGCGCCTCATCATCCACCGAGGATTCGGGGGATGACGCGGAGATTTCTTCGGAGGAGGAAACGGAGGAGCTGGAGTCCGGTTCCGACTCATATGGATCAGAGTCTGAAAATGAGAGCGGAGAGATGGAGGAAGAATCAGCAGGGTGGATTTCCAAAAATGGAACAAAGTGTTCTCCGACAAACGCTGAGACGCTCCGCTACGTTCCAGCGGCCACGGGACACACCGGACCTACTTTTCATGCCACCGCCGGGATCAGTGACCCACAATCCAGTTTTTCTCTTTTTGTCACCGATGAAATTATCCTGCATATCGTCTCAATGACCAATATCCAGGGGAGACGTACTATCGCTGACTGGAAAGATGTGGACAGCGATGAACTGCGTGCGTATGTGGGGCTACTAATTCTGGCTGGTGTTTACCGTTCCCGAAACGAATCAACACTCAGTCTCTGGAGTGAGAAATCCGGCCGGGTGGGTTTCGGGCTACCATGTCCGAGAAAAGGTTTCACTACATCAGCAGCGCTCTCCGATTCGATGACAAACTTCCGAGACCAAGACACCGTGATGACAAACTGGGTCCATTTCGCAAAATCTGGGATATGTGGACCCATCGCCTCCAGATGATGTTCTGCCCAAACAGGGAAATTTGTGTGGATGAACAACTTATTCCTTTCAAAGGGAGGTGCGCCTTCATGCAGTATGTGCCCAAAAAGCCAGCAAAGTATGGTCTGAAGGTATGGGCGGTCTGCGACGTAGAGACGTCTTATGCCTGGAGACTGCAGCTCTACACGGGCAAAGCAGTCGGTGGGAGCGAGATCAACCAGGGGATGCGAGTGGTTCTGGAGCTGACAGAGGGGCTCCAGGGACACAGCGTCACGTGTGACAATTTTTTTACTTCCTTCCCTCTGTCAGAGGAGCTGCTCAGGCGAAAAAATACCCTGGTTGGCACCATTAGGAAGAACAAGCCCGAGCTTCCGCCACAACTGCTGCAGACAAGGGGGAGAGGAGTGTTTTCCGTCTTTGCTTTCACTACAACGCACACGGCCGTGTCATATGTCCCCCGCTGCGGCAGAAATGTCCTCCTGTTGAGCTCCAAACACCGCACTCCAGGAGTATGCGACGACCCGAAGAGAAAGCCCCACATAATAAAGGATTATAACAAATCTAAGGGAGGTGTGGACAAACTCGATCAGGTAGGTGTCATTACGCATCAGTTGCGCACGAATTTATTCATTCTTGCTCATATATTCTTGTGTAAAATATACGTAGGTTTAATGTTTTTTGTGTGTGTGTTTTGTTTTTTTATTAGGCTGTTGCCACCTACACCTGTAGAAGGCGAACGAGGCGGTGGCCGTTAGCCCTTTTCCACCACCTGATCGACATTTCGCTCTATAATGGTTACGTCCTGTGGACCGCGGTTGACCCAGCCTGGCAGCAAAGCAAAGCTTACAGAAGGAGGCTCTACATCGAGGAGGTTGGAGAAACCTTAGTTCAACCGCATATTGCCAAGAGAGAGCGACTTCCCCGCTCTTCCCATTTGTGAAAAATGCGCAGGGTGCTGCTGCTGCTGCTGCAGGTCCCTCTCCAGGCCCCTCTGCAGCCATCAAATCTAAGGTGAGGAAGCGATGTGACCTTTGCGCAGGAAAAAGGAGGGTCTTTACCACCTGCTGCAAATGTGGGAAGGCCACATGCAAGGACCACAGCCTGACCATCTGCAGCAACTGCTCCACCTGAGCAGGACTGCCCCCCCCAGCCCCCATCTCTCACTCTTTATCTCTTTCTCATATCTCTCATACCTTTCCCCATTCCAAACAGTATATGTTCATTGTTCTAAAGTTCTAAAAATAAATGTTTTGTGGTTCAAAGTGATCTTGTATTTTTATTTTCATATATTTTTTTTTTTATTTTAGAACACAACAAGGTAATAGTATTTAGTGGTAATAAGCAATAAGTAAATAATAAGTGCTAATAAGCAGTTAACATAATCAAAAAGTGAAAACATGATCACCATTATATTACATTTACTGTGCTCCTAGAAAAAATAGTAATTGATCAGAATGAATGTTGGTGCCAATCTTTGGTCCATCTAAAGGCCTAATTATAATAACAAACGAATATTACTTCAAATGTTTTTTATGGAAAATATTTAGTTTCTTTGTTTTTTGGGGCTAAAAAAACAGTGCGCTCATGTAATAAAACTGTGATTTAGAGGGTTAAAACAACGAAAATATAATTAAAAATTTATATGAATATTTCAGGGAGAAGTAGTTTTAAAAGACTGACCAATTTAAAGTGGAAAAAAATATGAATATATAATATTTTTATTGCACTTTTTGGGGCGTGGCCGTTTTGGTCCCTTAGAGCCTTTAAAGGGTGCATTTTTTTAGGGCCTAACAACCGAAAGAGCCGGAAATTCTATCACTAGTAAACTGCCATTAAACAAAACAGAAGAAGAAGAAAACCCCTGCACATGCACGGTACGGATCGGGTAGACCCGATTTGTACGGTCCGACTTTGCACATGCGCAGTAAGGATCGGGAGTCCTGATCCGTAACTATCTTTTTATTTTTCGTTTTTGTCTACATTATATTGAAATGTTTCATTATTGGAAACATTTTAAGACATATTTATTATTCTTAAAATCTTAACAGATACTCTGACCTGTAACTATTGTAAAATGCTTCGAGTGGAAGCAGTGGCCTTTTGGCAGAGGTGGGACCAAGTCATTGTTTTGCAAGTCTCAAGTAAGTCTCAAGTCTTTATCCTCAAGTCTCAAGTCAAGTCTCAAGTAATGTCAGGCAAGTCAGAGTCGAGTCTCAAGTCACTGGTGTAAAAGTCCGAGTAAAGTCACAAGTCTGAAACTTTGAATTTCAAGTCCTTTCGAGTCTTGCAGTTATGCTAAATGTAAATATTAGACCATGTAATTTTAAAATCTGTGTTTTTCTCAACACATGACAAAATAGTGAACTTAGAAAATATACACAAATTGTGAAATTGCACCTCTTTAAAATGCAGCTCAATTAAACCTAGCTCCAAGAATAATTTTCACCGACAGTTCTGAGATAAGCTGCATGTTATTCTTGGATGCGGTTGTAGGACCGGCTTTAAAATCGCATGACAAAAATATCATACACATTAAAAAAAACTGTATCACCAACGTAGCCTGGACAACATTTGCTAGTTAGATGAAGTCAGCTATCTCATCGTAGCATATTTATATGCATATTTATAATTATACGGTTCTTGGAGTGAGTGCATACACTCATGAAGTTTAGTAACTTCAGGTCACTGCAACAAGCCCAGGTACAGTTTACCGACGGATGGGTGCAGGACCTTGAAATGCACCGTGTAGAACGAAAGACCATCGTACGTATCATAAGTTTACCAGTCTCACAAATCGTCTTCATAAATACAGATTCGTTAACCGTTTATTAATAGGACCTTTGAGCTCAGCGGTAATTAATTAGTAGTGGAAATAATTTCTGGTAGCATCACAGAAATGTAGCAGTGACAATAATACTGTATGCTGTAATCGTACTGGGCAATTAGTGATACAAAAAACCTGTTTTATCCTGTGAATAAAAGCATATGTTTTTGTCAATGTTTGCTATACCATATAACAATACACTTATACTCCCAGAGTGCTCTCTAATGCACACAAAGTTTGCAGACTATCAAGGATCAAACCTCTACCAATCTACAACTAATTATAAAACTCTAAGCATATATAAGTAGATATTTCTAAGCATAAATGACAATCAACAATACAAAAACTAACAGTTTCCGTTACGGATCAGGTAGCAACAGTGACAGACCGCATTTGGAGTACACTTCGGATTGGGACAGCCGTCGTCGCGTCGCTGTGACGTAATAGGTCTTTCAATGCGTACTCCGAAGCGTGCGGTCGCTGGATTGGGACACAGCCTCTGTCTCGAGCCTTGCTGTTCTCATATTGTTCCCTGCCACTGAGAGTACACCTTGGATGGTTCTGTAGAGAACAGCTGGTTTATTCTCCTGCCTTCTCTCTCTCTGGCGTATCTCTTCAAGCAGCTGGCCAAGGCTGTGAGTCTTGGCAGTTTTATATGTGTGTGTCGCACCATTGATGAAAACTTCTTTATAAGTGACATGAAGGCGAAAATATCGAATGATCCAGCATCGTTTCATATTCACTGAAACTCCGAAAACAAGCAGAACCAAAGAATGACATTGAATTATTTTTATTTCATTCTAAGCCGAGCCAAGTTTAACGACTCAGCAGACACACAAAACACACAACCTTCAGTACACAAATGTTAATATGCATAATAGGAACATAACAATATGAAACATGTAAGTAGGTTAAGGCAGACATTAGTGCTTTCCAAAACGTGTTGATGAGTAGTTGGTGTCAGAACTGTGACGTCTTGTTTTTTTATTTCTTCACATATAAGGCAAAGTCGTGCTTTGGTCTGACAACAGACAGTAAAGACCATCGCTCAGGGCAGCCTCTATTATTTTAAAGTCATTCGATTCATTTTACTACATCGGCATTAGTCCCACATGGAGCAAATTTAGATGCAAACCACACACACATGCTTAATATAACCATAGCTTCATTTGTGGAAGTACTACTTGCCATTAGCTCATATCAGCAAAAAGACAGAAGAGAAGCTGCCTTCAAACTACTGAGAACCCAAAAGCAGTCTGAGGTGCACAGGAGCCTCGTCACAGTAAGCTCTGACTGTTAAAATGCCATCAGATAAATATTTAAATAAATAACAGCAAGAAGAGGTAAAGTGATGACTCGTGCTGACAGAAATGAAACATAAGGTCAAATGTTTCTATCATACCAGGTGAGGGTCATTGTGGCGTGCATTCACCGCGTACACACAAGGAAGTCACACATGCAATGTTTTCATGTATAAACAACTTTCCACACGTTGGACATATTTTTAGTTCCAAAAGGATCCAGCAGCAGCACTTGGTCATTTCCATTAGCACAGAGGGGATTTAGATCAACATGTTCTTTATGGGGAAGAAATCCTGAAACTATCAGACTCCGCACGAGCGCAGCTAAACCCAGCTGTCAAATCACAACTAGGCCGAAAGCAATCTGAGGGTGGCAGCACAGCCCTGCACTAGAGTCCGGTCGTCCTGCTTCATGGTGAGAACAACAAGCGCACAAGCAGACACGGTGCTTTGTCTCTGCAGGCTGAGCAAACAGCCGGCACAAGCTGCCCCACTGGTAGGTAAACACAACGTGTTTGCATTTAAATATTCAAGTAAGAGCAAAATTAAAATGAATGTCAGGAGTAGATCCGATCAGTGTATAAAAAGCTTAAACAAACTGTTGTCTCTAATTTTCGCTACAGCACAAAGAAGAGAAGCCAAATGTGCGGTGGCTGAGTCTGTACAGGCGACAGGACGCAGACAAAGTTAGACTGCGTAGCATCACTGACAGACTCTGTTAGGATGCAACAGGATGAATTTAAAAAAACATTTTAGGAACATGGAAACTCCTTAATGGGAATCTTTGAGCCTCGTTGAACCTTTTACCTTGTGTAACTGCAAACTGGCACCATTGACTTTATAGGCCGAACTGACTACAAGCTGAATCTTGAGTGTCTTTGTTGCTAAGATTCTTTAAATTCATGGTGGAGCTGAGGAGAAAACAAGATCAGACCAAAGTGCCATCTCCATCTTCGGGAACATGTTACCAGGCTTTCTTTTCCTAAAGACTCTATCATACGTCTTGATGAATATGCAGACAGGCTTTTGGGAAACATCTGAAGCATTTTTAAAGAATAAATATTTGTAATAATGTCACAGTCCAGGTTCATTCAGGCCTGTTGCGTCGCCTGAGGCCGGACACGAGCTGCTCCGCCCCAATCTCCTCCGTCTCACGTGAGGCTTCTAAAGAGGGTATGAGCTCCGAGTGTTCCCACCCTCCTTCCTCCTCTTCTTCCTCTCTGTCACATTCTTTCACTGTTTCGTCTCCATCATATTCCTCTGGTCTCACTTCCTTCGTCTCTTCACCTTCTGCTTCATGCTTAATGTCTGAATGCTCTTCAGAAACTCTTGCAGTAGGCTCTGCTTTCTCGCTGGACGGCTGCTTGTCTGAAGTATCACTTGCCCCAAGGGACTCAATCAGGTCGTCCAGATTACGCTCGCCACCTGGAACAAAGAAGCTGATTAAAGAACAACATTTCTTCTTGTGCACGTAACGGAGAGCCAGCAATAAGCTTTATGAGTCAGGACTACACATGACATTGCATGTTCCACTCAAAGATATCTTTGTGACCAGTTCAACACCTCGACTTACTCAAGTTTGCCAAACATTTACAGCAAAGTTGTAGCAAATTTACTGAACAGTATTTCTTATTTTGCACCTAGCGCCTAGAGTTTCAAATCTCTGCCCTCTCTACTCCGCGTGCTTAGAGCCACATGTTTTCATTACTAACATTATTGAAACACAGCAGAACTGAAGTGAACTTGATGACAGGAGGACCAAAATCTGCAGATATCTTGTTTTTACAGCGAGCGGTGGATTTCAGTGTTACATCTCTCCGTGCCTTTTCTCAGCAGTGTGCACACAGAGCAACTTCCTGTGAAAGGTGGTGTCAGTCAAAATGCAGCTATAGCAGGGCTGTATTAGTGCGTTCGATTGTGTGGCTGCTGGTTAAATTCATATGCACAACATTCTCAAACCAAGCTGTCCTCTTTGCATTTGACAAGACAAAGACAAACAATTTTATAAGCCAGAAGTGAATCGAGTGCTGTCACTCCGTTTCACTCTTTAATTTGTAGTAATAATAATGTTACAGCGTCGCGGCACAGAATTCAGTTTCAGGCTAAGAAAGAAAAGGAGACGAGATCAGATTCCTTAAAGAGTATCTGCTGTGATGGCGTTTTGTTGCTCCGACAGTCTAAATGTCCATGCTGCGATGATGCAGGGAATGACAGGTTAGTGCGGCTGCTCCTCTCCGTCAGCTCTGACGCCAACACTGAGCGTAGTATTTCTGCTTCGACACATCACACGTGTCAGCTGATTATCTGCAGAAATGGTTTTTAATAACGAATCCTGTGGTGAGCAGAGTCTCTACCAAAGCTCAGCCACAGGTTTTTAGTTGCTTTGTTTTAAAACAACTAAAAACATCTTTTTAAAATTGCATTTCGTTAACTTTTGTCTGTTTTTGTTTTATACTGTGTCATCTCTGAAGCACTTTGTGATCTTTTATCTATGAAGGTGCTATATGAATAACATTAATGACTTTTATTCAGCCTCCTTTCATGTATCTACACTTGTTTAAACACACTGATTTCAGAGTAAAGGTGCATTTTTACTCTACTCGCTCCCTCATTTACTCCCCAGGTTGCTCGTGGCAGATTGCTGTTCGTTAACGAAGTAAACGAGTTACCTTTGTTTGTTTCTAAATGTGTGAATGAGAGACTGGCCCCACTCTGTAGCTGAGACACGCCTGCCTCTGGCACAGCATAACTATTCATCGCTGTTGAAAGATGATCGCAGACTGATGTACCAAAGTGGGTTTGAAGATCACATAAACTCAGTTTTGATTTTGTGGAAGTAGAAGCAATGGACAGGATCCAGAGGAACAAATGTCAATTAAAAAGGGAGAGTACGCTCCACCAACACGTGAGACTGTGGAGCCTTCAACTGGAAACTGCTTGGCTGAAATTGGACACCCAGCTGCCATCCACAGAGATGATGCATGTAAAGCGTGAGGTTTGTGGTCAAACAGCAGAGTGCACACTATAAGGGCTTACAGCGAGATCTCCAGGATGTGGCTAAAAATGGTGCAAGAAAAGGCACACAGGCCAAACTGAATCAGACGTGCTTTTTGATTCTCACGGGTGGAGTGGTGGAATATTTGGGTCACACCTTCAGTTTTAGGAAGAGAAACCTGAGGAGAGAGCGACACCAACCAACCCTGCAGCCCACTCTGCTCTGCTGTCAGGTGTGACTGTGGTTGTCAGCTTCAACCACCTGATTTTAAAACACAGCCCACAGTCTTCACGCCACACGCAGGATGGATATCGAACAGTGCTGAATGCTGAGTTACTGCAAACCCAACGCTGACCATAAATGCAAAACAGAGAGAAACGAGTCGGCATCCCGGTCCTGACCTGCCTCGCATCAGCCACACACGCCTCTCCTTTCACAGGAGACCTAGAGTTAGACACTGATACACTACACTGTACAGTGTAGTGTATCAGTGTACACTACACTGATACACTACACTGATACACTACGGTGCACTGCATCAAGATTTCCTCTCATGGACTGATCTGTGCAGGCGCTGATGTAGAAACATTTCTTTAAGCAATCAGTGATTTATTCAGACTTTTGCACCTGAATTTATTGAGTTTGTGAACAAACTTAGAAGTGCCTCTCACCATGCGTACGAACAAATGTCACCATCACTACAGTAACATCAGCTTTGAGTGATCCTGTATTTCAGCCACAGCCTCTCTTTTAAAAGATGTCCTCGCTGCAGCGTGGACCCTTTTACAAAGCCTGTCTGGGTCACTTTCCCCACTCACTCTTTCTCCTCTGGTGGGTCAGCTCTGCTTATACAGAGACATGTGGGCGTGCCACGTGCAGACAATATGCAGATTCCACAGGCTGGTCGAATTCACTAACATGACACGACAGCAAGAACAAAACAGGCTTTGTTAATGAGGACCATTGTTCTCAACTATCAAACATATCACGCTCCTCCAAACATCGACGATGTGCAGTAACAGTGTAAATCAAACACTGAGAGCGTTCTCCTCATTCGTCAGTAAGAACAATAGAAACTGGGATGTGTTTCTATTTTGCACACAATCTGAAAACAGCAACCACACAGTCTAGAGTCAGGTCTGCAACACCTGACAAATTCACTCTGATCACCACAAAGTGACTGAATTATGCTGCACGGTTAAAAACAAACAACCCACTGGTGGCATGGAGGGGTGGACAGTCCATTCCTCTCTTCTTCATCAGGTACCGAATGGTCTGCAGCTGAGACATGATCTCATTCTTCTGTTCCTGGGCCACCGACTTCACGCTGGAGGAACAAAAGAGAAGAGACGATTCTCACAGGGTCTGTGTTTGTCATAACGGCCGTTTTATTACATGAAACTAAAGTCAGGTGATCAGCTCCACGCCGTCCTGCAGGCGGGTTAGAGTCATGTTTGAGAGCTGTGTGGGGAACACCTGGAGAAACCTGACTGGGAAGGTCACTCACCAGTTGGTCAGCGGGTCCAGCTGGGTGAGGATGGAATTGAGCATCCTCTCTGTCTGTGCAAGCCTTTGTTCCAGCTCGTTCAACTGGTTCTCTGCATGAAAGCAAACACACACGATGGGGAAACCACGACTGAAACCAAATAAAACGTGCAAACACATATCCTGACACACACCTGCCTCCATGGATTTTTTGGCCCCTTTTGCAAACTTGTCCTTTTGGGCCTTGTTGTCTGTAGACCTGATCTGGAACAAAAACAAACATGACGGCTCAAACTGTAGATGCTATCCGAGACCTGAGGTGCTGCAGTGTACGTAGTTACCTTCAAAAACTTGTATGCTGCAAACACTCCCACTCCAATGGCGTAGAGCGGCATCAGCGTGAACACGTAGCCCTTATTGCTGCTCGATTTGTATTTGTCACTCTTCAGCTCTTGCTCCACCCGTTTCTTCATCTGCTGCAAGTTCTCCGGGGACTGGCCGGCGCCGTTCATATTGATGGGCTGACCTCGCGCTGGGCCTGCTGACACAACATCGTGACGGACGTCAGAAACACGCTAAGAAATCGCATTCATGGCACATGAGCACCGTTCCAAATCATTTGTCTTAAAGCAGATAGTGAGGTGAGGGTCAGGGGTATTACCAACAAGCTACAGTAGGGGTTTAAGTCACATGTTTACGTAGTGCTGTATGACAGTAGGAGTTTTATAGTGCAATCATCTGCTGTTAAAGGCCGTTCATGCACCACCCTGCTTTTACAGCCTTTCATAGTTTACTTAGTGTGATAGTTCATCTCGAAACAGCTACTTTCAGGCTGTTTCCTGACAGGTGACGATGACAGACAAATGTCAGCATCACATTTTATGGACTGGATTGGAACAGGCACCCATGATCACCATAAGAAGTGTGATTACTGTGTGAAGGAGTCCAATGAGACTGTGTGTGCGTGTGTGTGTGTGTAAGATTCAAGCTTCAATAATCATATTTGCTAAAGACCTCCTGCAAACAGAAAAGGTCTCCGAGTCATGATGTCATCTAGGGCTGCTCGATTATGTCAAAAATGATAATCACGATTATTTTCACTGAAATTGAGATCTCGATTATTTGACGATATTTATTTAACCCTTTAAGACCTACTATAGAACCAAGTCCACCAGAGCTTATATTAAATTTTTACATGTTGTAGTGCCGTTTGTGGGAGCATTTAAAGTTGCTATGCAACTGTTATAGCCCATATTTTAATAATATGTATGTATTAAGTCCATAGTAACGACATTAATTGCAAAAAAGTGCAATAAACTACAAAAAAAATTGAAAATCGTTTTTGTTTTTTTTACATATATTTCTACTTGGAGAAATTTAAGAGGTTTATCCCTCAAAACTTTAAATACAAAAAAGTTGCAAAAAATAGTTTACAACAACAGGAAATTTATTTTGAGTGTCTTCATAGTTTTATTTTGGAGATACAGCAATTTTTATATACTGCAGGAAAAACGAAAAAACAATCCTATGATGCAAATTTGCAAAGAAAACAGCAGGTGCATCAAAATAAACTATTTCCAGCAGTGAAGTTTGAGTTCTAAGCATCCCAGCAACTATTCAGAAAAGTCAAACATGACCAGTATAGGCTTTTAAGGCCTACAAGTAAAAAAACTACAATTTCCGCGAAAATGACGTCACTTCCGGTTTCGGGCAGGAAATGGCGGACATGCGACAGTTCGCGCTGACGTCTGTTTCACTGTGGGAAGTGTTACGAACAGCTGATCAGATCGGCAAAGCGTGTTTCTGGAATATTATGTTTTTGTTCCTGCAAGAGCTTTTTATGCAATTTTTGCAAAGCTTTATGTGGAAGGAAACCGTGACCGAGGACAAGCTGATGGCATCAGATGTAAGTACAACTCCTCCGGTTTCATATGCAAAACAAATTATTGCGCTAGCTTACACGGTTCAGGTTCTACAGGGATTTAAAAATAGTTACACAACACGGAGCGTGCTGCTCTGACCGGCTTTAAAGGGTTAACAATGACTTTAAAAAATAATATAAAATAGTGTGCAACACCACTGAAGTTTTTTTTTTTTAAACTCTCTTTTCAACCAGCGGCAGTCACTCTCCTCTCCAAATAACTTCTGCTTAGCTTTCCGAGCTTCCCTCGGGTCCTCTTAATCAGCGGTCTCCAACCTTTTTTGCGCCACGGACGGTTTATGCCCGACAATATTTTCACGGACCGGCCTTTAAGGTGTCGCGGATAAACGAGGGAGGGGCTAATAATCGGCTCAGTCATTTTTAATGATCGTTGAAAGCCCAGATCGTAATCGTGATTAAAATTCGATTAATTGAGCAGCCCTAATGTCATCACCAGCCGACCCGTCACACGTCGTGCAGCATCCTCACACTCTGCTTCCACAGGTCCTTTCTTGGCACCCTCTCATATGTTTTCTCTACACAGTACACAACAAGTGCACAAACATACACATAAGGAACACGTAGACGACGATGTGTAGACGATCAGTGTCAAACACTGTGTGCGGCAGTACTCTGCAACTAGACACCGGTGCTGGGAATCTTGACGCTCCATTTGGCCACAGATTTGAACTGACCTCAGTCCTAATGCCACTTAATGGGGGCAACACATATAATCATCATCGTTTAAGCCACATCTAATGTGCTGCTACATCACCACATCCGTCACCTCTTCCTCTAGCATGTGGAAGGCTTTTCAGAGCAGGTTGCTCTGTTTGCACAAAGCTGTATGAAACCCGGGAGGACGTCATTTCACACGGGAAGCTTTGCCCTGCAGGGCCTTTCAAAGGTTTACTGCTGTTTTTGACAGTTTCTGGGAGGCTGAGAACTTACACTGCACTGTTGGAAACAGTTTTGATGCTGTTTTGTTGCAAATTGTGCACAATAATGTTTATTTTCATTTTTCTTGCAGTTTATCAAAATGAGTGCATCTCAAAAATGAAACTATGAAGATGCTCAGAATAAATTTTCTATGCTTTGAAACTATTTTATGCAGCTTGTTTTGTATTTACAGATCTGGAAGATCAAACTCTGAAATTTCTAGAAATATGTGTAAACAAACAAAAACTATTTTTGGAGTTTATTGTTTTTGCAATTTCCTGTAGACTAATTACACATCATTACAATTTGGGATATACTGCTTGTATTGATGTATAGCAACTTGAAAAGTCCAAAATGGCACTACAGCATGTAAAAATGTAAAAATGCAAAGCTCTGGTGGACTTGAATAGAATAGAATAGAATAGAATAGAATAATCCTTTAATTGTCCCACAAGGGGAAATTTGGATGTAACAGCAGCAATAAAGACAAATACAAACAAACAGTACACAGGACACAGAACAGAAACATACACAATTTTTACATATTTACATCAAGGACAATGGTTACTATAAACAGTGAGTACTGTACAGTTATTAAATTAAATAAAATTAACTACAGATAAGAGGCAAAGCAGGTTGTAGTGCGAATCGGTTAATAAAATAAAATAGTGCAGTTACAGATGTAAACATCTATGTTTGTTAGGAGCAGTTCTGATTGTGCAGTCTGACAGCTGCAGGGAGGAAGGACCTGCAGAAACGCTCCTTCGTGCATCGAGGATGCAGCAGTCTGTCACTCTCTCTGCAGCAACATCTGCATGCATGAGCTGGGAGACTCTGTCCATCAGAGATGTTATTTTGGCCAGAGTCCTTCTGTCTCCACCACCTGCACTGGGTCCAGGGTGCATTACAGAACAGAGCTGGCCTTCCTCATGAGTTTATCCAGCCTCTTCCTCTCAGCTGCAGATAAACCGCTGCTCCAACATACAACACTAAAAAATGACAGATGCCACCACAGAGTCATAGAAGGTCTTTAAAAGCGCTCCCTGGACTCCAAATGACCTCAGCAGGTAGAGTCTGCTCTGACCCTTCCTGTACAGAGCATCAGTGTTGTGGCTCCAGTTTATTATTCAGGTGAACACCCAGGTACCTATAAGAGTCCACTATCTCAATGTCCACTCCCTGGATGTTCACCGCTGTCAGTGTGGTGGGTCTGCGTCTCCGGAAGTCCACCACCAACTCCTTGGTTTTCCCGGCGTTGATCAGCAGGTGGTTCTGCTGACACCAGTCCACAAAGTCCAGAGTCCAGTGTCTGTACTCTGAGTCGTCCTCACCTGTGATGAGGCGACTATGGCAGAGTCGTCAGAGAACTTCTGTAGGTGGCAGCGTGGGGAGTTGATGGAGACGTCTGCGGTGTAGAGGGTGAAGAGGAACGGTGCCAGCACAGTGTGGGGCCCCCGTACTGCAGACCAGCCTGTCAGAGACACAGCCCTGTGACCTCACATACTCTGGACGTTCTGTGAGGTAGTCCAGTATCCACTGGGACATGTCCACTCTTCCACAAGGGTTAACCAATGAACCCTACGACACCACACACACCCAGTCCACACAGACAGCCTGATGGTGGAGTTGATCTCAGGACCTTCATGCTGTGAGGCAACAGTGCTAACCACCACAGACAGATGAAGGCTGGGGGTTTGAGCACAGTGGAGAAGCAGGCAGGTTTGTGGCTGTGCAGAGCATCCACAAACCTGCCTGCTGACCCTGAGCACAGGAGTGTGGAGAACTCACCATCCAGGCAAATAAAGAGTGGGCAGAGCAGCCAAAGGTTTGAGGGCTGTGAGCAGGTGAAGCTGCAGACTGAGGCGGAGCGCTGGATGAGAGACTGCAGGTTCTGGTCAGACGTGGCTGAGATGATGAACTCTACTTTTACAATCATTATTTCAAACATGTTTCTTACATTTTTGTAGCTAGCTGTGAAGTCAGTATTAAAATGTAGGCAGTGCTCTGGTTTTTATCTTTAATCCCACACACTAGAGCTGCTCGATATAACGATATATATCGGATGATGATATAAAAACATCTATTGTTTCATTTTACGCTATCGTTTGTTTCGTGGTGTCGTAAAATAAACTGTTTGCAGTAGAGCTGGGCGATATAAGATTTTTTCATATCACGATATGTTTTTTTCATTTCAGGCGATAACGATATCTATCACGATATCAGCCAAATAACTATATTTGTAAGATTTAAATGTGCTGTTGCTCACAAGTAAAATGTGAAATAATCAGCAGCTTGTTTTTAAATATTTATTTCCTATAATAAGTTCAACAGGGTAGATGTACTTAAGGAACATGAGACTTTTTCAGATAAATAAAGGCAAATATTGCAAACTACACAAAAGGCAGCCGCTAAAGCGTTTAAGTTTCAAAATAGAACAAACGAAACAGACTAAACTGTCAATTCCACTTAGAAACAAAATATTAATTCTAAAAATAAATCTTAGTTTGTTTTACAGAAGAACAGACAAAACTAACTTTTGTCAGTATCAAATAAACTGAGAACTAAAAGGAAATTCTCAATCTCTCCTTGTTGTATAGCTGAGCTTTTCAAACAGTTTTAACAGTTACTTTAGTCTGACAAAAGCCGAATGACGAATTAGCGCTTCCAGTCAGAGACTGAGGCTACGTCCACGCGTACACGGGTATTTTTGAAAACACAGATTTTCCGTTTTCGTTTTAAAAAATAATCCCGTCCACACATAAAGGCAGAAATGAAGGAAAACGCTGCTATGAACATGCCAAAGCAGCAGGTGGCGCTAGATTCCTAACCATGCAGAAATGTTGACCAATCAGAAGTCTAGAAGCCTCGGTGGGAAAAAGTAAACAAAGCTGGGACATAGAAGCAGAACAGAGTCGTATGTGTGGAGGGACAGTAACTGTGTGTATATGTAAGCATTTAAACACTGCAGAGAGTAGAATTAACAGTAACAGTATTGTAGAAATTCATTTCACCGAAACAATAACGTGGCGCACAGTGTGACGTCAAAAAATGCGCACACCTTTGACGCTGCGTTTTCTCCATTTTTCTAGTCCACGCGTAAATGCAAAAACTGAGTTTTCAAAAATCTTCGTTTTCAGTGACCAAAGACGCCGTTTATGTGTGGACGAAAGGTGCAAACGCATAGAAAAATCTGCGTTTTCAAAAATACCCGTGGACGTGTGGACGTAGCGCATGCACCAGTTTATTGTATTTCCAGACTTGCTTTCGGCACAATTTACAGTGAACGCTACTCTGTTTTTTGTCAGACTTGAAATTAGGGCTGCTCAATTAATCGAATTTTAATCACGATTACGATCTGGGCTTTCAACGATCATTAAAAATGACTGAGCCGATTATTAGCCCCTCCCTCGTTTATCCGCGACACCTTAAAGGCCGGTCGTGAAAATATTGTCGGGCATAAACCGTCCGTGGCGCAAAAAAGGGTGGAGACCGCTGATTAAGAGGACCCGAGGGAAGCTCAGAAAGCTAAGCAGGAGTTATTTGGAGAGGAGAGTGACTGCCGCTGGTTGAAAAGAGAGGTAAAAAAACTTCAGTGGTGTTGCACACTATTTTATATTATTTTTTAAAGTCATTGTTAACCCTTTAAAGCCGGTCAGAGCAGCACGCTCCGTGTTGTGTAACTATTTTTAAATCCCTGTAGAATCTGAACCACATAAGCTAGCGCAATAATTTGTTTTGCATATGAAACCAGAGGAGTTGTACTTACATCTGATGCCATCAGCTTGTCCTCGGTCACGGTTTCCTTCCACATATAGCTTTGCAAAAACTGCATAAAAAGCGCTTGCAGGAACAAAAACATAATATTCCAGAAACACGCTTTGCCATCCGATCAGCTGTTCGTAACACTTCCCACAGTGAAACAGATGTCAGCGCAAACTATCGCATGTCCGCCATTTCCTGCCCGAAACCGGAAGTGACGTCATTTTCGCGGAAATGTAGTTTTTTGTACTTGTAGGCCTTAAAAGCCTATACTGGTCATGTTTGACTTTTCTGAATAGTTTCTGGGATGCTTAGAACTGAAACTTCACTGCTGGAAATAGTTTATTTTGATGCACCTGCTGTTTTCTTTGCAAATTTGCATCATAGGATTGTTTTTTCGTTTTTCCTGCAGTATATAAAAATTGGTGTATCTCCAAAATAAAACTATGAAGACACTCAAAATAAATTTCCTGTTGTTGTAAACTATTTTTTGCAACTTTTTGTATTTAAAGTTTTGAGGGATAAACCTCTTAAATTTCTCCAAGTAGAAATATATGTAAAAAAAACAAAAACGATTTTCAATTTTTTTGTAGTTTATTGCACTTTTTTGCAATTAATGTCGTTACTATGGACTTAATAGATACATATTATTAAAATATGGGCTATAACAGTTGCATAGCAACTTTAAATGCTCCCACAAACGGCACTACAACATGTAAAAAAATAATATAAGCTCTGGTGGACTTGGTTCTATAGTAGGTCTTAAAGGGTTAAATAAATATCGTCAAATAATCGAGATCTCAATTTCAGTGAAAATAATCGTGATTATCATTTTTGACATAATCGAGCAGCCCTACTTGAAATAGCCGAAATACCTTCACACTACGGAGCTTCTGTGGCTCTTCCGTTCGACAATCTCTCCGGCATTGGAACCATCATCTGTTTTCTCCTCGGTAACCTTCGGTCACGCTCGGTTGATTTTTCTAGTCGGCGCACTCATTTCCTCCATTACCCGGGCGGTACGGTGGCTGGCTGCTTCCCAAACAAATACACATGTGCGGCTTGGCACTTGTGCTGTACGTAACAAGTCACGTGACGCTGCGGCTGTGATTGGTTCGGCTCTGCGCTACGTAATTTGGATTGGCTGTTCTTTTTTTTTTTTTTTTTAAGAGGACAAGAGCGGTGAGGTCTATCGCGATAGTTTAATTTTTCTATCGAGAAAAAGTTATATCGCGATACATATCGTTATATCGCCCAGCTCTAGTTTACAGCTATATTTTTTCATGGTTCTGATGTCACTGTAGTGGTTATATTCATTTCTTAAAGTTCTCTCTTTCTCTTATATTTAATATAACCACACTACAGACGGACAAGCGCCTGTTTTTATGAGTTGTCGTTAGCAACAACGACGGTAAAACCATCGTGTGTCCGCTTGTTTATGTTCCACATAAACCTTTCACAATAAAGCTCAAGATCCTGTTGAGACTTTTCAAAATAAATGGAATCACATGAAAGATGCAGATTATTTACGGATGAGAAGTAAAAAAGAGCCGCCAGGTGCTAAAAAATAAACCTTAGACTCAAACGTTAGAACAGGCTTCTCCCCGCAGCACGCCGTGTAATAAATACTCACAAAGAAAACGGCGCCGTTACAACTTATGTCTAAAAATGTATCGTTTCATGCATCGGTTAGACCAGCGGTCCCCAACCTGATTCGTCATTCGGCTTTTGTCAGACTAAAGTAACTGTTACAACTGTTTGAAAAGCTCAGCTATACAACAAGGAGAGATCGAGAATTTCCTTTTAGTTCTCAGTTTATTTGATATTGACAAAAGTTAGTCAGTTTCGTCTGTTCTTCTGTAAAACAAACTAAGATTTATTTTTAGAATTAATATTTTGTTTCTAAGTGGAATTGACAGTTTAGTCTGTTTTGTTTGTTCTATTTTGAAACTTAAACGCTTTAGCGGCTGCCTTTTGTGTAGTTTGCAATATTTGCCTTTATTTATCTGAAAAAGTCTCATGTTCCTTAAGTACATCTACCCTGTTGAACTTATTATAGGAAATAAATATTTAAATAAAAACAAGCTGCTGATTATTTCACATTTTACTTGTGAGCAACGGCACATTTAAATCTTACAAATATAGTTATTTGGCTGATATCGTGATAGATATCGTTATCGCCTGAAATGAAAAAAACATATCGTGATATGAAAAAATCTCATATCGCCCAGCTCTACTTTTAACTCTTCATCATGGTCGTCTTCTTTAACAAAGACATGTTTTGCATCTGTTAGCTGTTGTGTTACTTGTTATACCCTTTGTTTATTAGGCTTCTGTCATATTTTAACTTTAAAATCTGTAATGACAAGGATTCAATGAAAATGAACAACTGAGCTTCATCAAGAAGACGATGTATGTGCCATTACTGCTGTTGTGGTAGTTCTAGTGTGTAAAGTAGCTGCCTTTTTGGAGGCTTTGACCTGCCAGGGTGTCTTGTTGTTCGGGCTTTATTACCCTTAATTGATAGTGGGTGAACTGGTAATTCTAAATGAATGTGAGTGGGAATGGTTGTATGTGCCTGTGTGTTAGCCCTGCGACGGACTGGCGACCCGTCCAGGCCGTACCCTGCCTCTCTCCGTGTGGTAGCTGGGAGTTGACACTTTATGTTACACGCTATCACTTGTATGTAAGCAAATGTTGTCAGTTACGAAGACAGCCCTGCATCAAAGACCTTGCTTTAGTAGCTAGGAGACTGTTGCAGTTGCCCACAGTTTACATGGAAGATGCCAACTTGTCTGCAAACTTTTGCTAACGACCAACGAGCAGATGTAAAATTAGAAAAAGAGCGGCACAAACCAGAAATGGGGAATCTTGGATTTCAAAGTAAAAGCTGAGGCCAATACATTTTAAAAGGTGTAACTTTTACTCTGAAGGTAAATGGTCTCACCGCTGCTAGCCAACTTTGCAGTCGCCATGTTCCCCCTTCACCAACCTGCCAGCGATCAAAGCAATCCTAACTGGGTTTCTGAGACCGCTCCACATGCTTCTTTGCAACCAATGTCACTTTCTCACTGCCACCAAACATTCACCAGCTGGTGGAGGAATGCACATTTTTACCCACTGACTGGTGGGCTCTGGGTCTAGGTGACAGGCCTTCTTCACCTGACCCTCCAGCATGACACGTCCACACAATGCACTGACATCATTAGCAGTTACAGGACTGCAAACCCTGTAACTCTTTTGTCCTCCTCCTACAAATGAGGGCTTCAGCCATTTTCCAGCTGGATTTCTCAGGACACACTTTTTGCCCCATTCTGATGTTTCAAGTGAACGTTAACTAAAGTTCTGCAGTCCTGTAGAAACACATCAATGATGATGAATAACTGCATGAATACGCAGGTGTGCGGCTAATAAAGGCACGTGTATTTTGGGATGGAAGGACATAATTCATTAATGGCCTCCACGGCGTCACGGATGAAGGATGTCACAGACATAAATACACAAACTCACATGTGTGTACAGATCTCCACCAATCTGTCATTTCATTAGGAATAATGTGTGTAAGCTGAACCGACCGAGGGTGGATCTGATCGCACTTAAACATAAATAAGGTAGAAACACACAGAGAATGTGTAATGACTAAGTTTCTCTGGAAAATTTAATATACTCGCTTTTTCCCCTCACGATAACTAGTACAACGTGAACCTCAAAGCAAATGTGGAAATCAAGCCAAATCTCGCGATAACTAGAGCAAAGTGAACCTCAGAGTGCCCAAGAACCAGTTGTATATTGCTACCTTTTCTGCTGTGACGAGCGTCCAGTTTGGCGTCCTTCGCCGCGGTCCCGCTGCCAAAGCCGTACAACCGCGGCAGCACGACAAACATGAAGAGCACGCCCGTGAAAGCCAGAGCGACTTGTTGTGATGTTGACAAAACCATCTTTCCGTAAAGCCGCGGAAGGAAGGAGCAGCGTAGCAGGCAACTAACGCTGCTAAGTGCTAAGAGAGACGCGAAACAGTAACCTCACACAGTCAGGCCAACGAGAAAACTCTCGGTAACTTGCATGAGTCCAAAACTCAGCCCGCTGCTCTGCAAAACAAGCCTCCCGGAAGCGGACGTTTTCTTCTTCTTTTTCCTGGTTTGGGTGGAGGCTGAAGAATGCACCGTAGTGCATTACTGCCCCCTACAGGAAGACAGATGAGCAGCAAACGTGAACAATGGCTCTTGTCTTAATTCAGACATGAAATGAAGCGATATTAACAGCCATGATAGTCACAGAGTAATACTTGGCCGAGGTGTTGTATTTTATTTTTGTAGTAGACTTGTTTTTATCCTGATGTTGCTGTCATTCGCTACATCGATCACTACGGCCGTCTTCTTCTGTTTGTCTACCACCACTATGTTGGTTAGCCACCACCATTTTGTCCGTCTGTATCTGGAAGTCCCACAGGATCTTAGCTCAGTCATTCTCCACCACCCTTGGGGACATCATTTAGACCTCGGGACTTCCTGGTCATATTCAGCACAGATGTTTCTGTATACTATGCAGGCTTATATACAGTTTATGTTATGGTTATGGCTTCCTTCCGCTTAGCATACAGGTGCTGGAATTGGGGTGAAACCCTTCATGTATGGTCAGGAGCTTCCTTGTCTTGAAGTCAGTGGCTTCTATCTCCTCCTTTGGCCAGCTTATTATCCCAGCAGGGTACCTGATCACGGGCAGGGCGTAGCCTGGATCTTGTTCTCAACGTTCAGCTGACTTCTCAGGACTTGCCTGACCCTCTGCAGGTACTTGTAGCTGTCCTCTATGTCTGCAATGTTGCCTTCTGGTAGCTCGATCCCCTCAGTTCTGACTACCTTCCCTCTCTTTGTTATTATCCGACTGCACTTCTCCAGTCTGAATGACATTCCAATGACGAAAAAGAATCAGCTTAGAAGGAAACATATCTGGGAAATCATTTTGTTTTGTCGAACATAATAAGAACATGCTGACCTTCTGCTGAGTTTTCTTTTTACGGCTCGTTCCACCAAAGGATTGGAAAAAAGCAGTTTGAAAGAAGTTTCTGTTGCTATTGGTCAGTTTTTCCTGGGTCCCATCACTGCTGCAAAATTCTTTACAACAGTGACAAAAGAGACGATACATTTTCCCACAACCTTTTACTTTGTACAGTAAAATACTGTAAAAACATTTGACAGCATCTTATGATACAAATCCTCATAAAGTACTCTTAAACTTACTGAAACTCTTTACACTGAAGCCTCTTCAGGGAGTTTTTAGGACTTCCTGATAATAATGAATCACAGTCGTCCAGCCTGGAAGTAATAAATGTATGAACTAGTTTTTCAGCGTCATTTGTTAGGTTTCTGTTCTGTGCCTGTCCTGGTGCCACTTCTGTCTATGGTGTCACACTGTGTGTGAATCTGTCTGTTTAGTTCAGCGTCTTGTCCAGTTCTGTGTCTGTGAGTTTCCTGTTTTATTCTGAAGGTCTCTGTCTCATGTGAGTGTGTTCAGATTACGCTTCCTCTGTCCCGTCAGCTTTGATTTCTCCCAGGTGTGTTGCCCTCCTGTTGCTCATCCCTTGATTGCTGCTGTGTGTATTTAAGCCCTGTGTGTTCGCCTGCCTGTTGTTGGTTTGTCTGTGTTCCACGGTGTCCTGTCCCTCGTGCGCTGCCTCGCCCCATTCTGGTACCCTCTCAGGTTTGTCATTTAGGTTTGTCTTCCCGCTTTACCTGTTTTGCCATCTCACCACTGTGTAAATAAAACATCACTAGCATTATCATCTACTGCCTGCGTTTTGGGTCCTTTCTCCTAGTGATGGGCAGATGAAGCTTCATGAAGCACTGAAGCTTTTCATCCAATTGGTTCCGCCCAGTGCAAAGCATCTTGAAGCTTCATTTGCTCTAGTAGGACACCTACTGGACGTAAAAATATTAGTTGGCATGAATTTGAAGAGTGTGGCCTTTTGCACACAGCCTGTAAATGTCAACAACAAAAGGAGTGTGTAAAACATGTATATTGTAGTGATGGCAGTATACTGTGTATATTTATAGTGGCAGTATGGGAAATGATTATTTGGAAATGCTTGAAATGGAAATGATCATTTACTGTGAGGTGAGGTGTGGTTGGGGTGTGGACAGTAGTTGTGCTTTTGTAACGTTGAGGTATGGACAGCTACACACTGAGGCTTTGAGCCTCAGTCCTGCCTGTTCACATTTTATTCTGTAAAAACTAAATTTTCACTGCTTTTATAACCTTTAGTGGGGAGAACATAGCTGGGATTTAATGATTTAACAAATCTTTTGAATCCTTTGTCCTCCACAATGCTAAATGGCTGGGAGTCCTCAATCACCATGCTGACCAGGTCTTCATCTATTTGAGATTGTTCTCCTGAGGAAAGGCAATAAAGATAAAGCACAAATATAAATATCACATACGTAACTTATAACAGTTGTATAATATTGTTATATCATTTAGTAACATTACTGCATGCTATATTATCATGGCATTTGATGGCTCACCTGGTCTTGCTCCACAATCGGTGTTCCTCTTATTCTCATGCAAAGCTCTGTAGTGCCTAAGCATGGATGTTGTTGTTATATCCCAGCTCCCTGGCACATAGCAAACACTTCACCTTGTACAAAAGTACAGACAGCTTAACATAAATTGTATTGCACCATCAGTATCATGAAAATACATCTTCTGTAGAAATTTACATACCTTGTTGGGAGGAATAAGATCAAAATGTTCCCACACAGGGGAGGACATCCTCCTCTTCTTAGCTGGCTCCATTCTCTCCTGACTTTCTCTCCTCACTCTCATAAACCTCCAAACGGTCTCCAAACTCTCACTAACCGCAACTCTCCATCAAACACCCACATTTTGAATGAAGTCTGAGGGCTTTATATCGCTGTCATATCTCGCGGCAAAGTTCGAACCACTTCATGAACCAGTCACGTGGTACAGCCGGGCAGCGAGGCTTCGGACGTCATCATTTTCAGCTCCTCCCATAAATGAAACAAGCCTCGATACGCGCATCGCGGAAACGCCCCCTCCATTCCTCGACACACGCTTCGAAGCCTCGATACAGAACGTCACATCACTACTTTCTCCCTTCTACGCCACACGGCTCACCTCGGCAGCTGTGACAGTACCTTTGTCAGGTTTCAGTTTGATTGCATCAAAGAAACAACAATCCAGTGCAGCAGTCTGCACGGCTTCTAACAGAGAACAGAAACAAGCAGAGTCATTTATAGATTGTGTATGTGCATCAACCCTGTCATGGAAAGATGTGACTGATTAAAGCAACAGAGCGATGATGCATTTTTTTAATGCATGGATAACCCAGAGCCTTATGCACCTGCCATGGTCACAGAACTAAAACAGAACCTGTACACAGGTAACGTGTGCTGTCAATGATATTTGTATTCACAGATTATACTGAGCCAAAACAAGATGCTATCATGATCCTCCATTCAGACAGGACAGCCAATCACAGCATAAGCATTGTGTGTTATTAGAACAAATGAGGAAACTGAAAACAAATTCAAGATTAACCCTCCTGTTATGTTGCGGGTCAGATTGACCCAGAACAGAAGAGATGCCCCACTCCCCCACTTCTCAGGTAACGACCTAATTTACATATGAATTGATGCTAAAAGACTAGCCAATTTAGCTTCCACTTGGCTGACAGAGGGTTAGAAAGGCCTGGGACTTCCAGTGTGAATCAGCAGCAAAGGCAGGAACATCAACAACTTCTGGCGGGGGAAAAACATGCCCACCAGCTAGATCATTACCAAGAATGAAGGAAACTCCTTCGATTGGTAATCGCTGGCGCACGGCGACTTTAACATAGCCCGACACTAACAGCAAATGCAGGTGTACCATATGCAGAGGGGCTTTGGTGACACTCATCTTTATTCCCCACACTAGTATGTCGGAACCACAGGATGTTTTTTCAGACAAAGGCAGCACAGACTCTAGTAAGAATGAGTGGTACGCACCCGTATCTCTAAGAATCGTGACTGGCACTTTATCATTTTCTTCACCCGTCAACGAAACAAAGCCGCATGACACAAATGGTAGAAACTACGGATCAATGTCAGCTTTCGGGTTTTGTTCAGCCTCCATGCGCACCTTTGGCGAGCAAGTGGTTTTAATCAAACCCACGCCTGCAGGAGATTCAGTGCCCCTCGCTTCTTTTCTTTTTAATACTGGACACGCAGCAATCAAATGTCCTGAGTCGTGACAATAAAAACATTCTCGACCGTTTGATTTGGCAATAAACGCTGATACATTTTTACGCACTGCTCCTGGTGACTTTTTTCGTTCAGAGAAATTTTCCTGAAACGAATTCTGTGCACAGACAACACTTTTGTGCGTTAAAACAAACTCGTCAGCCAGGAGAGCCGCGTTAGTGAGAGACGACACCTTTTGTTCGTTTAAACAAGTCACGATGCGCTCCGGCAAACACTTTTTAAACTCCTCCAGCAAAATAAGAGTTTTCAACGGCTTTAACTTTAGATGAACAACACCTTTTCTCAAACAACACATTCTTTTCTCGCGCAAACTCAAAAGTCTGGTTAGCAGTTTTATTAAGATTCCTAAATTTCTGCCGATATGCTTCAGGGACAGGTTCATACGCCTGCAGCACAGTTTTCTTAAGAGTTTCATAATCTAAACTCTGCTCAACAGACAGGCTTGAACACACTTCTTGGGCTTTTCCCACAAGCTTACATTGGAGTAAGAGGGCCCAAAACTCTTTCGGCCACTTCAAAGCAGCGGCTATGCGCTCGAATGCACTAAAGAGGAGTCTACCTCAGACTCGAAACGGGGGAACCAACTTGATGTGCTTACTTATGTCAAAACCAGCAGAAGAAGAAGCGCTTGTGCTTGATGACGTTGGGGAACCATTAGCTGAGCCCTTTTCAAGCTCAAGAGCTCTGATACGGAGATGCATAGCTTGCACTTCCAGCTCCCTGTTGCGGGTCTCCACCTCTCTTATGCGGAGCGTGAGGCGCAGATCGTCAGTGGACGTACCGTCACTGGATTCAGAAATCACGGAGGAGCACCTGCACGCTCAAATTTTACATATAATTACGACAACAGTCGTAACACACCATAGAAACACATGACAAGCAACAGGGACGGGTAAACGGTGAGAGACAGCCAGTGTAGACAGCTCATCCGGGCCTGCAGCATATGCGCTGGTGCCCTTTGACCCACCGTCTGCATTGGGAGGGAATAAGTGTCGAAGGCGTTTGCAAGGGGAGGGGGGGTGACTGTATATCTCCGTGTGTGGTGGAGTTTGACCGAAGCAACTTCGTTCTAAGGTTCGTGAGAAGCATCTCTTTGAAAACAGCGTCTTTGACGGTGAGTTGAATAAAAGTCTGACTGATGTTAAAATGCTCTGAGAGGGACTTTAACAAGCTGCAGCACCTGATGGAGCTGATGTGTTCATGTGCCGTCATGCAGGGGGATGTATGTACAGCATTCATTTCTAGCCTACCACTTACTCTAAAATTAAGTAGCAGAAAAAAACTCAGGTATTCAGTCTGCTGCTAGTGTTAACATCTACACTCCACAAAGTGTTATTTGTGCAGTTTTACAAATGTTTTGAAACATCCTTAAGGTGTGAATAAACAGATTCATCAAAAAAAGTGATTCATTAAGAGCCGAGAATATTCTGCTGTTAATTATAATTTAGCTTTAGCTTGATTGGCGGCTTGAATTTGTGGCTCTGGCTCTCCTGACTGTGGTGAACACGGATAGTTTATAGTGCAGAACTTCGATCGGCCCTCTGCAACACTTCTCTTCTCTGCAGCCATGTTATGTAGATGTTCTTATGTGCTTGGCATCATTGGTGGGGATAGGTTAATCGGATAATCCAAATTGCCACTAGGTGTAAATGTGCGATTGAATGTGAGTGCGAATGGTTGTCTGTCCCTGTGTGGGCCTGCGACAGACTGGCGACCTGTCCAGGGTGTACCCCCCACCTCCTATGACAGCTGGGATAGGCTCCAGCGCCCCCCCGCGACCCTGAAAAGGAGAAGCAGAAGCGGATGGATGGATGGATGGTATCATTGGTCTTCATTTAGTAACAGTGTGCTATTTGAGTTATTTGTTGATTGTGCCGTTGGGTTTTGAAATTTATTTGAGTTTTGGTCATTTTTTTGTTTAATAATTTTAGAGCCTCTTTTCAGTTGCATTCATAAGTTTTGGTTAGCTTGTGTTTTGCACGGATTCCTTTTGGTCTCGACGTTCATGTTAATCACTCTGTCTGTCTATGGGTACATATTTCTTTAGCTTTTACAAACATGAGATTGTCATATATTTTATGGGAGTGTGTCATTAAGATAACTGTGTAATAAGACCCAGTGTTTGTCTGCACATTAATGCAGTCATCCACACATGTATGAGAGACAGAGCTCACACTGTATCAATAAACTGTTTACCACAAGTGACCTTTGACATCCGCTCCATATTGACACTTGTTCAGGAACTGTTGATACCACATTTTAATACCTTAAGCATAATTTATTAATATCCAGTAATTTGGGGGAAGAATGTTATGGATATCTGAAATAACACAGATGTAGTTCCAACACAAATCTCTATCCTAATAAAGAAACACAAACAGTCTTTTTGCTAGTTTTTATGTATGAACATAAAGCTGACAACATGTCGCAAAGATAACAAGCAGCACAAAGACATTTCAACGTTATCACCACAGTGGTTCCAGGCAGAAAGGTGAAGAATTAGAGTCTGACTCATCTCTGAATTTTCTTCTGACTGTTCTGACTGCCGGTGCTGTGGTCAGCATGCACTCAGCGTCATCTTCACGCAGGGTTTCTGTGTAGCTTTGCCTTAGTACACTGTGCAGCTGAAGCACATCAGTATAACTGACAAAACACGATCCTTATGTTCAGTCATATCAACTCAACAGAGAAGGTCAGAATCCTGAAACTTTCCATCACACGGTGCAGTTCAGGATTAAAACTATACCAGAGTTCAGGTGAGGTAACCTTATGGATGTCGTTGTGCAGTGTGGGGAAAAGCAGGGCTTAGAGTTAAGGAACATAATCGTTTGTTTGTTAAGCCAACGATCAGCTGATGCACGCTGCTTTTTCAATATTCACTGTTATTTGTGGATCTAGCCAAAATGAATTCAGAGCTGTATAACAGATTTAGATCTACTACAGAATATGAAGCTAGTAAAACAAAGCTGGGGTCTAACCTTGCAATATAAAGTTCCTCGAGGCCTCTGTTTCTGTGACTTGGTGGTACATAAATGAAACTGAACTAGAGCTGGGCGATATGAGATTTTTTCATATCACGATATGTTTTTTTTTTTCATTTCAGGCGATAACGATATCTATCACGATATTTGTAAGATTTAAATGTGCTCACAAGTAAAATGTGAAATAATCAGCAGCTTGTTTTGATTTAAATATTTATTTCCCATAATAAGTTCAACAGGGTAGATGTACTTAAGGAACATGAGACTTTTTCAGATAAATAAAGGCAAATATTGCAAACTACACAAAAGGCAGCCGCTAAAGCGTTTAAGTTTCAAAATAGAACAAACAAAACAGACTAAACTGTCAATTCCACTTAGAAACAAAATATTAATTCTAAAAATAAATCTTAGTTTGTTTTACAGAAGAACAGACAAAACTGACTAACTTTTGTCAATATCAAATAAACTGAGAACTAAAAGGAAATTCTCAATCTCTCCTTGTTGTATAGCTGAGCTTTTCAAACAGTTTTAACAGTTACTTTAGTCTGACAAAAGCCGAATGACGAATTAGCGCTTCCAGTCAGAGACTGAGGCTACGTCCACACGTACACGGGTATTTTTGAAAACGGAGATTTTCCGTTTCCGTTTTAAAAAATAATCCCGTCCACACATAAAGGCAGAAATGAAGGAAAACGCTGTTATGAACATGCCAAAGCAGCAGGTGGCGCTAGATTCCTAACCGTGCAGAAATGTTGGCCAATCAGAAGTCTAGAAGCCTCGGTGGGAAAAAGTAAACAAAGCTGGGGCATAGAAGCAGAACCGAGTCGTATGTGTGGAGGGACAGTAACTGTGTGTATATGTAAGCATTTAAACACTGCAGAGAGTAGAATTAACAGTATTGTAGAAATTCATTTCACCGAAACAATAACGTGGCGCACAGTGTGACGCATGCACCAGTTTATTGTATTTCCAGACTTGCTTTCGGCACATTTACAGTGCACGCTACTCTGTTTTTTGTCAGACTTGAAATAGCAGAAATACCTTCACACTACGGAACTTCTGTGGCTCTTCCGTTCGACAATCTCTCCGGCGTTGGAACCATCATCTGTTTTCTCTTCGGTCACGCTCGGTTGATTTTTCTAGTCGGCACACTCATTTCCTCCATTACCCGCTGGCTGCTTCCCAAACAAACACACGTGCGGCTTGGCACTTGTGCTGTACGTAACAAGTCACGTGACGCTGCGGCTGTGATTGGTTCGGCTCTGCGCTACTTAATTTGGATTGGCTGACCTTTTATTTTTTTTTTTTTTTTTTTTTTAAAGAGGACAAGAGCGGCGAGGTCTATCGCGATAGCTTAATTTCTCTATCGAGTAAAAGTTATATCGCGATACATATCGTTATCGTTCTATCGCCCAGCTCTAAACTGAACTAAAAACTGATAAAGATGAGTGAATCAGCATCGTCACTTTCAGCCTGCCCTGCAACAGTCCAACACTGTGCATCACTGTAAACTAAACAGCAATACTGCAAACTAGCTGGTTTAGCACTAAACTGCTTAGCACACATTTTCATGCAACCTTTTAATAGCATGATTTTGACGGTGTTAACTACGAGAAGACTAGAGGAAATATTAGTTATATTAATGGAAACAAACACACTCCCTACACGCCTTTTTTTCCTTTGTATTTTTTTTTATTTTTCTCCTTTGCTTATTTCTATTTTCTTTCCTTTTTTTTCTTCTTTCATCCTTTTGTATGGATATTTTAGTTGGTTAAATACAGAAAAAAGAAAAATACATGTAGTGACAAATTGTTGAAGTTGGTGGTATTGTACAGTGATTCCTAATGTCAATTAAAAATAAATAAATAATAGCACAAAACCAGCTGAAGTATACTTCAGTTTTGTAGTTTTGCTCCACAAAAGCTTAATCCAGCAACAGATCATGTGTATATGAAATACCTGATTTAAAAACAGATTATTAGGATGTGACAAATAAGATTTAATGTTCACAAAATGTGACTTGCTGAGCAGTCTTATCTTTGAAAATAATATCTTCCTCTTCTGTCCTTTATTTCTTTCAGCCTCTGTCAGTGCGCCCCAGGGCAGCTGTGGCTACAACGTAGCTGCCGTCACCAGTGTGTGAATGTGTGTGTGAATGGGTGAATGACTGAATGTAGTGTAAAGCGCTTTGGGGTCCATAGGGACTGAGTAAAGCGCTATACAAATACAGGCTATTTACCATTCTTATATCGTTCTTCATCTCTAGGTTGCCTGTGGAACTGTAGATGGTACTGTACTGCTAGCAGGCCTCGGTGTAACTGCAGGAGCAAATAGTTTTCACAAAACAGCATTACAGGAAAAGGTGCAGCAGCATTATGGTAGAGTGCAAAACGTAGCACTGTCTGCCGTCTAACACATTTTGGTAATTATAGACAAAAAGCAGAACTAGGTGATGAACTTGTTGTACGTCACGACTCTGTATATAACCACTCACGCCATACAGGGATAAAGACAAGTGTAGCAAACGAGACAGAATCAAAGTGTAGCACCATAAAGGAAGGATTGATTGTTAAAGATAGACAGAGATGTTTTGATCAAAAGTGTGTATGAAGGGTACAGGAACACAGAGTACCAAATAACAGGAAAAGTAGGCACTGAATTAGAAATTATAAAAAGTATAAATGTAAGAGATCAAGGGACTGTCCCCCGAATATGCAGGCTTTTAAATGTTTTTAAATTTTATTTAATCACAACAAAAGTTGCCTCAAGGTGCTTTATATTGTAAAGTAGACCCTAAAATAACACATACAGAGAAAACTCGACAGTCATATGACCCCCTATGAGCAAGCAGTTTGGCAACAGTAGGAAGGAAAAACTCCCCCAAGCTCTTAAATAATCAGGTCCCATCTTATCTTAATGACCTTGTAGTACCATATCACCCTATTAGAGCACTTCGCTCTCGCTCTGCAGGTCTTCAAACTTTCCTTTTTGCTAAAGCATATAGTTAGGGCTGGACCAGGTGACCCTGAATATGATTGCTGGGTTTTTCTCTGTATGTATTATTGTAGGGTCTGCCTTACAATATAAAGCGCCCTGAACTGACTGTTGTTGTGATTTGCTGTATAAATTGAACCGAATTATTTCTGTTGACATTCCTTGAACAACCATACTGTATACAAAACCAAATGAATCATATATTAAAGTGTTTTTCAGCTTCGCTCCCAAATTGGTTGAAATATGGGTTCATTCTTTCTTTCTTTTTAACTGTGTTAAAGTTTTATTCCTATTGATAAGGAGAAATTTGAGTGTCCGTAGAAAAACAAAGGGACTAATGTTGGTGATAGAGAAAATTCTCAATGCAGATAACTGAACTGAAGTAGAGTATGAGATGTATTTGTTGAGCAATGTGCATAAAGGGATTTATAAATGTTTACATTCATTTGAAGAATTTCGACCTGAGCTCATATTGTAAACCAGACTTTTGTCCTCCATGTGTACATTGTTCTTTACCTCCTGAAGTTATGCCAGTGCCATTAGCTATCTCATATAGTTTATGGGAGTGTGTCATAAAGATGTAGTTGCCATAAAGAAGCAGCTGAAGGTCAGGTAAAGGTTAACATTGCCAGAAACCAGGTCAGTTTGGACGACACCTTTGAAACTGTGAAAACTCACAAACAAATAACTAGTCAGTTAATACGAGCAACCAGAGTAATACGAGCAACCAGAGTAATACGAGCAACCAGAGTAATACGAGCAACCCATTTTCATTGATTTGACCCTCACGGGTGGATTAAAAATCCATCTCAATAGAAATGTAGGTTAACTTGGTCCTCCAACAGCCTCACTGTACAAAACTTGCAGACTACTCCACACTACTGCTACACATGAGTACAGCTTTTGAGTCACTTTAGGAAAAGTAATCAAATCTGGGCTGAATAATGACATTTGGGCTTTTTTACTTGTACTTAATTATCAAGTTTGACCCCAACAGCATGTAAGGATTAATGCAACGTCCTTTTCAGTGTCTGAAGTCTGTCATTTGAATCAAAGCTATTGTAAGATCCTTTGTGCTTGCATCAAATACTGTGAGTTAAAACTCTTCTTTTTGATTTTTAACATTTAGGTGCAATGGCCTCTCAAATAGCAAAGGTGTTGTTGTCATTGGATGCTGAAGCAGTCGGCTCGCTCAAAGAAGGAGTCAATTTCAAGAAAAGCCCAGAGGACGGCAAATGTTACATCATATTTAAGAGCAACAATGACTTGAAAGCATGCAAAAACCAGTGCAAGCATCAAGGTGGGCTGTTCGTCAAAGACGTTGAAGACCTGGATGCAATGTAAGAACAGGAACAGATTTCAGAGATTATCTGTGGTCGACGTTTGATTATAGCTGACAGAACTCTCTGTTCCCTCAGGACTGTAAAATGCACCAAACACAACTGGAAATTAAACGTGTCAACAATGAAATATGTGAACCCGCCCGACAGCTTCTTGCAGGATGAGCTCGGTAAGTGCCATTTCCTGTATATTGATATGCCACTTCCTGCAATGTGGATCTGAAATCTAAATATGCAAACTACAAAGCTGCATTATGGGATGTGTGGTTAGCTTGTAACTATAGCTCTTGCCACAGTCGGCGCTAACAGTCAGAATAGCAACTACTTTCTGTGCTTTTTTTAATTTTAATGCTAAATTGGCAGAGGGCCCCTTCTAATGAATAATTTGACAATTTGTGCCAATAACTGTGAAGCAATGTCAAACTAATTCTTTCCAACAGACATTTTTCCATGCTTCACATGAGTGGAGTGTAAACTTGATAATCTAATTTTCTTCTCTGCAGGGTCATTTTTCCCCTCAAAGAATAGTAAATATAACCAGTTGTTAAAAGGGACAGCTCTCTTAGCCCAGCACTATGCATCTCAGCACTCAGCAACATCGCTGTGTGACTGCACTTGTTCTGATTAATCTGTGTAAAAAGGTATCTCTCTTCCATTTACTTGCATTATCTAAGAGTGTGGCGGTTGAGTAAACAATATATATATATCTTTTAAATCCCAGTTAAACATTAGCCAGCAGCGCAGTTATCGTTTCTGTGCAGGTTTCCAGGAATTCAACAGTCGGCATAAATTGCTGTAAAGTACAGGGTGGGCCATTTATATGGATACACCGTAATAAAATGGGAATGGTTGGTGATATTAAAGTCCTGTTTGTGGCACATTAGTATATGTGAGGGGGCAAACTCCCCCAGATGGGCGGTGACCATGGTGGCCATTTAGAAGTCGGCCATCTTGGATACAACTTTTGTTTTTCCAATAGGAAGAGGGTCATGTGACACATCAGACTTATTGGTAATGTCACAAGAAAAACAATGGTGTGCTTTGGTCACCCACTGCTGTACTTGGCCCTGGAGTGTCCTCAGGGAGAGAGGAAATAAGGACAGGCGGCCTAATGGAAGGCCTCTGTCCCATCACCTCATCCATGAGGCCAAACCAGGGCCAAGCAGCAGCAGTGGGCTTCGCACTGACTCCCTCACCTGACCCTGGACACTTGCAATCCTAAAGGCAGAGGAAATCAGAAATGACAGACAAATATAAACAATACAACTTTTAGTAAATGTGCATTTATTAAATTTCATTCTTAAATTATCTTCTTGACAGCACACATTCTTTGTATCTTTTCTTTAAGTTGTCCCACTTCTTTTTGGCCTGCAAGGGGGTGACTTTCCCTTGCAGGCCCATCTTCTCGAGAATAGTCCTGATCGCACACAAAAAAATAAGAGAAGAGAGAAAACCATGACAACTGATAATCCCTAAATCCAAAAGTTTTCACAGCAGAACACAAGAGGAATATCGTCTGGACATCACAGGTTCTGTACAGAATGAGGGTTGTTGAAACCGTACTCAGATGAATATGATGTGTAAATTGATTTATTCGTGTGCCTCCATCCCACAGTCGCTGAATTTTTTACCCCAGTGAAGAGGTGATCGTTTTCTCCTCTAGTTTTAATGAAGTCTGCCGTTTGCTCTTTGGTGCCTATAAACATATCACAAAAAAGTGGATTGGGAAAAATGTAAGCGGCAATGAAAAACCGCGGGACCCACCATACAAGCTAGTTTACGGACACTTTTTTATGAAGATTGTTTAAATAAATATTACAAGTCTATGCAAATTCACAACCCTAACAACATAACCGCTATAAAAATGTAACTTTTGTACCACCAGATTTTCATATTCTTACATTTAAAAGTGTATTCGTCTCCCGGTTTTTCTTTTTGTGCCGCCATCATTACGTGAATGAAGTTCTGTGCAATGAATTCTGGGCCGGTCAGCTGTCGAGCTGGTGGGTGACAGACGTCACCGAAAACGTGGAAGCACTTTTGCAAATATGCGATATCTTGATAAACCGAGCAGATATTTGATGTTTACACAACTACTTTCTCACCTGAAAATATGCTAAAAGTTTATTTTGTGACCCAGAAAGATTAGTAAGAGTAATTTTAAAACTTAGTAGCGGCCGCCATTGTTGGAAACTGGAGTTTGGCTGGGCCACGCTATGAATTCTGGGATATGGTGGGCCACGAAGGACACACCCGACCCATCCTTCAAATTCGGGGAAAAGGAGGACGCATTTGTCGGCTGCATTCGGAGGAGTCTACGAATTTGGACAGCCTTCGGCGCGTCGCTGTGACGTAATCGGTCTACAAATGCGGTAGTGATGGGTCGTTCGCGAACGAAATGGCTCTTAGAGCCGGCTCTTTGACGTGAACGACGAGAGCCGGCTCCTTATCGCGAGCCGTGACGGCTCGTGGTTTTTTTTTTTTTTTTTCTCTCAGCCTCTGTCTCGCACTTTTTTCCGCTTCACTCTGCACGCGAGCCTTGTGCTTTACGCCGGGCAGAGGGGGGAGGGGCGGTAGTTACACTCAGTAGCACAAGAACAGAGCCAGAGAGAGAGAAAGAGAGCCAGGGACAACAACGTCACATTAGAAAGGTATAGTAATCATCCACAACTATTTTCGGTTGCAGATGATAAAGGATTCAGAAAGTGCGGATTCATGCGGGCCCATATGACAGAATGTGCATGTTCTTTTTGTTTTCATATTATAATTTATATTTAATTGTGTTTTGCAGTGTTTTGTGTTGTTTTCACTTTAAATTTGTAAAAGGAAACAGCTGAAAATTTAAATAGTTAAAAGTTGAAATGTGAATAGTTGATTTTTGTATTATATGATTTATTTATTACATTTTATGTGGCGTGAATAAATAAAAGTATATTTACAGTGGTCCCTAGAGACAAAGCACATACAAACTTCAAATCACGTACGAACTCTGAAGCATGTACAAACTCCAAAACACGTAAAAACTCCAAAACACGTAAAAACACGTACAAACTCCGAAGCACGTAAAAACTCAAAACACTTACAAAAGACAACAGAAGTGCTCCAGGATGCTGGGCGCAGTGTTTAGCTTTTGTTATCTTGTGGCTACACAATCCAGCAAGTACCCAACGACCGGATTTGGTGTGTGATAGTAACAGGTAGATGAACTTTTTTTTAAATTATTTGAATATATTTGAGTGCCTGTGTATAAATACACAAACAATACACACATGCTTTCAATTGTGTAATTTAAGTGATCTAGTAGCTCTGCTTTGGAAGTTCAGTTCATGCTAGAAATGTGTTTTGGAGTTTGTACGTGTTTTCAGAATCAATCAGAATCAGAATACTTTATTGATCCCTGGGGGAAATTATTTTTTGTTACAGTGCTCCATTTTAAACCAACATTAAGACAAGACAGACAATACACTAAGAATAGTACAATATATACATATATATATATATACATACATACATAAGTCACTCATAAATAAATAGTCGGAAAAGAAACATGTGTAGTTGTAGCAGTAAACAGTGTGTTAAGTGGATGCGTTGTACAGGGAGATGGCCACAGGCAGGAAAGATTTCCTGTGTCGTTCAGTGGTGCTTTTCGGTAATCTCAGTCTCTCACTGAACGAGCTCCTGTGACTGACCAGCATGTCATGGAGAGGGTGGGAGGTGTTATCCAACATTGTCTTTATCTTGGACAGCATCCGCCTCTCCGACACCACCTTGAGGGTGTCCAGCTCCATCCCCACAACATTGCTGGCCTTACGGATTAGTTTATTAAGTCTGTTGGCATCTGCGACCCTCAGCCTGCTCCCCCAGCATGCAACAGCATAGAGGATTTTGTCTCTAGGGGCCACCGCATATATTTATATATAAACATATATAAATAAAACCACTTTTTTACGTTAGTAATTCCTTTTGTGCATAATTTTATATTATTGTGAATAATAAATTAATTAAAGCAACAAAACAACCTGAAGAGCCGGTTCGGAGCCGAAAGAGCCGGCTCTTTTTAGTGAGCCGAGCCGAAAGAGCCGGCTCTCTAAAAAGAGCCGGAAATCCCATCACTAAAATGCGGCCTCAGGAGGATGCAGCCCATGAATTTGGACACGACCATGGGTTCACCCACACTCCTGCTCTCTCACACAAACCTGCTTATGAATGTTTAATATAATCAAAGTTTGGTTTGCTCTCACCTTTCTCAAACTTGGTAAAAAATGAATCAAACAGTTCAGTTTCATCATTTATTGATAACAGAAATCTTCCTCTCAGGTTTGGAGTCTCTGAGTCAGCAGTGCTCTCTTCCTCACAGCACATACACTATCATCCAATCTGCCCATCGTCATCATCACAGTGTTAACCACCTGCAGTGCAGCTCTCTTCTCTGCAGTCGATCTCATAAATCTCTCACAGAGGACCTGTTCTTAAACAGCTCCTAACGTCATGTGCACACGGTACAGCACAGATTTGTCTGCTTCACTTATTTATAGCACAGTGGTGCAGTGAACACACTGTCAAGACAAACGATCCAGTTTGAAGATAAAGCAGAATATAATTAATAATAATATTAATAGTAAAAGGGCAGCACGGTGGCACGGTGGTTAGCACTGTTGCCGCACAGCAAGAAGGTCCTGAGTTCAATTCCACCATCAGGCCGGGGTCTTTCTGTGTGGAGTTTGCATGTTCTCCCCGTGTTTGCGTGGGTTCTCTCCGGGTACTCCGGCTTCCTCCCACCGTCCAAAGACATGCAGCTTGTGGGGATAGGTTAATTGATTAATCCAAATTGTCACTAGGTGTGAATGTGAGTGTGAATGGTTGTCTGTCTCTGTGTGTTGGCCCTGCAACAGACTGGCGACCTGTCCAGGGTGTACCTCCGCCTCTTGCCCTATGACAGCTGGGATAGGCTCCAGCGCCCCCCGCGACCCTGAAAAGGATGAGCGGAAGCGAATGGATGGATGGATTAATAGTAAAACCTCGTGTTGTTTAATTGAATCATATAAAATAGTAACTTACATAAATGATGTAACTCTGTAATAAGAAACATGGAAAAGGTGCTACAGTGAAGCTTGTATTAAATACTACTATGGGTAGTAGTAGTATGAATAGCTCTATTTAAAGCATCGAGAATAACAGAATGATAATAATATAAATGCCATGTGAGGTTAACACCTGAGCTTGTTGTTGCACTCGCAGAGGTCGAAGTGTTGGATGATGGGGGGCTGCAGTTGGTGGAGCTGAGCCCTGTTGACCCCTGGATGGCTGATCCTCGAGAGCCTCTGGAGCTCCAGGAGGGAGAAGTCAAAGTACGTTGATGTTACGCTTTAGATAACAAATATTTAACCCCAGTTTTTCAGACAACACTGTGCATACTACTGTGCTACTCTTATGAAACTGTTTGGCAAAATGATCTAAAACTTGAATGATCTAAGTAGTAATAATAATCATCATCTCAAATGTTGTCAATCGTGAATGAACGAAGAGTGAAAAGTGCATCAGCTGTCTCCAAAGATGACATTTTCTTTGACCTTCCTCTCAGGTGACTTACCTAACCCACGCCTGCATGGAGCTACAGCTTGGTGAGAGAAGGTTCATGTTCGACCCCTGGTTAAAGGGTCCCGCGTTTGCCAGAGGGTGGTGGCTTCTCCATGAGCCTCCAGCAGATGCTCTGGACAGGCTTTGTGGTGCAGATCTCATCTACATCAGCCATATGCACTCAGACCACCTCAGGCAAGCTCTGCCAATGCTGCTAAATATACATACAAATAAATATTGCTGCTGATTTTATTTGAAGCAACTAAACAATTCAGAGAAAACGCAGTATGGTATCTACAAACTGCTCCAGCTGTTCGGTTCATCTGGACAGGAGCACACACTGTATACCATCATGGCAAAGGGAGGGGAAATGTTCTTAGAGTAAAGGCTGTAAAAGGACTCCACATATACAGGACTGTAATAACGACTCAGGATGGAGAAATATATAATAAAACCAAGACCAGATTACTTCCTTTATGATGTTGTGATATGTAAAACCTTAGAAGTGACTGTGCACGTAACAGAATATTATTAGCAAAGACAAATAAAATCATGCAAATAGTTCTATTGAAAAGTATAGAATATAATTACAACTGTCACTGAGATTCAAAAATACATTTCCAGTTTGTTCCACTTTGTAGGATAACAAACCTTTAACATTACAGGATTTGTATTCCTGTAATTGTTTGTAATTAACAACAAGCTCATTCTGTGAAGAGCCATATGAAGAAAGAGGAGTGGCTCACGACTCCACACAGTCACTGTAAATGTCACTTCTGACTAGAAAAGAAACAAAAGCAGTTTTTGGAATATTAAATAAAAGTTTCTTTCTGGTTAGAAACTTCAGAATCTACAAAGAGTTTAACTTTTAGCCTTGGATACTGTTCATGTTGACACGGTGGCGTGCTGACGTGTTGTTTGCTTTGTAGCTATCCCACACTGAAGGTCTTGGCAGAAAGAAGGCCCGATGTCCCCATATATGTTGGTGACACATCCAGGCCTGTGTTTTGGTCAGTAATGACGTGGAGCTCAATCTTCCCCATAAATTACAGAGGAAATAAATCCGGTACAAAGTGAGTTTGTTCTTCTGCTGTGACAGGTATTTGAAGCAAAGCCAAGTGAAGCTGACCAACATTAAAGTCATTCCCTTTGGTGTTTGGCAAAATGTAAGTCACACCTCCATCATGTGGTCAAGAGTATTTACAATAAGCATGTTTGGAAAATGTTGAATTGTAAAATGATTCAATTCATTTTGGGGGAAATATGATTATGAAGTAAAATGGCTCTTCCTGTCTCACTCAGATTGATGAACACCTGAGGTTCATGATCCTGATGGATGGTGTACATCCTGAAATGGACACCTGCATCATTGTTGACTACAAAGGTGTCATTTCAAATAATATTATTACTGATGCTGTGAAAATAAGTCTGATTAGGATATAAAACGCAGTTTTGATTGCAGGTCACATGATCCTCAACACTGTGGACTGCACCAGACCAAACGGCGGCAGGCTGCCACAGCATGTGGATGTGATGATGACCGACTTCGCTGGAGGAGCTTCTGGATTCCCGATGACCTTCTATGGAGGGAAATACAGCGGTGAGCCTGAGCTAGGTTAGCTTAGTTAGCATTTAGCTCCACACGCACACAGCAGTGTCTCAGTTACAGTCTTTTGACAGACACATGTAGCTCTTTTAGCCACGTAGGAACTGACTTGTTTAACTCACATGTTGTGATCAACAGTGTCAAAGTGCACCAAACTGCTGAGATGAAGCAAATGTTGATTTGTTTCCAGATTCCTGGAAGGCAGAGTTTATCAAGAATGAGAGGAAGAAGCTGCTGAATTACAAAGCTACACTGGCGAAGTCCCTGCAGCCCAGGATCTACTGCCCATTCGCTGGATACTTTGTGGAGGCTCATCCGTCAGACAGGTAGAGTTTGTAACGAGGTTTGCACAGCACCAGAGATGCATCGATAAAGCACACAAGGGTTGGAATGACTTTTATGTTCCCTGACAGGAAGAATCCTCACAACAAAGGTAGCTGATCTGATGCAGATAGATCCCAAGGTCAAAGCTGATGTGTAGTTCATCTGGGCAACTCCATCCAATAACTGATCAAACAGAGTCTATATCTGGGATCCTCTTTGTATTTAGTGCCTATTTATCTGTATGAGCTACAGTCTATCTCTGCAACCACGACTCCACCTTCATGAGCTGCTCCTATTGTACTGAATTGTGTTTCTAACTGACAGTAGTTCAGTTCATCATTCGTTTAAAATGTTCTAGCAGGTGTTTTATTGTTTTAGCATTCTTCCAGTCTCCTGTTGCCACTGCGCCAACATTTTTGAAACGTGTTGTTAGCATAAAACATTTAAACTAAAGTTTTATTCTCTGTTTGATGCAATACATTTGTGATGTTAATAAATAAGGATAAGATTAACATGATTTTGAGATTCTAGTATTATTTACATCGTACACAGCATCCCAACTCTTCTGCAAACAGGGTTGTACGACACAGTCGTGGCCCAAACTTTGGACAGTGACGGGACTGCTAATGACTGTTACAGATGTAGCATTTAAACAAACATGAGACCTAATTTATTCTTTATGTGTCCTTTTACTTCTCTGTCTGTTTGTACTGTGTGTTGGGTGTAGATACATAAAGGATACTAATATCAAAAACAGTGCAGAGGACCTCAATGCACTAATTAATAAGCTGGCACCAGCAATCAAGACTTGGACACCGCAGCCAGGTGCTGTGCTGGACCTGGGCCTCGCTCTGAGAGACCCCACCAGCAGGTTGGAACAGCTCACATGTTTGTCTGTGTTTTCCATTCTTTGCCACTGTGGGAAAGAGACTCTTATTCCATCTGTGTAATACAACTACATAAACCACAGACACTTAAACAGTAATGTCAGTAGCTGAAAGGCCAGTGAATAAACAGATTAGTCTGATGGGAAAAAATCCTCACCGTCTGCACTGCCAATGTAAAATTCAAAAGCTTTGGACAGTAGCTTCAGCCTGTCTTTTTCATCTTTATATAGTTTGTATGTGTGCAGTAACTGTATAAAATGACTTTTATTCTTACTGAGTTACAACAAGCTACAGCTGCTCAATTAGCTCATGTCAATCAGAACATCTGATCTGACTGCATGTCCATGTTATCTGCTGACATCATGTCATTACTTTGTTTCAACTGTTATCACTACAAACAGCACAAGACAACTTGTAAAAAAACTAAAATGATCATGTAAATAACACCCAGGTGCTAAATGAAATACTTTCTTTACATAGTGAGGCCATCATCAATCCACCAGCCAGTGCAAAACTCTACAAGGACAGCTGGGAGTTCGACTTGTATGTGAACGAGCTGAACGGTGCCATCAAGTCGGACATATTTAAACATCAGAGCTGGATCCAGTTTTATTACACGTGGGCTGGCTTTCAAAACTACAACCTTGTTGTGCGGGTAAATGTTCTCCTGCAGAGCTGTTTGACTCTCTTTTTTTTTTTTTTTGTCAAGAACTGTTCTGCACTCAACATCTGACCTTTGTCTGCATTTACTGTGTTCTCGTGACTTTTCCTACCTAAAAGCATTTCTCTGCTTACTGCTTCCAGAAACCAAATAAAACACACGAGCCTGCAAAAAAGGACTGTAAAAATATTTACTTTGTCCATTTTTTAATATGGTTGGGGGAGAAAGCATTAAGAAAAAACAAAATAAAAACTATTGTGCGTCTTGAGATTGGACCGACAACCCGCTCAGAATGTGCCCTGCCTCCTGCCCCGTGAAAGCCAACAAGAGCTGGACAATAAGATGGATGTTCAATAAGGAGAGATCATTAGAAAGAACTGAGCATGATTCATCAATGTACAGAATTCAATTAAGATATTTTGCCATCATAGTCTGAGAGCCCATCGCAGCAGAACGTAATCCCAGCAGTGACGGGGATTAGGGCAGGACCACCCCGGGAGTCTGGGTGGAGGTTTGGATGGAGCTTGAGTAATATGGGAGAGGCTGAGATGGGGAGGAGGTGGGTTGCATGAAGGCGACTGCAAGGGAAATAACAGATGAGATTTAAAGTACGCGGATTGGAGGATGATTGGCCTTAAAAAAGACGATTGGACTAGACCAGTGATGTCACAATCAGGCTGTGACAGTGACGTGAAGCTGAGATTAGCCCCAAAAACCTGGGAAGCAGACAGATGTATGACTAAAGATCTTCCGTACTGAACTTGTCCACCAAGCAGTGAGCAGTGTGATTATGAATGAAATCTTTTTTTTTCATGCACATAGTAGTGATGTGTGCATCGTTTTACTTTCCGTTAACCTTGTAAACCATAAAACCCAATGAAAAATGTAGAAGTTCAACAAAAATCAAAAGAACTGAGACGTTTTCCGGCTAAGCTTCCTTGTAACTATGCTATGATAGAGACGGGCTTCCAGTGTTTTAAAGCAATAAATACGTGTTTTTTTTACACCTGAGCAGAAATTTTATTTTTATGTTTTCTTTTTTAATAATCCCTTTCCCTCATGCTACAGCAGCCTCTGTAGTACCTGAGCAGAAGCTGATAATACGCGTGCAGGTAACATCCTGCAATGATGAAATCTAAAAACAAACAACTCGCTCTCTGCTCTGATCCCTCATCACCACCTCGCTTCCTTCTAGCTGTTAACGATCTCCTTCTCTCACTCGTTTTTCTTTTGCATTGCTGTCTCACTCAGAGTGTGTCTCCGTGTAGGTCATTGAAACAGACGACAAGTTTGAATGCATCACTGACGGTTATGACTATCTGGTGGACTTTCTGGATCTATCGTTCCCCACAAAGAGACCTGACAGAGAGCACGCCTACTTGGAGGTGAGTCCCTAAACAAACAGATAACAGGATGTGAATAATAGTGATTTCCTCCTGACTCCCAGCGAATCGTGAGGAAATGATCACGTCTGTCATCTAACATCTGAAAAACTCCTGTTCTGCCTGGATACTTTATTTACATGCTGTTATGCTCATGCTGCTTCGTTTCATCTAAGATTAAAAACAGGATTGGAGTGATGAGGTACGTGGTGCTGCACGGCTGTCTGTGGGACGACCTGTACATCGGCTTTCAGAACCGCGTCAGCCGAGACCCAGACATCTACCACCACAAGTACAGACATTTAATCTCACGGATTCTTTGTCATGCTGTAAATTGTTCGAATAACTATGCTGCACTTTCAGTGTTTTTGAGCTAAACATGAAGAATTGATAAATATCTATACACACAGATTTATTTACACACATACATACACATATCTGATTATACACACAGATCAAAATACACAATACTATTTAGCAAAATATAATTTTGATGTATTTTACTTTATGTAGGAGGAGCACTCAGACACACATGTTGTTACAGCATGTTTATTTTGTTAAGAATATTCATTGCCATTTTCAAGCCTAATAACTCTTAGCTTAGCTATCACAACCATGTAATGTTGTAAATGGGAAATCCTTGATGCTGCTCTTTTTTGACTGACTTCATAATTACCTGCATGTGATGTATTTAGGGTCCGTGTCAGTTACAGCTAAAGAACAGTAACTTAGGCTGCATCCACAGGGACACTGTGCTACTGTGACTGTATGAACTTTAATCACCTCGTCTTGGCCTCTAGGTTCTGGAAGCACTTCCAAGCAGAGCTGCCACTTTGCAGGCCAGACTGGGAACAGTTCCGAAAACAGGTCTTCACCATCGATGAGTCGACCATACCTCTCAGTGATACAACGATGGGAAATAACTGTGCCCTGTCGTGAATTGATTCTGCTTTGATTCTGGATTTGTAAAGATCCAGTTACTGATTTGATGTAATGATTATTAACTATGCAGTTCCAATTGGCCCTAGGTCACCGCTTTACATTAATGAGATAGCAAAGTAATCAATCAGGTGGCTGTCAGGTAAGGAACTCAGCTCAGGGTCATCAGTCTTTAATAGACAAAACACTGATTTTGCACATTTAATCATCTTTCAGATCAGGAAAACTGTTTACAATCAATTTCTGTGAAGTATAAATCTATGTTTTTACCTTAACAATGCTATGTAATTGATGGTAATAAAAATGACATCTATTTTGCTATTAATGTGCGTACTCACCTGAACCACAGAACATGCTGATTCAATAACTTCTGAAAAATAGGAAGCACATGAGTTGCATGAATACAAGAAACAAGGATGGCTACTAAGCTATGGTGTTGTTTTTGTGCCTTCTGAGCGCACGTAAAAAAATTTGCAAGTGCAAGTGTTGCATTTTGAGGAGAAATTTATTAAGCTTGATCATCTGTTGGTGGAATTTATTTAATATTAATTTCTAGTATCAGCTGATGTTTGCTGGAGCCACAGCTGTAAAGCTGCTGGTCATGATGTCGGTTTGGATATGTGGTGAGAGGGAAACATGAAGGTGATACAGATCATACATATACCAACAAGGCAGTGTACATCACTGTCACAGCAGTGTTTGTTTTCATTCAAAGGCTTTATGGTTTTTCCTATAATACCTGGTGGGCCGGTCTCAATGCCCGGGCCAATTTTTTTGTCCCAGTCCGTCCCTGGCTGACCAGTAGACTTGTAGTCAACACCGCCTAAACCAAGACCAGAGGATACTGAGACCAAGACAAGACCAAGACAAAGTCGAGACGAGACCAAGACAAAAAAGTCTTTAAACTGCAGCCAGATGCTCCTTCGTATTATATTGATAATGATATTATCCTATATCCTCGCATGTGATTGGCCACAATACGGAGGGATTGGAGCATTGCTGAGCCACTGTGTGAGAGCTGAGCAGCAAAAGGAAATTAAGTGAGGAGCGGCTCTCACTCACTACAAAGCGCTCTGTAAGCACGGCTCTTAGAATCAGAATACTTTATTAATCCCGAAGGAAAAAGGAAAATATAATAGAGCTGATGCTTTTGCGCACGACACATCACACGTTACGTTGTGTGTCATGGATGCTGTTGACTCCAAATCTCCCGACCACTATGCTACGGCGTTATTTTTGTGCCACTATTCTGAGCGCACGTAAAAAAAAGTTTGCAGGTGCAAGTGTTGCATTTTGAGGAGAAATTTATTTTGAGCGAAGAAAAGCTAAATTTGAGATGATGAGATGAGTCTTTATCTGTCAGTTGCAGGTCTTTTGCCCACAACCGAGATGACAGACCTTACCGACCGTACATACAATACACAAACATCACATTGGGGAGACAGGTCAGGCCAGGTAGCGAGGAAAAAAAAAAACATTGAAATGTGTAACACAGAAGGATAATACAGGAATGCACAGATATCAACACACCATAGCACAATAAACACAGACAGCAACATGGGAAAGAGTTCCAGTGTGTACATCTGATCTGGGACCGCTGCAATCTTCGACTGCGCCTCCAGCTGACCCGATGTCCACATCAGAGGGGAGGTAAGCGTTGGAGGTGGCGTTGGATCCGGGGTAGGGCGGGTGATGCGTCAGTGAGTGCTTATCAGTATCAGTATATGTATGTGTGTGTGTCCATAGTTCAGCTGAGACAGTGTCCTTCGCTTCAAATTTGAGTGAACAAACTTCACTGCTGCATGCAAAAATGTATTTCAGTGTTTGCTATTATCCACACACACACACACACACACACACACACACACACACACACACACACACACACACACACACACACACACACACACACACCAGCAGCCCCTCTCGCTCAGTTTTTGCATTTGCGCTCACTTGCAATGTGTTGCTCGTGCTCTCAACATTTCTGCCCGTGCGCGCTCAACTCTTTCTCTACACCATTATATTTGTGCCACAAAACCAGCCAATCACAGACTTGGATGCAAAAAAAATCTGATTTTTGCCAGGGCTCTAGACTAACTTTTTGCCAGTTAGGCGTACCGGTACAAAAGTTAGGCGCACTCACATTTTTCAACCGCATCGCTTAACATCGCAGTTTTACATGTGCACTTTTTTGGGGGGAAGTTGCAGTCCATACAGACAATATTCATTTCTAAATTATTAAGTAACAATCTTGTGCTTAAAGTGCTTTGTCAATATTGTAGAAAATGTTAAACTTAATCATCACATCGGCTCCTCTGACGACCTGTTTGCTGCTTCCTGCTGCTGAAAGGCCGTGGGGAGAGGGGACACTTGGGCATTTATTGCAGCATATAATGTGTTTCTGGATACACTGCTGCTTTTTCAGCGTTCAGAGATTGATGGCACCGTGCCAGAGCTGGCTATGAATTTCAGACAGATCAGGCCTTAACTTTACAAAAAAGTTATCAATCATTCTTTTCATCTTTTCTTATTACCCACAGCTACATCCACTTCTGTCAGGCCTAGGCTGCTCACTAAGGCTGAGTATAATCACTGATTTCTGTAATCCATTCGATTCCGGTTCTCAAAGTCCTGATTCGATTCAATTTCGCCTCAGACAGTCAGAAATGTTATAATTCTGATCATTTATCAGCACTGATACACATGAGACTTCATCAGAATTGTGAACATCACAGCAGAAAAACATGAAGGAGATTTTCCTGTCCTGCCTTTTTGTAGCAGATAACCATATGATATTCTGCAATTTTAAAACGTTTAAATTTCTTCAGTATTGAACAACAGAAAAAAATATGCTTTCTTGTCCGAGGTCATTTAAATGAAAAAAAGCCGACAGCGCTGTGAACAACAGTAGACTGGTGGGTAATAAGCAAATGAATAATGCAGAAAACAGATTTGAGACGGGAAACTGTTCCTGAAGTACCGAGAGAGATAGAGCTGTGCATGAAGTGTGATTTTTATCGTGGTGGAAGCAAAACAGCGAAACCCAGAGGGAATTCATGACGACATTGATCAAATGTGAAGCGCAGTTTGCTGCTTCTTTTGCTGCTGGCTCGGTGGATTTTGGTTGGAGAGACAAAACCTGCAGCTCAGAATCAGCGCAAAAAGACGTAAACACAGCGCGGACCGGACGCATCAGGATCGCTGAGCTCCGACAGCGTGTCCGTCTGCGGGCCGTCGGGTGAGAAAGCCGAGAAAGACAAAGCTGATCCTGATGCGTCGGGTCTGTGTTTACGTCTTTGTGTGGAGTCCGTGTACCTGCTCTCATCTGCTGTTTGGTTGTTGTTGAAATGGTTTTGTGAGCTTTAATCTGAGAATCTGGCGTTTCTGGCAAAACACGGTTATATTTAAAAGTCAGGATTTAATGAATTGATATCGCTTTATTCAAGCTGCTCACCTCCCACTTCCACCTGCACTTTCAACTGGACCACGGCCAATCAGAGAGGTCCCGCCCCTGACTATCTCTGATTGGTTTAGTCCACGATAGGGGCAAAATGTGTGTCTGTTATTGACCACACAGAGTTGCAGAGATTTTTTTTTTTTTTTTTGTTACCAAATATTTTTTTTAGTCGCACCACTGAAAAATATGGTCGCATAGACCAAATTGGTCGCACTCTAGAGCCCTGCTTGCACCTGCAATATTTTTTTTTGCATGCGCTCAGAATAGTGGAACAAAAATAACGCCAATCAAATATTTTGTTTTAATCTGTAAAAAAATAATCAAAAAAAACTAGTGTAAACTGTATCTACTTCGATGGATGAAATGAGTCTCTCATATATTTGACCTTATCATTATTATTGTGAAATGAACATGAATGCAAACGTGATTAAATTATTCATTTTGGCTTTGTTTGTTAAACATGCTAAGTACAACTGTCAAGCTGTAAAACTGAAACAAATCTTTTCATTAAGTTTACATCAACTGTGGATTTGTCATTCGAACCTCTGGGGAAAAAACCTGATGTGAACAAACCAGTAAAACTGTTGATTTTTTGAGGAATCACTGATTAATCTTGAATCGAGGATTATGAAATGATTGTCTCACATATTGATAGTATGAAAACAATAAATTTGGACTGTTACCCCAGCAAAGAACCATACTGTACTATAGATGGATGCATTTAGATGCATACTGTGCTTTGGATACACTGTAAAAAATGGCAGTGAAATTGACATAAAAACCATGTAAAATTCCTACAGAAATGAATAGTAAACCCCAAAACACAATTTTTCTGTTTCAATCACAGTGGACTTTTGTAAACTATTAAACAGAATGTTTTTGTTATATTTACAACATCAATGTGTAATTTATTAGTGATGTGCGGATCGATCCTGAAATATCGATTCCTCCGATACCACTCATTTATGTTCTAGAATCGATTCTCACATTAAAATATCGATATTTTAGTAATTTAGGGTAAATTTGTAGTTTATCATTAACAGGAACACAGTGGAAAGAAACTATATCATTCTGATTGTCTACATTCAAAGGAACTACTTCCTCTTCCGCCTTTCATAGTCATGTGCGAAATACGGCTGTATAAATGTCTCGCAGCCCCTTGGCGCGCACTCACAACAATGGCTGAGCGTAATTGTGCAGACGTATTTTACCTCCACAAACAGCTGAGACATGGTTTGCGATACATGTGGCAAAAAAGTGCTCCAAGAGTGAGGTGTTGTGGCCATACTTGCCAACCTTGAGACCTCAGAATTAGGGAGACGTTCAAAAGGGCTGTTTTGGGGTGATAAATACATTTTACAGGGTTTATTTATCGGATAAAATCCGTTAAATGTCACCGTTATTGTCACGGTTCTGGGTCCGTTGGACCCAGCAATTGAGTTTATTATGTTTTGGTACTTTTGCATCATGGATTATCCTTTATGTTTCTCTGGTACTTTGTGTTTCAGTTATCTTGGTGTTTTGGATTGTTTTCTCATTCTCTTGTTGTGGTGATGTTTATTATTAGAGTTTCCTGTTTTATTGTGAAAGTCTTTGTCTTAGGTCAGTGTGTGCAGCTTTGTTCCCCCGGTCTCGTTAGCCCTGATCTCCCCCAGCTGTGTCTCCCTCCTGTTGCCCATTCCCTCATTACTGCCCTGTGTATATATGCCCTGTGTTTTCCCATGCTCTGTGTCGCGTCGTACCATCAGATTATGCCTGTGTGTTTTTTGGTCTCAGTGTTCAGACCTCACTTCATGTTTTGTTTTCTTGCCTTGCCAGCAATAAAGCTGAGGTTTTTGAGTTGCATTCCGTTTTCCAAGTCCTGCATTTGGATCCTCATCTCTGCCTGCCCGCACACAGAGCCCTGACAGTTATTATTGGCCAGCCCGGAAACAGCGGGGGTGTCCAAATTCAGAGGCTGCTTCCACCTGAGGACCCGGCCTTCAATCTGGGTTAGATCTGGGATTTGGATCTCCACCATAGGTGCATCTACTAAAAACCTCAGAGGAATCGGAGTGACCTCAACCTGAAGGTCAGAGGTCAGGTTTACTGAGCGTCTTGTGAACTCGATACCATGGGTGTTTCTACAAGGAGGCTGAGGGACAGCACTGGAGGACATCCATATTTACTTTAGCTAAGATGACTTAAAGTAAAATGATTACCTTACAGCGGGGATGTCAGAGTCATTTACCAAATACAGCCCATTTTTACCAAATGTGAGTCTGGTGAAATTCAGCAGTATTTGCTGTCGTAAATGAAAACAAATGTGTCAGCATGATTTAAACTGTAAAAAATAAATATGTTAAATTACAGAAAAAAGGTTTGGTAATTCAAAGAAAATGCCCGGTTTTTTAACTGTAACCATTGTGAAAAACAAATTTACATCAAGTCCAGCTGTGTGCCAAGCAGCGTAGGACCCAGATGCAGGACTGGGAGATGAGAGATGCAGTAGTGATGCCCAAAGGCCTGTGCCCAGGAAAGGGGGCGTGCCCAAACGAATCCTGTGTCAAGACCCTTATCGGTTTAAGAATATCACATGGCCACAGATAAATGACATAACTGCCTTGTTATGTTACTCAAGCTGTTGAAAAAACGCGGGAATTCAAATTTTGAACTGGATCTGAGGTTCTGAGGATCACCACAAGCACATTAGGAAGCCACCCCCAAAAAATATCAGCTGTCAGGGAGCATTTTGACATGTTATCGCCCAATAATAACCAGTGTTGGTCAAGTTACTTGAAAAAAGTAATCAGTAACTAATTACTGATTACTTCCCCAAAAAAGTAATCCCGTTACTTTACTGATTACTTATTTTCAAAAGTAATTAATTACTTAGTTACTTTTTAAAAACACGATTTACAACCTGAAGAGGTGATAAAGTGATAGATCTTTCAGCCCAATTCTACTTTTTCTGCATAATCCATCATACAAAATGTAATCAAATGGAAAAGTCTCTTTTTAAAACTTGTTTTATTAGTTTTAATCTTTTAACTTTATGCATCAAGCAAAAATTTAATTATATGCAACATTCTCTGACTGGAATAAATTAGTTTAACATTTAAACTTATTTTCTGCAGATTCCAGCACATAAAATAAAATATTTTTTGTGTTTTCACTCACTCTTTCAAATAGATGCAAGTAAAACACAGCAGAAAATAAATAAAGTCAAAGACTAGCGGTCCTGTTGCTCTATTTTCACCTGTAAAGCAGGAGTGGGGCAGGCGGAGGTTTACCCTGGTGCAGGTGTGCTGCGGTCAGTGGAAGAAGCCGTGAGTTTCTCTGTGAGTTTCCCATTACGTCGTAGCTACTCGGTGCTTGTTTGGAAGTTTAGGGGTTTTTTTCGCTGTAAAAAGAAGTTTTCTTCCCACGCACAGCGGACACTAATGTTTTTGTCACTTTTTATGGAATCAAACTCAAAGTAAGGTCAGTACTTCCACGCTTTAAACGCTGCACGCTCATACTCTCTCCCACACTCCATATATGATCCACTGTTGATCTGCACACAGCTGTTGTCACCAACGGCGCACTCGCTTACGTCGTTGTCATGAGACATTCTCGCAAAAAAATCACGGTTTTAGTAACGCAGTAACGCAGCGTTCCTACGGGAAAGTAACGGTAATCTAATTACCGATTTTGCAATAGTAATCCCTTACTTTACTCGTTACTTGAAAAAAGTAATCAGATTACAGTAACGCGTTACTGCCCATCTCTGGCGGTTACACATGAAATGCAAACTATTTACATGGCAACGCACAGCTGGCACCAATGGTGAATCGTTCATCTAGAGCAATTTTTGGGGCAGCTGCTGAGGAGAAGTCAATGTTATGTGCAACCTGTGGCTGTATCTTGGTCATATGGTGAACGTACTCACAACGTGGAGGCTTAAAAACGGCCAAATCTTGTACCCAACTGTTTGGGTATTAGGTGTGCGCCTCCAGGGATTTATAATTCCGAAAATGATTCACCGTGTGCGAATGCGCTGACTCCACAGACAAGGTACGCGAAAATATCGGGATAGGACAACGGCGGTAGGCTGTCTGGGTTTCCGCTCCGCTGCCTTATTTCAGACGGGTCCACATTACCAATGCACGCTACCATCTCTTGGCGTCTGGGCGCAATCGGTCGCGATACAGCCCTTTGTCTTTTGCGCTGATTTTAAGCATGGTTCTGGCAGTCCTGCTTCCAACACTTACTGTGTTTTGATTTGTGGCCTTCTGTCATGGCGCCGCGATCCCACAATGCACTGCGGCGTGACGTCAACTCCAAAGCCCAATACCGTCCTTTTTCTTTTGAGCTACTTTTCAGAATGCTTCGTAACAATCTTGTTTTGATTCGTGGCCTGCCAAGATGGTGCTGCGCTCCCACAATGCATTGCGCCGTTACGTCAACTCCAAAGCCCTTTGCGTGCAGGAGGATATGCGCATGCGCATTACCATGGTGATTTTAAAAATAAAGATAAAATGAAAAGTAATTAATAAAAAGTACAGATTTAAATATTCCCACAAATGTGCAATGAACGTGCAAAAACTCTGTTTATTAGTTGTTGCTGTTTCTTTCTTTCTTTTTTTTTTTGAAAAATAACTTCGTCTCTGAGGCGCGAATTCCGACAGCGAGAGGAACGGCCGGATACAGGAGACGGGAAGAAACAAGCCGATAGACTATGCACCTTACCATATGCTACTTCCGGTGGGGAAACTCCTGTAGGCGCTTCGTTTCCGGTGTGATATTCGCGTCTTGTTTACGGTCGGGTTTTCCAAAAAAAAGGCCACCAAATGGACAAATCAAGCAGCGAGTTACATTTCTCAAGATGTCTTGGGCATTTACCAAATATATCTGTAGATGATGTTCATCGACTTGTCGATATTTTTCCCTTGCCCCTCAGAGCAAAAGAGAAAAGGGATTGAAAATTCTCAGTATTTGTATATAGCGTTCCCTCGTTTATCGCGGGTGTTATGTTCTAAAAATAACCAGCGAGAGGTGAAATCTGCGAAGTAGCCAGCTTTATTTTTTACAATACCTTTAGATGTTTTAAGGCTGTAAAACCCGTCACTACACACTTTATGCACTTTTCTCAGACAGGCATGAACAGTTTCACACTTTTCTCTCTTGTTTTGAAACCAAAGATCAAAACCTGTTTTCAGTTCCAAACATTTATTTGAGAAATAAACATACAGTATATTTGTTTATCTATAAATAATAATGACAGATTTTTGAACTAATGAATTTAACTTTAAGCTTAATTGTTTAATTTAAGCTAGTGATGTGTGGATCGATCCTGAAATATCGATTCCTCCGATACCAGTCATTTATGTTCTAGAATCGATTCTCACATTAAAATATCGATATTTTAGTAATTTAGAGTAAATTTGTAGTTTATCATTAACAGGAACACAGTGGAAAGAAACTATAACATTCGGATTGCCTACATTCAAAGGAACTACTTCCTCTTCCGCCTTTCATAGTCATGTGCGAAATACAGCTGTATAAATGTCTCGCGGCCCCTTGGCGTGCGCACTCACAACAATGGCTGAGCGTAATTGGAGTCATGTGCGGACTTATTTTACCTCCACAAACAGCTGAGACGTGGTTTGCAATACATGTGGAAAAAAGGTGAGGTGTTGTGGCCATACTAGGGAGACATTCAAAAAGGCTGTTGGGGGCGGTGTTAAATACATTTTACAGTGTTGATTTATCAGATAAAATACGTTAAATGTCCGGAAATAGCGGTGGTGTCCAAATTCAGAGGCTGCTTCCACCTGAGGACGCGGCCTTCACAGTCTAAAGAAAGCCGGGTAGTACGTCATGCGCTTCCTCGGTGGAGTGAAACTCTGCCGTCTGCTCCTTGCTATCTAAAATATAACCGGGCGCTGACGTAAACTCTCCACCGTCTCACACTTTGTTTAATTAGTTTTCTGTTTAACGTTTATTCAGCTGTGTGAAAACCCGGAGGAACCCTCCCGAGGGATTAATAAAGTTAAATTTAATTTAATTTAATCTAATAACTTTAATCTCAGCCAAACCGATTTACTCAAGAACAAATAAAACACTGAAAGAGCCAAACAATAACAAGTGACTTATATATCATGTTTAACCCAAGTAGTGAAAGACCGCGGGGGTTTGAAAACGATGTGTCGGCTCAGATATTTGAAGTTCACACAGCTACATTCTCACCTGAAAATATGTCAAAAGTTTTTTTGTGACCCAGAAAGAGAAATAAGAGTAATATTAAGACTAAGTAGCTGCCGCCATTGTTGGAAACTGGAACTGGCTGGGCCGCGCTATGAATTCTGCGATATGGTTTTCATTTTTGTTGCCCGGGTGGAAAATCAGGAGAGTTTCGGGAGGGGTTGGCATGTATGGTTGTGGCAACATCACTAACCTTGTCAAACACGTCAGAGTAAATCATATCACAGAATATGAGGCGCGTATGTTGAGGCGAACTGAAGAGGAGGACAGGGACAGGTGCTGCTAGGGCAAGACAGACGTCTCTCATGGAGTCCTTTAGTGCTGCAGGCAGGCAACATGTTCAAATAGCCACAACTTCAGTTTTTTTTATTTCTATATGATGAACTGAATCATTATTAAGTGATAAGAACAAGTAATCTGATGTCCTGTAATCATTATGACGCTATAATTTGAGATACAATAAATAAAACAAGCTTTTGTACAAAGTATCGGTATCGGATCAGTATCATCGATACCACCCTGAATATTACTTGGTATCGGATCGGAAAGGAAATCAGTGGTATCGCACATCACTAGTGATTATAATCAAATTTAGGAGATGAGCTCCTAGTTCAGTACAGTGAACGACCCAGCAGCAGCACACACTATCTGCAGAGTGGAGAGAACACGGAGCAGAAGACGAACTTTTACCAACGACGTGTTTAGGTCAAATCACAAATATACAATTTTAAGTGTATCTTTGACGATTTGTGGTTGTTCATCTGAAGGTTTGCATGGTAAGTTTAACATCTATGCTACTTTTTTTTCTAAACCAAAACATCACTAGCACCAGTTGATATTTAGACTAATACTTGATAACAAGGCACTAGCAGCTAGTTCAGCTGAAAAGCACGGGCAAACTTTTGAAATACTAAAAATGATCACCTGCATCTTTTGTAAAAAGATATTGGTCACATTAAGAGGCTGTGTACTAGACTGCAGAGTGCATACGAATGAGCCTTGTTGTCTTTTCAAATGCGTTGTAATTGTAGTCAAACATTCACCACTTTGCTTTCAAGGGGCATTTTTATCGTGTGCACAATGCACCTGCACTTCAAGCTGCTCCTAAAGCTCTTATTGCAGATTTAAAATGTGCGGTTTCATTATGTGCCCGCCATTTTCACACAGTGAAAGAGCTAGTGTCTCACTTAACTGATCATATTGCAGAGGGCCGGGCTGTGTCATGTTCACTAAGTGGTTGTACGCATGTGTTTACAAAAAAGTCATCATTTACTTCTCACATGTGTAGGAAGCATGATGCATGTTCCCCAGATGGTATTAATGACATGTACAAGGAATTTCGCCCTCAGCCCCCAAATGACAGTACAGAATATTCAGAAAACACACATGAAACTAGTGCTGGGCCATATCATACCATTCACGGTAATACTGGTATAATTTTGGGCAACAATAGGAAAATGAAATATGGCGATAGAATATGGGTAAAACGCCCATGCGCGGTGCCTTTGTTTACAGAAGCACATGGCGGATAAAGCATGGCGGCGATAGTGGATCGTTGAATGAAATAGATGAACCAGAACTGGTTTGTAAAAATGCTGTAGCTTCAGTGGTGTGGAACTGGTTTGGCTTTCGTCCGTCAGATACACAACAAAGCACTATTTTTGGTAGCGCATGCTAGCGGGCCGTCGTTGTTACCATGTTGTTTGGAAAATACGGCGCACTTAAAATCAATCCTTTGATTTTTCTGAAAATCGACAGAGCCCCTTATAATCCCGTGTGCCTTATGTACGAACTCTGGTTGTGTTTACTGACCTGGAAACGATTTTATGTGGTACACGAAAATCTGTCAGATGTTTCAGTACGACTTTGCTAAGCTACGAAGCCGCACCGCTTGATGGATTGTTGGAGCATTACGGCTATCGTAGGCGGAGCCTCGCGGAGTGATACGTACTGTGCTTCAACATAATATTACCGTATTTTAAGTTTTGTGGATATTATACATGGTTATGCTGAGGATGTGTCGGCCAGTTTCCACTGGAAATGCCTTTTGGTTAAACTGTCAGCGAGGAGTTTGCATTTGCACTGTGAAATTTTATATAACTTTAATGCACATAAAAAACAGCTGCTTGTTTAAGTGAAAATACATTGATGGGGTTTTTTGCACTAATAAAGTTGTGGAGTTGTAAAGTATTTGGTCTAGTGTCAATTATATTGTCAGTTATATCGTTATCGCAAATGTTCAAATGTATATTGTGATAAATATTTTTAAGTCATATCGCCCTGCTCCAGTTTGCAGTACGTGTTTGAAATAAACTTGACCTTTCACCAGCAGGCTGGCTGTGATATTTTTTTTGCCTCTAAAGATCGTACTTAAAGGGAACATGATACTGCTGTAAGCCACATCATACTACTTATTATAAAGAGTATAATCAGTATGTAGTTTTAGTTTGCATTATACTTCTGAATTAAAAAGTGTGAAAATCATTAGATTTATTAGATAGGTTTGTATTATCCTATACTGCTGATTTACTGTTTCATGACATTTCATACTGCTGAGGTAAGAAGAGAATATTGTGTGCAGAGAGCACAGAGCACATTCAGCTTCACCCCCACCTTTGTTGGAAGCAAACAGGGAGCCAAGGTCATAACTCAGGCTCACTGAGAGTTAGAAAGTATGTGATGTTTAGGTTTTTACGACTAGGTGGGGGCCACTAGAGGCTATAAGAGCTTGAGTAACCCTCCACCAGTTTGAGATTTGCTGTGACCCTCTTCATGCATGTCTCCCCATCCGGATGGTTTGTGCTCATAAAGTGTTGAATTGTATGGAATAAAAGATTGTTGATTGAGCATTTATACACCGAGTATTGTCCTTCCTTCAGCCCAGAGATTAAAAGAATTGGGAGGATTTAACAATAGTATATGTCCTAATAAGGTTGCAAAAAAAACGGTTCTTATATCTCTAGTTGTGTTGCGTGTATGGGAACTTTGAAGTGAGACCTGTGCTCTGTGGTATTCAGCATCTCTCAGGGGCAAGCGGAAAGTGGTGTCCCCATAGTCCACCACCTGGGCTGGTTTGGAAAAAGTGTCCTTACAATACATAGAAACCCGTATAGGTGTTTGTGTGTGTGTTTGTATATTTATATGTGTGTATATGTATCGCCAAAATCCAACAACAGTTGCCTCAAGGCACTTTCCCTTTTGTACATTTGAATTGACGCCTTTTTCTAGATTTCAGTGCTGCTCTGCCTGCCCCGACAGAATGCCACTGCAGTGTGTTTTTCTCTTTATTGCTTCTAGTCTCTGCCTGATCGTCTACACCTGTGTATTGTTCATTTTATGTATTAAAAGGTTGTGGTCATTATATGCATTTCAGTGAGAACATGTTGCAAAACTCTTCTCTCTCCTACTGGGTGACACTAGTTCACCCCAGTGAACAGCTGCAGAGACTAACCAGAGAAGAGGATTCACTTTATGACCCGTCTGTTTGGAACTGACTCAGCAGCCTGTAAGCAGCTACACTGACTGAAGGAAATTGCCTTCCCGGGTTTCCTCCGTGGCGTGAGCGATAAGCAGAGTTTTGTCCTTTCCTTCTAAGATTCCTAATTATTTAAAGTAACACTCAGGTATGCCGTTCAGCTGGGTTAGTTACAGCGCCGGGAGCAGCTTGGGAGAACAAGGAAACACAGACTGCTTCAGGTTGCCTTCCCAAATCAACTCCAAGGTTTATTTGATACACAGCAGTTTATATAGATGAAAAAAAAGGTTCGTGTGTCAGCTTTCCCAGTTCAAACCGGTACAGACCAAATAAGGAAACGTCTTCCTGCCTTCTGAGCAAAGAAGTATCCTGTGTGTAGTTTATCAGCTCAGCTACAATTTATGATCATCCCAGCAAAATACACTCCTAGACATAAAATACAGAGTTCTTTCATTAGTGAATTCTGAAACAAACCACCTAGCCTTTAACGAGCCTTTTCCAGGAGATAAAGAAAAAGGGAGGATGGGAGTAAGGAAGTGGTCTCATCTCTGTGGTATTTTCGACCTTGGGGTACCAGCTTGTGAGTCCTACACATTAATTCTTGGGTCACAGAGAAAGAGAAAAACAACTAGTAGATGGGCCTTATTGAGCAACTCTTTTCTGTATAAAACAATCTTCTATAAATGCTAACCGTGGTACTAAAATACCTAACAGTTCCCCTCTTTTATTATTTTTTAAAAATAATAACTCAAATAGAAAGGAAAAATCACAAATGTAATAACATAATATAAAAAGCAAATCATAAAATGTAATAGTTCACAACCTAATGTTCAATATACACATCAGGAACATCATCAATGACATCTGACACATAATCTGGGTCAATTTGTGCCAATTGCAAATACATTGAAGTAGCTGTACTGGTAGCTATATGGGTTATCATTGAAAATGTGGCTTGCAGAAATGTGAACAGGGTTGCACTTTACAATATGAAATAGTAAATAAAAATCCTAAGGTTAATGCAGTAGATATGATTAATAACCTAAATATATAAAAAAGACAGTTCTTCAGTCGTCTCCTGGCCTGGTCCCAGGTTCGAGAGACACAGAATAAGCGTCGTATGATGACAATGGGCATTTCATTTTCTCCATTATCAGGATGGAATGAGTCTGGCTTTATCAGGTTAGACATCATGTGGTACTTTTGGCTTTCTGTTCCTGCTGGATGTTTGAGTACCTTGTTGTGGCTCTTTCAGACGTTGTGTGTTAATCAGTGATTGCGTGTGTGCACTGGATCCGGGCGCTGGCTCGCCTGAGATGTCATCTACCCGTGTGTTTATTTGCTCTAGTTCCGGGCGCTGGCTCGCCGGAGATGTCGTCTGCTTGATCCGACGCCTGAGATGGTCCGATTGGGCTGGTCTTAACCCTGCTGGCATGAATCCACTGAGGTTGTCCGTCTGTGAGGATGCTGGTTCTTCGTCACTGCCAGTAAAGCCTGGGGGCTGGAACACGCACGGCCTCCCAGAGTGTCCTTGGGTTTAGTGACTTCTCCAACATGCGTCTCCTTGTCTCCACTGGTGGAACTGTGGAGGGGAAAGGCTGAGAGAGACAAACTTTCTGATAGTTATTATTCAGTTTTTCTACCAGGTTGTGAACATCAGTGGACAATGCAATATACATCACCTTCTACTAGCGGTGCCCCTCTGGAAGCTGACCATGGTCTTGGAAATAGTCTTATTTCAAATGGAAATAATTTGGTTACTGCAGATTGAGTCATTCTAATCTCACACAGGACTTGAGTAAGTAATTTGACCCAGGTCATTAAAGTTTTAGCACACTTTTGAATTACTTCTAATGTGAATGAAGGTCCTCTATCACTGTTAATTTGGTGAGGTATTCCGAATCTGGGTATTATTTCATTGCTCAACTTTTGACAGACTACTTCTGCAGTTTCTTTTGAGGTTGGATAAGCTTCTACTCATTTACTAAATTGATCCACTATTACCAGTAAGTACTTGATGCTTCCTTGTGCTGGCATATGTGTGAAATCAATTTGTAATGTATGAAATGGAAAATCTGGTTGTGGTAAATGCTGATGTTTTGCTTTTGATTTTCCTACATTAGTTCGTGCACATGTTAGGCAGGTTGCTAATATGCTTTTTACTGCATGTGATGTTTTCTCAATTACAAATCTTAATTTTATTGCCCCTATTACCCCTCTTTGTCCGACATGACTCACACAGTGAAAATGTCGGGCAAGGACTGGCATCAGGGAATATGGGAGGGCAATCAAACCCTTAAGATTTTCGTATAGGCCATCTCTGTCTTCTAAGGTACAGTCATTATTCTATGCAGAGGCTTGCTCTTGTATGAATTTTAAATCAACATTTGTGTCTAAATAGTCTGGGAGTGTAACAAGTGGCAGCTGTAGGGGCACAGATAATACTTCCTGCGGAGGTGGGAGCTGTGATGCAGCTGCAGCCTTGGCTGTCACGTCTGCTAAGGCATTACCTGTTGCTTCGTCTGTGTCAGCTGTACTGTGTCCTTTCGTTTTTACAACTGCAACGGCCCATGGCAGCTGTATAGCCTGAAAAAGTCTTTGAACAAAATCACAATTTAGCAATTTATTTTCCATCAGCAGATCTAAATCCTCTCTGTCTCCACAATGTGCCAAAGTCATGCACAACGCCAAATGCATAGCGGCTGTCTGCGTAAATTGTCACATGCTTATCCAAATGTAGCTCACAGGCGTGTATTAAAGCCATGAGCTCTGCTTTTTGTGCTGAGTGAAATGGTAATGAGTGAGCCTCTAGTATGATGTCAGGCACTGTTACCACTGAATAGCCACAAAGAAATGAGTTGTCATTCGGCCTTGAACAGGACCCGTCCACATAAACCGTGGCTGAGTCTGAGATAGGTGTTTGCTCTAAATCTGGACGTGGTGCTGTGGATTCCTGTATACGTGTCATGCAGTCATGATCGTCAAGCCTGTCTGAGCCATCCTGTCGGTCAGAAGAACACAGCATAGGATCAATAAATGTGAGATTTGCATATGTTGTTTAGTTATGTTTGCTAGAATGGTCGTGACCTGGTGATTGGTGTGTAGAATAGTGTCATGTGAGAGTGTAAGCTTCTCGCAGTCCCTTATCATGATAGAGCAAGCTGCTACTGCCCTCAGGCAGGCCGGCATTCCTGAACAATTCAGGCAGCACCTTTGAGTGGCGGAGGTCAGCACTCCCTGTAATGCATTGAAAGAGGCAGTCATTTCTGTGGACCACAGTATTCGAGGAGGCTTGTCTTTTTTACAACAGTCACGCAGAATGTGGTCATGAAAAGAACAGTCTGGTATCCACTGTCTGCAATAGTTCACCATGCCTAGGAAGGACAACATTTCCTTCTGTGTAGTGGGACGAGGGACGGAGGTCACAGCTTTGACCCTGTCTGCAGTCATGGAACGTTTTCCGTGAGACAGTGTGAATCCCAAATATTGAACAGAAGTCTGACAGTACTGCATTTTCTTTGCTGATGCTTTGTGGCCAGTCTTTTGGAGGTGCTGGAGAAGCATGTGTGTAGCAGTTTGACACAGTTTTTTCACTTTCAGCACAGAGGAGGAGGTCATCCACATGTGGATCAGGGTGCAGCCCTGGAGGAGTGGAGCACCATTGAGAAAGCAGCAGAGCTGTCTATCATGCCTTGGGGCAAACGAGTCCAAGTGTACTGCTTATTTCTATGTGTGAATGCAAATAACGGCTGTGTGTCTTCATGAGAAAAAGGAGCGGAGCATAAATCCACCACGGTAAAATGTGTATGCAATGCATGTCAATATGCTGTGAACATCTGAAACGAGAGGTGGCAGAGGAATGTTGACTGCATTAATTTGCCTTAAGTCTTGTATGAAACGCCATACGCCAGGTTTGTTAGGCTTTGGCACAGGATTGACAGGAGTGTGGGCTTTATTGCTCCTGTAGTCAATAAATCTCCTATCATGACATCTAGGGCTGCGGCTTTTTCCGTGGAAATGGGATGCTGCTTGACATATACTGCTTGTTTTTTAATAAGTGTACGTGATAAAGTGTACAGTCAATAAATCCTATATCATTCTCACTTTTTGACCATAATGTCATATTCTGGTATTCAGCTGGCAATGTAACTGCAGAAATAGTACAGTGGATAGGGTAGGTTAGATCTATGTGACGACATGGTGTAGTTATGTCATAAACTATGTCTGAGTTATGTGACAAAATCACTGTTTGACCTTCACTTGTGTGAGCAGTTATCATGTTGTTGAACAGTGTGAGAGAAACAAAAGTGTGGCTCCCAGTCATGGGATTACCTGTTAGTGGCGTCTGTACACGTTTTTTTTGGCACAGTGTGTGACATAGAGTACCGGACAAAAAGGATGTTGAGTTCATTCTCTGCTGAGGGTCCAGCTGACACAGAGGATGTTCCTTCTCCATCATGTCGGTACATAGGGCAGAGAAAACATAAGCTGTTATCAGTGTCAGCAAACATTTCACCCTTTGTGTTAAATTAAATACACAAATTCATTTTTGCTTTGGGTGTCTGCGGCTGCTGGAAAACTGAGCTAAATTTGCACCTCTAGCTTGTCCAACAGTGCATAAAGCGTTTTATGAATACTAGGATAGATTCATCAGGCTTCTGTTTACACATAGTTACTGCATTTAAGTCAATTTTGTCTCTGGACATTGTTAGCAGGAATTTCTTTAGATTCTTAAAGAAATCGGCGACTTTGTCATTATTTACCCTCCTTTTGTCCATAGCGGTAACATTTGATGCATCACGTCGCGGCATTCTATCATATATTTTCTACAGGACTTTTTAAGCAGACTACTTTTCTTATCACAAATGATATTCAACATTTCTACTGACCTGGTTTCTGGCGATAATCATTCGGGATAAGGCTCCGAAAAGAAATTAGAATGCATTGAACTTCTTAAGTTGTAAACAAAGTCAGTCACATAAGCACTCCCGCATGTTCTGGATACGTGATCATGGACGTCTTCACCGATTCGCGGACGTAGGTTACACGTAACCGGAAATGGGAGTTATACTGAGCCGTTATTTGAGACTTTATTTTGTATTTTATTAATTTTTGGTTTTACAGGTACTTTAGATTTTTTATCGGACCTGTCTGTGGTCTTTGAATTATTCTGACCCATGTTCAGTGATTTCCAGAGGGGTTTACACGCTAGGAGGATTTAGGTTAGTATTTTCGCTGCGGCACAGCTGAGGTCACTTTAAATTTATTGCTAGCAATTTTTTGTTTGTGTGAGCAACTCTCACTTAGCGAGCAACTTCTCGCTTAACGAGCAACTTCTCGTAAAACAACAGGCAACTTCCTGTGTCTTTCTGCTTTTAATTTACTGCTTTTAACCCTTGTATGGTAATCGGGTCTGTGAGACCCGTTTTCAGTTTTCTTTCGTTTTTTTTTTTTTTTTTAACAAAATTAAATTTAATTATTTACTAGCTTTCTGTGAGTGAGCAACTTCTCACTTCTTAACGTACGTTTCAAGATAACAGGCAACTCCCTGTGTCACTCTTTGGTGAGCAACTTCTCACTTAACGAGAAGTATTTAAGACAACAGGCAACTTTCTGTGTCACTTTTCTAAGTGAGCAACTTCTCACTTTTTAACGTACGTTTAATTAAACAATTAATTATTATTATTTTTTTAAACAAAATTAAAATATTCAAGACAACAGGCAACTTCCTGTGTCCACCAACACCACACAAGGGTTAATTTACTTTATTCGGGGACTGAGGAAGTCGTCAGTGTATCTCTCTGGATCACTAAGTGAAACTTCGTCAGCATATCCCGTTTCTTTATGGATCAATCACTGAGAGAGGTATAATATGGTCTCTATATAAATATGAAAGACGCATATTTACCTTCTGTCAGGGATCCCACTTCTTGACACCAAAATTGAAGGAAATTGCCTTCCCGGGTTTCCTCCGTGGCGTGAGCGATAAGCAGAGTTTTGTCCTTTCCTTCTAAGATTCCTAATTATTTAAAGTAACACTCAGGTATGCCGTTCAGCTGGGTTAGTTACAGCGCCGGGAGCAGCTTGGGAGAACAAGGAAACACAGACTGCTTCAGGTTGCCTTCCCAAATCAACTCCAAGGTTTATTTGATACACAGCAGTTTATATAGATGAAAAAAAAGGTTCGTGTGTCAGCTTTCCCAGTTCAAACCGGTACAGACCAAATAAGGAAACGTCTTCCTGCCTTCTGAGCAAAGAAGTATCCTGTGTGTAGTTTATCAGTTCAGCTATAATTTATGATCATCCCAGCAAAATACACTCCTAGACATAAAATACAGAGTTCTTTCATCAGTGAATTCTGAAACAAACCACCTAGCCTTTAACGAGCCTTTTCCAGGAGATAAAGAAAAAGGGAGGATGGGAGTAAGGAAGTGGTCTCATCTCTGTGGTATTTTCGACCTTGGGGTACCAGCTTGTGAGTCCTACACATTAATTCTTGGGTCACAGAGAAAGAGAAAAACAACTAGTAGATGGGCCTTATTGAGCAACTCTTTTCTGTATAAAACAATCTTCTGTAAATGCTAACCGTGGTACTAAAATACCTAACACTGACCTCCACAGAGGTGTTTTTATGTGATTCTACGAGCCACAAGAACCTAATTGAGATACTTGGATTAAATACTCGATGTGAGGATTTCAACAAATCATCACAGCCACATTGATGAAAAATATCTGAAAAGTAAAACCCTGACACTGGTCTGAATCACAATAAATGACTTAAAGTAAAAATAGGGCTTCGGGTTTTTAAGGTGCTTTTCAAAGTTAGCAGACTCAGAGCAGCTCTTCATTTGTACTTGCGTTAGTTACCACCCACCAACTCCACTTTTCACTCTGTGTTCTGCTCTCCAGCTATGAAACAAAGAAATATATTCCTCTTAAGCTGAAAATGATCCACTATGCTCACCACCTTGTCTAATAGATGTTTCTTCAGTGGTTATTAGGGCCATTTTGCTAAAACAGCTACCTGCTGTGTCAGGTACAATCTGTCAAGGAGTGACTGAACTGAAGCTGTAAAGTCATAAAACCAAACCAAGATAATACTGCAATGCTCAGCTGTTTCTCAGTTATCAGCTCTTAAATTGTTTTATTAAGGCATTTTATTACATGAACATAAAGGTCTCCATTCTGGCTTCAGGATCTGTGGTACCAAAATAACAAAAGCAAAGCCTTAATGCCAATATCCATAACTAAACTAAACAGAGAGCTGGCAGAAAGGAAATATTTGCAGATCATTTCCCAGACAGTTATAGAGTGTATGTCTATAAAGAGATGTGTTTAGACGATAGACTGCATAAAACAACTGGCCGCACCTTCTGAGTTGAAAAATGAAGAAATAAGAATGTGCCTTAAACTTAGATTGTCTCTATGGGATACTGCTGTCATTATAAATGTATAAGTTCATGGAGAAATTCATGTCACCTGTTGTCCATGCTGCAATGTTAAATTTCTGTATATATGATTATGGTATGAAATACATTTCTCTAAATTCTAGTTTCAAATCCTATTAGTTCAGATTTTTATCCCGTAGACTTGAGTTTCCCTTAGTATCTCTAAGGATGCTGAAACAGGATGTGCTTAGCAGTGAACCTACCTTGTGATTGACAGTTAGGTACCACATAAATATGAGTGTCCCTTGGTTTCACACTTGCGATGTCTAGTTCACAAACCAATGGCCAAGTCTGTCTTTTATATGCACTCAGTGTCTTTTTTATAATCTTAGCTAAAACAACTTTGACACATAGAGGAGCTGGTTCTCAAAGAAACCAAAAAGCACCCAGAAGTAGTTTGAAACAAAATAACACTCACACTCACGTGATGCTGCCGAAAGTATTTGCTCGCCTGCCTTCACACATATATGAACTTAAGTGACATCCCATTCTTTTGATGTCGGCTCTGCAGCTGTAACAATTTCAAGTCTTCTGGGAAGGCTTTCCACAAAGTTTAGGACAGTGTTTATGGGAAATTTTGACCATTCCTACAGAAGCGCATTTGTGAGGTCAGAAACTGAAGTTGGATAAGAAGTCCTGGCTCACAGCCGCTGCTCTAATTCATCCCAAAGGTGGTCTGTAGGGTTGATGTCAGGACTCTATGTGGGCCAGTCAGGTTCTTCTGTACCAGACTCACTCATCGATGGGCCTGGCTTTGTGCAGTGGTTTACAGTCATGTTGGAACAGAAAGGGGCCATCCCCAAACACTCCCCTGCACCCAACTTGACATTTGGTACAACCTAGTCAGACGAGTACTGTTCTCCTAGCTCATCCATTGGATTGTCAGATTCAGAAGTTTGAATCGCCACTCCAAAGAGCACGTTTCCACTGCTCACGAGTCTTGTGGCAGTGTGCCTTACACCATTTCATCTAAGGCTTTGCATTGTAGTTGATGCTGTAGGATTTGGATCGAGCTGCGCAGCCATGGAAACCTATTTCATCTAGTTTGCTATGCACTGTTCTAGAGCTTATCTGAAGCCCACATGAAGTTTGGAAGTCTGTAGATATCATGATGAACCAAAACGTGATGGATTGTCAGTTCTTGCAGGTGCCTGGAGGAGAGGTAAACTGAACTACAGCAGTCTGATAATAATTTCACAACTAACCTGAACGATATCTCTCTCAGTCATCTGCCTGGTTTGTTGACATAATAAAAGAACACCCTCTGTGCAAAGATTAGTATCCAAAGACCTTTCTCTCCACCCACTTCCTGACAATGATGCCAAAAATTAAATGAGCAAGATATGTTGGTTTCACTCAAAGGCAATAATTACCTGGAAGCCAACAAGATTGAAGCAAAGACAGGAAAAAAGGACTGAACTGCAAGTCAGCATCAGAACTGGATCCTCGGTAAAATCATTTCCTCCACTAAAGTAAGAAATGTCAGATTCTGATTTACTGAGTATTACTGACATTGTTCAAACATTAAGAAGACTATTTAACACAAATTCCTTGGATAAACTCTGTGGGTAACTTTACACTGTTTATCCACATTTTCCTGCAGAAAATATTCCAGTTATTACATATTCATTACTTCTGTGTCTCATACTTTGCTCTTACTTGTTTATTGAACTGTATATTTCTATACCTTTGACGTTCCTCTTTCCTGATTGAAATTTTAAATTTATTTACAAAGTATTTTATGTTTATTAGATTATGTAGCACATGACATTAGACAGTTTTCCTGATGTCTTATAAAGAAAGTAAGTTGTTAGAATGATGAAAGCATTGGAAATTCTGTTTTGTCCACATGTGCACTCCCTGTACACTACAGCATTTGCTATTTCAATTCACATAACTTTTCTTTCACTACAAATATTTCTTAGAGATTCTTCCAAACATTTACATGTATAGTTGGAAACAACTAATCACTAGACTCTATGTATTTGTTTGTCTCTTTACCTCTCAGGAATCTTTATAAATTAACTGTAACTTATGTCAGGATCTTCCTACTATTCAACAAACATTGGAAAAAAAAATGATAATGAATATCTTCTCATTTGTTTAATGGTGATGTCAGAAGAAATGTGAAAATACTGGAAAAAGTCTTACTCTGTTTCAGAGAATGGTCACTCATTAAGCAAAGAAAACATCTAGGAGTCTGCTGAAACTGATATAAAAATCCGATCCATTATTAAAACCTGGAAGGATCCACATAACTCTCCGCTTAACCATTGCTATGTTTAACTGTGAAAGTAAGACAGTTTCCACATACATAATGCAGAGCACTTCTACATTCACTACCAGGTGAACTGGTCACACAGCACAACGCTGCAACAAGACATGAGGACTGTTTTCCAATCATGACGTTCCTACTTTATAAACACTCCACCTGCCTTCCGAAGCCTGGTTACATCTTCGTATTCCTCATTGTGTTTGTCCTGATTCTGATTATATACATCGTGGACATTCTGGATGTGAGTTTTTTTTTTAATTATTTGTTTTTGTAATTAATTTACTAGTTAATTTTCTTAATTTTATTTACTTTCTCAAAATCAGAAATGAGAAAAGAAAGAGCAACTAGCACAATTAAAAAAAAAGGGGGGGGGGGGGGTGGGTGCATAATTTATTTTACAAAGACTCCTTTTGTAGCTTTGCTTCATTAGTTAATATAACTGAAGTAGAAACTTTAAGCTTTAAAGACTTCAACCCTGAAGTTATGGAGGACCTCGAGTACCAAAATGAATTAACTTAATACATAATTAAATATTTGTGTTAATTAAATAAATATACAAATTATTCATTAGATGTTAATACAAAAAGTACTTAAAATTCAATAATAATAATAATAATAATAATACATTTTATTTATAGGCACCTTTAAGACCCTCAAGGTTACCTTACAATAGTACAGAACAGTAGCAGCAATACAATACAATAAAACGTGGCAAAATAAAATTTAGGAATAATGTGAATAACAAAAAACTAAAAAGCATGAAAGTATAAAAGCTGAGCAAGGTAAAAATGGACTAAGACAGAATCAGCTGTATGAAATTTTGAATAGATACAATACAATACAATACAATACAATACAACTTTATTTGTATAGCACATTTAAAACCAGAGGTAGCCAAAGTGCTTCACATAATCCAATAAAATAGTAGTAAAGTACAAAGGTAGATAAGCTAGCAGGTGGGAGGCATTGATTAACGATTAAGTACGTAGATAAGCAAGCAAGACTTAATGATTAAAACAATAAAACAATATAAGCAAAAGAGAGGAAAGGGGAGGGCGAGAAGGGACACTTAAAAGGCCTGCTCGAGCCAGACACGTGAATGGTATGAGGGAGGTTATTCCAGAGGTTAGGTGCAAATGAAGCAAAGGCACAGTCACCTCTGGTTTTCAGCCGTGACCTAGGTTGCACCAAGAGCAATTGGTCAGACGATCTCAGCGTTCTACTGGGGGTATACACGCTAAGGAGATCAATAAGGTAGCTAGGTGTGATGTTATTTATGATTTTATAATTAAGCAGTAGGATTTTGAAATCAATGCGGTATTTAATTGGAAGCCAGTGGAGGCCAGTGAGAATTGGGGTGATAGACTCAAACCCTACGAGTACCAGTTAGAAGGCGAGCCGCGGCGTTTTGGACGAGTTGCAATCTATGAAGAAGGGCAGAATGAAGCCCAGTGTATAGGGAGTTGCAGTAGTCTAACCTGGATGTGACAGGCATTGATAAGCTTTTCTACATCCTCATGTGGTAAGTATGTCTTGGCCTTAGAAATTAAACGAAGTTGATAGAAAGAAGATTTAATAACAGAGGACACATGTTTCTCAAACTTAAAGGAGCCGTCCAGGTAAACACCCAAATTACTTGCGGAATCGGAAATCAGCAAAGGGCCCGAGGACACCAGTTAGATGGGCTCCAGGGGTGTGACTGTCAAAGATTACAATTTCCGCTTTCTTGTTATTAAGGATAAGGGAATTGCTCAGCAGCCAGTCTTTAACTTCATTTATACAATCGAAGAAGCGAAGCATCGATGAAGTATCATCCTCAGTCAATTCAAAATAAATATGAATGTCATCCACGTAGCAATGATCAGAGAGTTTGTACTTGTCAATAATACGACCAACGGGTAACATATATAGAGAAAACAGCACAGACCCCTGAGGGACACCACAGGTAACGGGGGCAGTGGAAGAGGAGTAGGTACCCATCGTGACAGAGAAGGACCTCTCCGATAAGTAGAATTTAAGCCAACTAAGGGCCATACCCGTAATGCCAACCAGATGTTCAAGCCTCATTAAGTGGATATTATGGTCCACCACATCAAAACCAGAGGACAGGTCCAACAAAATGAAGACCGCGGGGCACCCAGAGTCAGTAATTACAAGATCATTGAAGACCCTCAAGAGTGCCGTTTCCGTAGTTTAAACCCAGACTGGAATTTATCCCAGATGTTATTCACATTCAGATAGGTCTGAAGTTGTGATAGGACTATCTTCTTGAGGATTTTTGACAGGAACGGAAGTTGCGAGATAGGTCTGTAATTAGCGAGGTTTGAGTGATCTAGGGAACGATTTTTAAGACCAGGTTTCACTACGGCATGTTTAAAGGCAGCCGGAACACAACCCAGTGACAAAGAAAGATTGATTAGTGATAATATACAAGGCCCAATTACATTAAATCCCTCCTTAATAATGTGAGATGGGAGAATGTCGTGAACGGCCAATAATTCCCTTAAGGGTAGGAAGTGACACTGGTTCGAACTGAGCAAGTGTCATAGAGCAGCGTAAATCAGGGGCTTGGCACATCACCGGAGCTTTTAAGGTAGAAATTTTATCAGTGAAGTGATTTAAAAACTGCTCACAAAGATGAACAGTGGGTTTTAAGATGTGATTTAAAAGTGATGAGAGAGTTTGTGGTCCGGAGATCTGGTGGAAGTGCATCCAAAGTCTCGGGGCAGAACGGCTAAAGGCTCTGAGTCCCATGGCAGTCAGGCAACCAGGTGGAACAGACAGAAGGGAAGCTGAAGCAGAGCGGAGTGTACGAGGAGGCGAGTATGTGTGGAGAAGATCAGATAAATATGGAGGAGAGAAATTGACACGGAGGTGAACTGGAAGCCAGTAGAGCTGTTTATGAACAGGTGTTATACGTTCAGTGGATCTCATTCTGGAAACAACAAGTGCAGCTGTGTTTTGAACTGGCTGCAATTTATGGAGCGATTTATCAGGTAGACCATAGAGAAGAGAATTACTGTACCTTCCGTTTCTATTGCTCACCAATTTTTTTAATAAATTGCTCATGTTTTGTTTCCATGTGTCTGTTTTTGGTCCACAATCCAACCTCCACACAGTCTGCAAACACACAGACTCTGACACAGGATTTGTGGTCCGAGACTTGAAAAAATACTTGTAAACAATTTAAAGCACAGCACCCAAATTTTTCCACAGACTTACAAGCAAATAATGTGTTTGTTATAAGCTTTAACCTTCTGCCCAAGGTTCAAATTCTGAGGTTGATTCAAGTTTCTGTAATAATGCACTGTAAGTAATGATGTACTGTATGTGCAGCCATACTATGATTCATATCAAATCAAGGGAGGTTGAAACACATCTGTTGATCACTTTTTGAAGTATATTTGTAGTGAGCAGCCACCTATAATTCTATATACTTAAACATTACTGTTATGGCTGTGCTGTGTGGCAGGCAGGCAGGAGAAAGGACCCAAAATGCAGGACTCTCAAAACGGGACTGGAACTCAAAATGCAGCTTTATTGCTGGCAAAACGTCCTCGTAAAATAAACTCACAAAAGCAACACAAAACAAAACTCAGAACAGAGGCGCTGGAAGCCTCGACATAACAAACACACAGCATGTTGAGGGTACGACACGACAGAGAACAAAGGAAAACACAGGGCTTATATGCACTGTACTCCTGTTTCCCATTCTCTGATTACTATCAGAGAATGGGAAACAGGAGTACAGCTGGGAGAGATTAGGGCTAACAAGACAGGGGCAGGTAAAACTGAATACACAGACATAGGACTTGGACTAGCAAAATAAAACAGGAAATACGAAACAAATCACAAAAACGCAAACTTGACACCGAGAGACAGACTGAAAGAATATAACACATGAAACAGAGAAGACAGTGACTTAAACTAGAGGCCAGAACAACAAATAACGTCAAAAGAACACAACCATGAATAACCCTTAATACAAAATCAGACCAGCACAACTCAAAAATCCGATCAAATCATAATTTAGAAAAAACCCAAAACAGAAACAGAAAATGCTTTTGACCCAGAAACGTGACAATTAGATTGTTTACTTTTAATTGATAACTACTTTGTAAGTGTACAGCATGCTTGCCTTACTGATAAAAAATATCTGCTGAAAAAAGTTATTAATCAAATATATAGAATAGAATTGAATAGAATTGAATAGAATTCAACTTTATTGTCATTGCACATGCACAGGTACAGGGCAACGAAATGCAGTTTGCATCCATCCAGAGGTGCTTTAGTGATATAGATATATTACAATATATATTAGCAATAATATAGATATGTGAGTATATTACAGAAATGGGTCTATTATGGTATGTTATAATGTACACGGTATGAAGTATGTTGTGAATATTCTATAACTATAACAGGCTGTAGTGAGTACAAGCTATGAACAGGATATAAATTCTCTCTTCTGTAGCTCGGCATTAGCTGTGCTGTTGTTTGGTTTTAGGCAGCTGGTTAAGAGGAAAACTCAAAGTGATAGATTAAGGCAGCAGTCTTTACTCTTTTTGAAATTGGACAATGGATCAAGCAAGGCTAAAAATACACAGAACAGTATTATATGTATTCATTCCATGATTATTCTATTGAAAAACAAGGTGGCAGACAAACTGCATTAACCTATGAAAAACAATGAAAGAAGGGATACCTGCACAAAAATAATCTTTCATCATATTATGTTAAAAACTAAAGCTGAATTATGAATGAGTATATTTGCTATTTTTTGTATTTGCCACACAAATTTTTCAGTTTTGGGATAAACTGGACATCACCATCATCATCCCAGGAGCTGCCACTGTCACCCAACCTGCTGACATGTATTCTAACTTCTGCAAGTTAAAACCACTGTCCCCTGAGGAAGCTCTTGAAGAACACCTTGTACTAGAGTCCATCGCTTGGCCTAAAACTCCACCATTACCATCTCCTCTTTCTCTGAACAACACCAGTGATCCAGCCCATAGCACCTTCACCATTCTCCCAAGGAAGAGGGGAGAACAGTGGTACATAGGTGATAAACTGGAGGTTATGATAAAAATGTATGACTTTCAAGGCTATCCAAAGAAGTCCGGCGGAGATGTCTTACTAGCCCGGCTGCACAACTTGACTCTTGGTGCAGGTGCTGCAGGGCATATAACAGATTATCTCAATGGCACCTACTCTGCTGTATTCTCTCTACTCTGGGAAGGAAGTGCACAGGTTCAGGTAATGCTAACACTCATCTTGAATGTGATTGTAGGGACCAAATATGTCTGTGAAGGTTCTCAGTCATCCAGGTCATCGTAGTCTAAGGAGCTTGGAAAGACAAGCGTCTGGACTTCTTTAAGTTGCTTGAAGACGTTTCAGCTCTCATCCGAGAAGCTTCTTCTGTTCCAGGGTCAAATGGTGGAGAGTCCCAGATTTAAACCTTGAGGGAGTATCCGCCCAAAGAGGGACAAAAGGACCCCCTGATGATCCTCTATCTAATCACATGAGCCAAGGTGTGAAAATGGGTGTGGGTAACAATCAGCCAGAGTTTCGGGTGAGCCCATTGTGAAACCTGGCCCCAACTTATCATGTGATTTCCTGAGGTCAGATGGCCCAGGATGTGAGTGGGCGTTAAGGCGTCTGGGAAGGATCTCAAAACTGGATTATAGATGGCAGAGAGTTGGTGTCGTAAACCCCCGCCTCTGTTCAAAGATGGTCGCTCACAGTGGACATAGATGCTTCTTTCACTCCTCTTTCAAACCATCTGAAGGTTCTCAGTCACAGACATATTGCCTGTTTATTGGTCATAATATTGACATATTGGTCATCCATCCTTTTGTCCCGCTTTGGGCAGATACTCCCACAGGGTTTAAATCTGGGACTCCCCACCATTTGACCCTGGAACAGAAGAAGCTTCTTGGATGAGAGGTGAAACGTCTTCAAGCAACTTAAAGAAGTCCAGACGCTTTTCTTTCCAAGCTCCTTAGAGTAGGGACCTCTTTCTTTCACTGTCTGTCCTTTTTTCAATCACTGGAAAATTTATCAAGGTTAAATTCAAGGTCAAGCTTATAACCGCAAAAAATGCACGTGCTCTTTGTGAGCTCGTTCCCGGCTCGTAACCAGCGCGTTCTGCCGTCAAGGGCGATCATTGGTTAAATGTGATCATGTGACTGATGCAAGCCAGATCCTTTTATTTAGCAAAACTGTGATTAATAGTTAAATATTATTGTTGAGGGGCACAGACAGGACTCCGCACACACACACACACATAAAAAATAATAATTTTTTTTTTTTAAAAGTTGTCTCAACAAAAGGGCACTGTGGGCACCCATCAGGAAAGGGACGGGTGCTCAAGCCCCTCTATCCCCCCCTCTGCACTTCACTTTGTGTTAAATACATCACTGAGCTCAGCTGTGGTACCTGCATGCCTCAAAACCACGAAAATCATCCCGGTGCCAAAGAAGTGCACTCAATGACTACCGGCCGGTGCCACTTACGCCCATCTTCACAAAGTGCTTTGAGAGGCTGGTATTGAGGCACATTAATACACAACTTCCACCAAATCTGGACCCACTACAGTTTGCATACAGCCCAAACCCCTCCACAGACGGTGCCATTTTGTCTGCTCTTCACCTTTCTCTCTCCCATCTTGACAAAAAGGACACTTATGTCAGAATACCGTTTTCTGACTTCAGCTCAGCATTCAACACAGTCGTTCCCCAGGAGCTGGTAAAGAAGTTGGACTGACAAGGATAAACACCCCCCTCTGCAATTGGATCTTGGACTTTCTAACTAGGAGATAAAACCTCAGACTGAGTACAGGATCGCCGCAGGGCTGTGTGCTTGGTCCACTGCTGTTCACCCTGCTAACACATGAGAATACTACACAGTACAGCTCAAATCACATCATCAAGTTTGCAGATGACACAACAGTGGTGGGTCTCATCACCAACAACGATGAGTCTGAATACATAGAGGAGGTACAACACCTGGTGGACTGGTGTCAGAATAACAACCTGTCTCTAAATGTTCAGACGACTAAAGAGATGGTTGTTAACGTCAGGAAGAGCTCAATGACCAACACCCACTGCACATCATCTGCTGTTAAGATGGTCAACAGTGTGAAGTTCCTGGGTGTGCACATATCAGATGACCTCTCTTGGAACCTGAACACCACCAGCATCATGAAGAAAGCCCAACAGTGTCTTTCTTAGGAAACTGAAGAAGGCCAGTCTCCCTCCTCCCATCCTCACATCAGTCCTCTGCTGCTACATCACTATCTAGTAAGGAAACTGCACCCTCGCTGAAAAGAAGTCTCTGTAGCGGATGGTGAGGACAGCAGAGAGGGTCATTGGAGGCCCTCTCCCACCCATCTCCCAACTCTATGACAGACACATCATCCGACGTGCGAACAGCATAGTGAAGGACACTTTCCACCCCTCACATGCACCGTTCTCCTTCTTTCCATCTAGCAGACGGTTTTGAAGGATCAAAACTGTAACAGGAGACACTGCAAGAGCTTCTTCCCCCAAGCAGTCAGAGCCCTCAACTTGATACCACCAAAGGACTGATAAACACATACACCTTTACAAACACCTTACAATACTCGTGAAAAAACTCAAAAACAACAAAAACTTACACAGTCCACCTGGGAACGATATGCTTATTTGCACACTCAGTCACGTAGGGACTAAACACATATCTAAACTAAACTACATTTGCACATCTTGCACATGTCTTTGTCGTGTCTCGTCTGTAATATCCTGACAATGACTCAACCTGGTATTCAATATCACTGCACAATCCACTTTGTATTGTCTCTGTCCTGTCTTTGTTTGTCGTACAGTTAGTATTGTATAGTTAGTAATTAGTACCTTTGTATCCCTTAATTTTACCAAGATTTAGCACGTTATTTATTTGTTGTTTCTAGTTTTATATCTCTTGGAGACATATCTTTCATATACTTACAAAGGCGCCGTGGGGGGAACAGGATGAAACAGAATTTTGGCACACTGTATACTGTGTATACTGCTGTATTGACAATAAAGCTCTTGAATCTTGAAGGTTGTGACTTTTGGTAACACACGTGTGGCCAGAGCTTCTTCAGATCTTTGCTTGAAGAGACAGGGTGACAGGGAAAACACCCTTGTTGCAGTTCGGTGCGACTTGAAACCCACAAGATGTATTCTGAATATGGTCCCATCTCGTTTACTGAAAGATGTTTTTGACACTGTGGGTATGAGTTTACTGTCTACTGTCAATAGCAGTCTTCAGTCTGAGTGTGTCCCTACCGACTTTAAACATGCAGTGGTGGAACCTATTAAAAGACCTAACCTGGATCCAGCAGTTTTATCCAACTACAGACCAATTTCTAAATTGCCTTTTCTTTCTAAAGTCCTAGAGAAACTTGTCTTTCTTCAGCTCCAGACCTTTCAAGATAAAAATGGTGTTGGGTCTGTGTTTCCACAAGCCCCGCTGGTTTTAGAGACTTATTCATCATGAAAGAAAACAAGACAGTCAGCGATCGATCGATTACTTGCAAGGGAGGCCTCGTCTGTGTCCGCCACGAAAATGACCCCAAATCCGGCCTCCGATTGCTGCCTTTTATTGGGAACACAGTTCACACAAAACAATAGTACCTCCCCTCATAACCCCCCTTGGTTACAAAGACAAGGCAATGTGTGTGTGTGTGTGTGTGTGTGTGTGTGTGTGTGTGTGTGTGTGTGTGTGTGTGTGCGCAAAATGTCTTGTGCTTAAGACTCTACGTGAAAGTTAAAATATATATATGCTCAGTGCACAATGATAAATAGTGTATACAGTTACATAGTTATACATATCATACAAAAGTCCCCCAGGGGTCCATTCTTGGTCCAGTTCTCTTTTCTATTTATATGCTCCCTATGGGTTCAATTTTTAAAAAACAATTCCATTGTTATGCAGACGACTCACAGATTTACCACTGAAATGTAAATCTGTGAGTGCTCTGAAGGTTTTGCTAGATTGTTTGGAGGATGTTAAGGCATGGATGGCTTTAAACTTCCTAAAGCCAACCCAACAGAAAACAGAGGTGATTGTGTTTGGTCCACTGCGACTTTGGCCCTTTAAATATAAAAAAACCTTTGCTAGGAACCTATGAGTGTTTTTCGACTCTAATGTTTGACAAACAGATTAATGTTGTAATCAAGTCCAGTTTCTTTCATCTTTGACTACTTGCCAAAGTGAGGCCATTTTTCTGTTTTGGAGACTTTGAGAGAGCTATCCATGCCTTCATTTCATCTTGCCTCGACTACTGTAATAGTCTTTACTCTGGTGTTAGTCTGTCATCAGTTAGCCACCTGCAGCTGGCCCAAAATGCTGCAGCACGGTTACTAACTGGCACACGCAAGCGAGACCACATATCTCCCATACTGGCTGTGGTGGGGCGTGGCCTGTGGTGCTGTGCAGGGAGGGCGGACGCACCTGCACGGCATCCCTATTCACGCCCGCCCAGTTAAAAACACGGGGAGTCAGGGGTTTGGAGTGTGGTGTGTTGTGATGTTAAATAAAATGGCTCAAAACCTATGATCCCTGGACCCGCCATGTCTCATTCCCACCACACTGGTGCCCAAACCCAGGACGCGGGAGAGGCTGCTCGAGCCAGGAGTGGCGGAGGAACCGCGCGAGAGGCTGCTCGTGCCGGGAGTGGCGGCGACGAAGGAGCCGCGCGAGGGGCTTCTCGAGGCAGCAGCAGCAGCAGCAGCAGCAGCAGCGGCGGCGGTGCGTGAGCTGCGCCAGCTGGGAGAGGCAGCGGCGGAGAGGCCGGTGTGTGGTGTGGTCCGGCGTGCTGGACGCCTGCCCAGCTGTCCATGAGCCCCGGCTCAATGCCACGCCGGCTGTGTCGCTGCTTGCCACTGTCATGGTTCTCAAGATCTGGAGAGGTCGTGGTGTGTGTGTTTTTTGTCTTCGCCTCTCCCACCAGAGCGGAACTGGACCTTGAGTCCCCGCCTCTGAACCTGCCCTGAACACACACCTGTGGCTCATTCACACTGATCCTGGCAGACTACTTAAGATGGCAAGAGAGGCTGCTTCCTCGCTGGAGCGTAACACTACCTAGCGTCAGTGTGGCCTAGCCTTTGGAAGTATTTCTTGTGATCACCTAGAGGTTCCTCCTCACGTTGTTTTTCTCTGTGTACAGGCCTTCTAGATTCCCTGCCCGTCTTCCCTGCTGTCTGGATTTCTGTGGATGTGTGTGAGTGAGCGTTTTGGAGTGGACATTCAGAGTGAGTTGTGGATTAAGTTGAAGAGGAGCATATGTACCCCGCCTTGGACCTTCCCCTCGGACCCCCCTCCACCCCCCGGAGCCCGGTGTTATCTGTCTCACTGTATATATGTAGATATCCTCACTTGGTGCCGCACTGAAAATAAACCCTCACCTTCTCTCTAAACTTCAGAGTCCTGCAAGTGAGTGCTCTGCCTAATAATCTGTGACAACCACATGGGTGGCCTCCGGTCCAGCTCCGTGGGCGACCCTTGGACCCACTTCATCACCGGCGCCGCTGTATGCATGGGCGGCCACCAGAACAGACACCTCCCTGTCGCTTGGCCAGGGCCCGGGGTTTGGAGTGTGGTGTGTTGTGATGTAAATAAAATGGCTCAAAACACTGATCACTGGACCCGCCGTGCCTTATTCACACCACACTGGCATCATTGCACAGGCTGCCAGTTAGTTTTAGAATTAATTTTCAGATTTTATTATTTGTTTTTAAGGCTTTGCACAGATTAGCACCCTCATAGCTTTCTGATCGCTTAAATTGGTACAATTTCATGATTCTTTTTCTTAACTCTTATCATGTCTCCCTATGTTTTTATTTTTTAATTATCTTAATTGTACAGCAATTGTGATATAATTGTGATATATAAATACATTTGACTTTGTCATTGTCTTCATGCTTGCATGCATGTAATCTGAATGAATTACTTACCATCAAAAAGAAAGTCTGTTCTAAAAGGTTGTCGTCATTATACATATTTATGTGATACTGTTTCAACACTCTGATTCTTTGTCCTACCAGGTGATATTGGTTCATCCCAGTGAGGCAGTCACAGAGCTGTGCAGGATGAACAAAGAGGAACCTGACAGGATCTTCTTCAAGAGCCAGTTCCGCTCAAGCTTGTTCACTAGAACGACCACGTGTAACGTATGTTTACGTCCAACTGAGCAGCCTGTGTGTAACTACACTGACCTCCATACAGGTGAGCCATGGTTCTGCTACAAGCCAACAAATCTGAGTTGTAATGCCAGGATCAGCAACTACAATGGAGGATATAAAAAAAACCTGACAACTATGGAGAAGCTTTTTCAGAGGTGAGCATTATCTGTGGTGTTAAATTTCTGGAGTGACTAAAAATGTATATACTGTGCATAATACATTTAATTTTCTAGTTCAAAAAGATGTTCTTTCCAAATTTTGTGAAGATGTTAATTGTGTATGCTTTCCTTCAGAGGTGTAAATATGAAAGTCTCCATTCCGGCTTCAGGACCAGCCAGCGTCACCATTTTGCCAAAACAGAAAGGTACGCTAACATCTATATCTCCATAATGAAATATTTAAAAAAGGTTGTGATATATATTATAAGCAGTTGGCAGGTCAAACATTAATAAATAAATAAATTAAAACTCCCACAACATTTACTAGCATCTTCTTGATATTGGACACCTATAGGATGTGTCAAGGTTATTTTAAGAGTAAGTGATCAGGAGATCTGGAGAACTTTATTGATGCGTTATTGATAACACTAACAGCTGGGGGTGTTCTTATGAAAGCATAGTTCAAGATGTGGATGAAATTAACTTACCGTAGGGGTCTCTTATAAAATTACAAAGAAACTTCTGGGAATTGGGCAGTGCAGTGAGGTTTACCTCATTAAAATTAGATTGATCTCTCATGTAGAAGGGCAGATCGTTGGAAGCCAATCAATGACTAGTAATGGGAATTGAAAATAGCACAGTGATTCTGCTATAGAAACATGGACAGGGAGAAACAGAGGTGGCAACCTGACTGCTCATTAGTTTCTTACAAGTTGAAGTTCAGGTTCTGGCTGCTGGGCTGGGGTCAGCTTTAACATCATTCTAGAACACGCCATCGACCAGATGTTTCATGAAATCAAAATTAGAAAAATACAGCAATACATTTGTAAGAATTTGACTTGGGTTTGAATGCTACAGACAGGTTAAAGAAAGGCTTTGTTTTGGTCTTTTCATTTTAAGTTAAAAACACACACAATTATTTGTTTTCCTGCTTACCAGGTCAGTCAGAGGTGAGCAGCAGCAGTGGGGGGTCTAAACCCTCTGGCTATTACTACCAGGGTGTGTGGCGAGCACTAGATGGTTCCACAGTTCAACAGTTCAACACTTCCTCAGCCATCACTCAGTGTCTGAAAGGAAAGGTGGTCCATATGTATGGAGACTCCACAATGAGGCAGTGGTTTGAGTACCTTAATGCATCACTACCAGGTAGCTTCTCTGCAAACCCTTCTGTAAACCAACATTATGATGTTCACCCCATTTTATTCATGTAGCTTAACTTATTCCCTTTGGAATTCTTTTAGATCTAAAGGAGTTTAACCTGCATAGCCCCAAGTCTATCGGACCTTTAATGGCGCTGGACTATGCAAACAATATCTTTGTGACGCACCGCGCCCACGGTCCTCCTCTGCGTACTGTCAATGTCCCATCCATGGAGCTGCATTATATTGCCAATGAGCTGGACAATGTGGTTGGAGGTAGTAACACTGTAGTAGTTTTTGGCATCTGGGCACACTTTGACAATTTCCCTATTGAGTTCTACATCCGTCGACTGATGTCCATTCGCAGGGCAGTGGTAAGGCTACTGTCCAGGGCTCCAGGCACTGTGGTTGTCATTCGGACTGGAAATCCCAAATCTTTTACACCCTCTGGTGCATTTGTCAACAGCGACTGGTACACTTTTCAGCGGCTAAAGGCACTCAGGGCTGTGTTCAAAGGCTTCAATGTCCATCTGGTCGATGCCTGGGAGATGGTTCTGGCCCACCACCTGCCACACAACATGCACCCACAACCTCCAATTATCAAGAACATGATTAATGTTCTTTTATCCTACATATGTCCTCAAAAGGTTGGATAGATGTGTTTCAGCAGCCTATGCAGACACATCTTATCTATAATATGTATGCTTCAAATTCATAGGAGCAGACTATGGTGGCACATAATCTTAATAACTTTTTTGTTATGACAACAATAATTCATTTGAAACATGAGGGGGGGGATGCAAAGCTGACATATTCCAATGTCTTCCTAAGAGAGGAAGCACCTGACAAATTATGCTGTCTCTAAGTTTGATTTTATGTAATTATATTTGAGCAGGTCGACTAATTACATCAGTCAGTCTTTCCCAGGCTGTGAGCAATCAACATAACTCTAGTACTGTCCATCTAGCTGGTTATTACAGTTGACTGCCAGCCTTCAATTTGTTTCTTCATTTTGCAAAATTTTGTAATTCCTTGTTTGAAAATACCGTGCACACTTTCTTGTTTTGTTTTTACATTGCAGATTGCTTGGAAAACCAAAGTGAAGTTTTTTCCCATTCACTGAACTAGCTAATTTGTATCTGAGAAGGGTCTTGTGACTGTGGTGCATGAATAATTTGTGGGGTTTGATTTGAGCTAATGAATTAAAAAGTATACATATACACACTGATTATTGTTTCACTATGTTGTCACTTATTGGCAGACCTGAAGTTAAATAAATAAAAATGCTTTTGAAATTGTTGCATCTTTAAAAAATAAAAAATTATCACAGCAGTGACCTCATGGCATGTGTAGCAAACAGGAAGTGGTAAAGGGGTCCTCAGAGTGTAAGCTGCCCACAATAATTCCTGATTTTTTTTGTACTTTTAAAAAAATCTGATGGTGTTCACAAAAACTCTGGACACGATTTTAATCACTTAAATTAATAAATTTTCAATTGCATATTTTGATATTATATAAGGTATTGACTTAAATACTTAGTGACGAGAGCCATGATGTTTAATTTTACATTTAATTTTTTTTCTGTATTTTAATATTATCACACCTGCTTGTGGACAGCGGATTTTTAAGGTACTGGTAATGTATTGTACCATTTAAAATAAATATATATGTATAAAAAATGCTAAATCATACTTTTGTTGTATAAACATTGCCTTGGTTTGTCTTTTAGGCAGTTGGGTAACACTTGTATGCATATTTTTAACCACAAAATTGGGTTTTATCTGCCGGACATGTTTTGTTCCTTATCTCAAGAATCACTGATTTTTGTGTGTTGCATTCTAGTGATGGGATTTCCAGCTCTTTTTAGAGAGCCGGCTCTTTCAACTCCCAACCGGCTCTTCAGGTTGTTTCGTTGCTTTAATTAATTTATTATTAACAACAATATAAAATTATGCACAAAATTAGTAATGTAAAAAAAAAAAAAACCTGTGGTTTTATTTATGTATGTTTATATAAATATATGCGGTGGCCCCTAGAGACAAAACACGTACAAATTCCAAAATACATTTCTAGCGTTAACTGAACTTCCAAAACGGAGCTGCCTAGATCACTTAAATTACACAATTGAAAGCATGTGTGTTTGTGTATTTATACACAAGCATTATTATTACAAATAATGTTGTAAGAATGTTCATTTACCTGTTACGACCACACACTAAATCCGGTCGTTGGTACTTCCTAGCTTGTGTAGCCACAAGGTAACAAAAGCTCAACACTGCCCCGAGCATCCTGAAGCACTTCTGTTGTGTTTTTACGTATTTTGGAGTTTGTACGTGATTCAGAGGGTTTTTTTACGTGTTCTGGAGTTTTCAATTCAGTCTGTAACAGGATTACTAATATTCACTGTATTTCAGAATGACAAAACACAGATACTCACTACTTTCTTGTGGCTGAGACTGGTAAGTACTCACTAAATGTAACATTTATAACAGGAATAACCATGGACACTGTAAAAAGCTGCTCACATATTTAAATGTTACACTGGAGATTTACTTTTGTGGCAGTACTGGCACAATTAGTTCCTGGTCTGGGACCCCAAGGAGTGTGATGGTGTCACTAAGACTTCTCTACCTGTGAGGGAGCTCTGGTCTCCAGACATCATTGTTTATGAGTTGTAAGCACTTCAAATATAACATCCACCCAACTTCTCTCGCTTGTCCAGGACCATGGGGGCAGCAGCTCAAGCAGAGAAGCCCAGACTTCCCTCTCCCCTGCCACCTCCTCCAGCTTGTCTGGGGGAACACCAAGGCGTTCCCAGGCCAGCTAAGAGATATAATCTCTCCAGTGTGTCCTGGGTCTGCCCCGGGACCTCAGAATCTGATCTCTGCTTGTTGCAGATGAAGTGGTTCTGTTGGCTCAAAAACAAAAGCGAGGGGAGATGTGTGATTTAAGTAGTGATGAGAATGATCAAAATGTCTCAGTGTGTCAGTTGCAGGTGGGAAGCAGACCTGGATCAATCTCCACAGGCGGCGGTCGGAGTAAAATAATAGTTTAACATCATTAGAAACACCCAGGACGAGTTTTGGCTGAATTGTTTTACAGCTTCACTTCCATGTGTTCCTCATCCCGAAAAGCAAGCTCCAAGGATGTTAACGTCTCCCTGAAAACAAGAAATGCAGATCCAAAAGCAACAACATGGCAGGTCAAGAGACAACAGCAGTATCCTGAGCAGCGAGGGGTCCAGCAGCAACAGCAGTATGTGCAAAAGGCATCAGCAAGGAGAAAACACCATCATCATGACTGGATGGATGGAGATGCAATGGACTGCTGCAAGGGGGGAGACGAGAGTACAGTGGAAGGAGGGGGAGGAGACATGGAAGAACGCTGTTGTTTAGTGTGGGAGATCAAATTGGGCTAAGGAACCTGGGGAGGAAAACCGACTGCCTTTGAGTGGAGAATTGAAAAGTGTCTGAAACACTGCAAGGAGGAGAGACACACAAAAATCACACACACAAACAGAAAATGCATTAATCCTATTAAGACATATACACATGCAATGAAGACCAGATAACATCTTAAGCATGCGTTTCTGTTTTATCATCTTGTCCAGTTCACTTAGTGGGATGAGAGGTGATATGTAAACTAGTGGACTAGTATTATGTTAGGAAAGATGATTGAATGATAGCAGGTGCAAACAGAATGCTGTAGAGAGGGTTTAAAATGGGTGGCACTAATAGATTCTGGGTTCTGATGTGTGGGGGAGGCTTTACCTCGACACACACCTGGCTACATGGGAAGAAACTCATTATCTAATAGAACAGCAGTGTTATGTGGTGTGTGTGGCTGATGGATGAATGTTTTGGGGATTTATCTGGCTGAGGCATTTTCTTTTGTTACCAAGTTGAACCTGCCAATTAGTTTTGGTTTGAATTACCCTTCCAAGGTGAAGAGCATGCTTAGATATGTCCTAACTAGGCCTTCCTGTCTGTTTGTTTTTGTACTTTCACAGTGCACTGAAAGTTTTGTTTGGTCATGCAACACGCAGCACCTGTACATAAAAGGCCAAAGCCGACTGTACTTCCTCAGAAGGCTGAGGTCCTTCAACATCTGCAGGAAGCTCCTGAGGATGTTTTATCAGTCGGTGGTTGCAGGAGTACTGTTCTATGCTGTGGTGTGCTGGGGGAGCAGCACAGCAAAGAAGGACTCATCCAGGCTGGAAAAACGAATCAGGAAGGCTGGCTCTGTGGTCGGCATGAAGCTGGACACTTTGGTGACAGTGGCAGAGAAAAGGACACTAAAGAAACTGATGGACATTATGGACAATGCTGGGCATCCTCTGCACGTGCTCGTAAATAATCAGAGGAGCCTATTCTCCGCCTCTCTCCTTCACTGAACACAACTCCACCTCCCCCATCGCTTCACCTGCAAGCAACGACAAGATGGACACGGCAGCTATCAAAGAGGAGCTGGTCGGTAAAAAGAAAACATTTGAAGATTACTATTTTAGTGCTGTCAGCGTAAAGTTAATGCCATAACTGCATTAACGGGGCAAATCTCCGTTAACTAGTTACCGCGGATCACCCAGTGCGTGGAGCTGGGCGGCTCTAACGAGCTAACCGGGCTAACCGTTGACGCACGGCCTAAAATCCTTTCATCTCAAAAATCGACAGTCTGCCTTATGTATGAATTCTGGTTGTGCTTACTGACCTCGAACCAATTTTATGTGGTACACAGCTTAAAAAATATGTCAAAAAATGTTTTGGTACGACTTTGGTAAGCTATGAAGCAGCACTGCTTGATGGATTGTGTGTTGTTTTTGTATGTATACCGAGCTTCTTATTAACTGCACGCACACACTGATCTCTGCTCCGCTTCCACTTTATTTCTTGTTCTTTTCGCTTGCCCTGAAGCTTCTTGCTCGCCAGTGAATTACACACATTGCAGCGACACAGTGCCATCTAGTGGCTGATACAAACATAGGTCAACATGCTACATCTCCCTTCTTAAAAAAAAAAACACAACTCAGGCTTGTAAAATTTCTAAGGCAACTGAAATTACAGGAATAACATCCTGAGCACATCCATTGATAACATATGCTATTGAGCTAGCAGGCTACACCGCACAGCGCCAGGATAGAACAAACAATTCCGGTAAGAGAAAAGGAGGGGGAATCTGCATATACGTGAATAACAGCTGGTGTACAAACACAGTGATCATAGACAGTCACTGTTCTCCGGACATAGAATATCTGACTGTCAAATGCAGGCCCATCTATCTTCCACGGGAGTTCACTGTTGTGGTAATAACAACTGTTTACATACCGCCAGATGCAAATACTAACGTGGCACTAGCGCTTTTGCACACGAACATCAACAATAAACTCAATAAATATCCTGACGCAGTGCACATTATAGCGGGTGATTTTAATCAGGTGGATTTAAAAACAGCTATCCCTAATTTCCACCAGCATGTGAAGTGTGCCACGAGAGGGGCTAACACCTTAGATAAAGTCTATTCCAACATCAAGAAGGGCTACAGAGCAAGACCTTTACCACATCTGGGCCAATCTGACCATTTATCCCTGCTCCTAATTCCTGCATATGCCCCAATCAGGAAAACTGCGTCGACCATCACTAAAACTATAACAACATGGCCAGAGGGCGCTTCTCAACAGCTACAGGACTGCTTTGACAGAACCAACTGGAATATCTTCCAACATCAAGACCTGGAAATGTTCACAAACAGTGTCCTCTGTTACATCAAACACTGTATAGACACTGTCACAGTAGACAAGCAGATCCGGGTTTACACCAACCAAAAGCCATGGATGACCCGGGAAGTCCAGCAGCTGTTAAAAGAGAGGAACAGCGCCTTCAGGTCCGGAAGCAGGGAGAGCTACAGCAGGGCTAGAGCCAACCTGAAAAAAGGCATTAAGAAGGCCAAGGCGGACTATAAGAAGAAGATCGAGAACCACCTGGAGAGTAAGAACAGCCGGCTGGTGTGGCAGGGTGTCCAGCAGCTGACAAACTACAAGTCCAAATCAGGTATGGCTGAAGGTGATCCAGCACTGGCGGAGGAGCTGAACATCTTCTTCACACGCTTTGAGGTCACTGCACCCTATGCCTCAGAGGAACAGCTACACCATACAGCCCACAGCAGCAGTACCATCATCACTCTGGAGGAGCATGAAGTGAGGCGCACCCTGCGGGCTGTTAACCCGAGGAAGGCAGCCGGCCCAGATGGCGTACCAGGACGTGTGCTGAGAGACTGCGCAGACCAGCTTGCCTATATTTTCACCAGGATTTTTAACCAATCCCTTGAACAGTCAAACGTCCCACCCTGCCTCAAGACCTCCACCATAATACCCTTGCCCAAGAAATCTCATATCTCTAGCCTAAATGACTATAGACCAGTGGCACTAACCCCGGTGGTGATGAAGTGCTTTGAGAAACTTGTGCGTTACCACATTACAGCAGCCCTACCCAGCAGCCTTGACCCACACCAGTTTGCCTACAGAGCAAACCGATCGACAGAGGACGCCATAGCAACAGCACTCAATGTAGCATTAACACATCTGGAGAGGCAAGGAAGCTATGTGCGTATGCTCTTTGTGGATTATAGCTCGGCATTTAACACCATTCTTCCATACAAACTGGACGCCAAGCTAAAAGACCTAGGGCTTCCTCACAGCACCTGTAAGTGGATCAATAGCTTCCTCACCGACCGCAGACAGAGAGTGAGAGTGGGATGTTACACATCTCCAGCCCTAAATCTAAGCACTGGGTCGCCACAGGGCTGCGTGCTTAGTCCACTGCTCTACTCGCTTTATACACACGACTGCACCCCCGCCCACCAGAGCAACACCATTGTAAAGTTCGCAGATGACACTACTGTGGTGGGGCTCATATCTGGGGGAGATGAGTCTGCCTACAGAGATGAGGTGGAGCGGCTGTCTTCATGGTGCAAGGATAACGGATAACAACCTTCTCCTAAACACGAAAAAGACCAAAGAACTCATAATTGACTACAGGAGACACAAGACAGAAATCCAACCACTAATCATCAGCGACGACTGTGTGGAGAGGGTGGCAGACTTCCGCTTCTTGGGAGTCAGCATAGAGGGAAACCTATCCTGGAGTGTGAATACCTCTGAGCTACTGAAAAAGACACAACAGAGACTGTACTTTCTGAGAGTGCTTAGGAAGAACAACATCACACAGAGACTGCTGGTGTCTTTCTACAGAGCCTCCATCGAAAGCATACTAACGTACTGCATAGGCATATGGTACGCTAGCTGCACAGTGGCTCAGAGGAAAGCACTCCAGGGAGTAATCAACGCTGCCCAAAGGACAATCGGCTGCCCTCTCCTCAAACTGAAAGACCTACACAGTTCCCGCTGCCTCAAAAGAGCCCATAACATCATAAAGGACACCTCACACCCTGGTCACTCCATGTTCGAACTGCTGCCTTCAGGTAAACGGTATAGAACAACATACACAAGGACTAACAGACTCAAACACAGTTTCTACCCAATTGCAATATCATGTCTCAATGCTACTAAAAGTAGATGACTTTCATTGCCCCTGTTGTCATTTGTGCCCTTGATGTTGGAATGCTTTCAGACATGTTTTGTTGGATGCGCTAACAAATTGATTGAGTGATTGATTGTTTGAGTGATATATCAACTAGGTCGTATGTTGAGTGTCTGTATGGGGCCTTAGGCCTGGATTGCTTGGGTGTATCTACGGTATGAGAATACTGTGTTTTATATGTATTTCTATCTTTTATATCCTATCATTATGGTTTTTAAGTATTTAGTTATGGTTTTTGGGTATTTGTCTTTTGTGATGTTGCACTGACCAGAGACATCTTTCAATTTCATTGTACCTGTGACAATGACAATAAAGAATATTCATTCATTCATAGCATTCGACTCAATACTGGCTATATCACAAACATAATAAACAGATGCATTTAGTGACATCATTGGAACAACAAACATATAAACAGCCTTTTTTTTTTTTTTAGGGCAGCGATCTGCCTGCACCCTTTACAATATTACAGGTCTAAGACCTGTCTTGGTTTGGTAACACGCCCATATCGAGTCGTGTATCCAGGTGTTGTAATGTCTTCACCAGGGGGCTCCACAGGCGGGGGCTGAGATACCACAGGGCTGTCATCGCTGATGCCTGTTGGTTGAATGAACTCCTCACCTCCTACGCTGTTCCTGCTTCTGCGGAGGTGTCGGCGGTTACGCCGGTAAACTTGTCCTGTATCTGTGGTTATGTTGTAGCTTCTGGACGTGTCGGCACAGCTTGTGACCACAGCTGGCTTCCAGGAACCGTCTTGTTGCCGGAACCGGACCGGTGTGCCAGGACACAGTTGAGGCAGAGGTCGGGCGGCTTTGTTGAAATAAGTCTGCTGGCGCTGCTGGCAGACTTCTCTCCTCTCACGCACTGTTTGCTGGCAAACTACTTGGGGTGCCAGCTGTTTTGGTGTTGCAGGGAGGATGGAGCGAAGTCTCCGGCTCATGAGTAGTTGTGCAGGCGACTTTAAGTTGTCCACGGGGGTGTTCCGGTATTCTAATAGGCTCAAGTAGGGATCCTTATGTTCCGCTTTGGCCTTGTCCAGAAGTTTCTTTGCTGTCTGGACTGTTTTCTCGGCTAGCCCGTTGCTCTGTGGGTAATGGGGACTAGTAGTGGTGTGGGTGAAACTCCATGACTTTGCAAACTGTTGAAACTTACTGGAAGCATAGCACGGACCGTTATCACTAATCACCGACTCTGGAATACCATGCCTAGCCATGGCTGACTTTAGTTTGTGGATCACTGCTTCTGCAGTGCAGCTGCGCAGTCTTTCCAACTCGAAGAATCTACTGTAGTAATCTACCATGATGATGTAGTCTTCCGAGTTCCAAGTGAACAGATCGGTGGCTATGACCTGCCACGGTCGTTCTGGTATTCCATGTGACAACAGGGGTTCCTTGGGGTTAGCAGCTTGTCTCTCCTGGCATGTGCTGCAGGCTCCGACGGCTTCCTCAATCTGCTTTCCCATGCCTGGCCAAAACAGAAGGTCTCTGGCTCTGTTTTTGCTCTTTTCTATGCCCATATGGCTGGAATGAATCTGATCTATCATGTCCTTTCTGAGCCTTTTTGGGATGATCATTTTCTCCCCTTTAAACATGATCCCGTCTATCAGTGAGATCTCATCCCTGTGGTTCCAAAACTCCTGGATGTCAGGCGGGCATTGAGACCTTTTATCTGGCCATCCACTCAATGTGGTCCGTCTTAGGCTGTTGAGCTGAGGATCCTGGGCTGTTTCGTTTCTTATCTCTGAGAGTCTCTGGTCACTGACAGGCATGTTGCTGAGGACTGAGTGGATCTGCGCATCCATCCCGTCACATAGTGATTTGACGTGGAACTCTATGGATTTCCGGGAGAGCGTGTCGGCTACCGGGATGTCTTTCCCTGGCTTGTGGATGATGCTGATGTCGTACTTTTGCAGCTGTATTATCATCCTCTGTAGCCGTGGTGGTGCTGATGCTAGTGGTTTTTTGAGTATGGACTCGAGTGGCTTGTGGTCCGACTCAATGGTCACATGTCGACCGTACATGTACTCGTGGAACCGCTTGCAACCAAAGAGAACAGCATACAGCTCTTTTTCTATTTGGGCATAGTTCTGCTCAGTGCTGTTAAGTGACTTGGATGCGTAGGCAACTGGCTTGCCGTCCTGCAGCATCACAGCACCGAGGCCACTTTTGGATGCATCGACCTGGAGTCGTAGCGCTTTCTTGGGGTCGAAGAAGGAGAGAACTGGGCCTGGTTCTTTAGTGATCAGCTCCTTCATTCGTTGAAAGGCTCTGTCATGGTTCTTGTCCCATACAAACTCACTGTCCTGCTTTAACAGCTGGCGGAGCGGTGCGTTTATCTCTGACAGGTGTGGGGCAAATCTTGCTAAATAATTAACCATCCCCAGCACTGTTTCCAATTCCGCCCTGTTCTGTGGGGGCGCCATGTCTTAGACTGCTTTTACTTTTTGTGGATCTGGTTTCAGCCCTTCGTGTGACAATGTGTGACCGAAGTAACTGACCTCTTTGACGCAGATGGTGCACTTGTCAGGGTTCAGTTTTTACACCTCTCTCTCTGCTGCGCTGCAGCATGGCCCTCAGGTTGTCGTCATGCTCCTGTTTGGTTTCTCCGAAGACCAATACGTCGTCCACAATGGCTGCCACGCCCCTCAGGCCCTCGTAGGTCTCGTCCACGCGTCGCTGGAACTCATCCTGAGCTGAGATTATGCCGAATGGCAACCTGAGGAAGCAGTACCTGCCAAACACAGTATTAAATGTGGTTAACAGAGATGATTTGTGGCTTAGCTTAATGGCCCAGTAGCCTGATCTGGCGTCCAAAACACTGAAATACTTGGCCCCAGCAAGTTTTGTGGTGACATCCTCTAAGGTGGGTAGAGGGTAATGGGGTCTTTGTATAGCCTTGTTGAGGGGTCTGGGGTCCAGACATACTCTGAGTCTGCCCGTCTTGGGTTTTTCCCAAGACAACAAGTGCATTCACCCAGTCTGTAGGATCTGTGACCTTGCATATGATTTGATTCCTTTCCATGTTGTCGAGCTCGTCTTTGAGTCGGGCTCGCAGAGCAATGGGAATCCGACGAGGTGGGCTGACTGGATTTACATGGAAACTGCATTCACCAGGAAATTCTCCTATCCCTTTGAATACGTCTGCATATTCGTCTAGTATTGCCTGTGAACTGTTGGTTGTCTTGCCTCTTTCCTCTGTCACTGCCATCACGATGCTTACCAGGTTAAGGTCACGGCAAGCTTTCATTGCTAATACAGGTGGGGCGCTTGTGTTAACAACATGGAATTCCAACGTGCAGGTCTTGTCTTTGTGTTTGCATTTTAACTGGCATTTTCCTTCCACGCTGAGTGAGTGTCCCCCGTAATCTGTGAGCTTGTGTGTGACAGGCTTCAGTGTCACGTGTGGGAAGAGTGTCTGGAACATGTTAGCTGGAATTGTGTTTGCTTGCGCCCCAGTGTCAACTTTAAACCTCACTGTCTGTGGGGGGGAACCAAGCTGCATGTCTGCATATGCTTGCTCATCATTTCTTCCTTCATTTTCTATGGTGATGCTATCAATGTAGAAACAGTCTTGGTCCTCATCTGTGTCCTTAGTTGTCGTTTCTATGTTCTCTCTCACAGTGTGTACTGATTTGAGGTGGGCTTTTGTCTGCGAAGGGAGTCTTGACCTGCATGCTCTCGCAAAATGGTTCATTTTCTTGCATTTTGCACATTGCTTCCCTTTTGCTGGGCAGGTGTCTTTATTACTGTGTTGTCCGGCACAATAGCTGCACGTTTTTAGTGTTGCATTAGCGTGTTCTTTTGGTCTCACGCTTCTTGTTTGATATTCTTGTCTGTGCGATTTCCTGCCGATGGCGTGCACAGTTTCTTGGCCCCTGGAGTGACCCATAGTTTTTAGCTGTTGCTTTGCTAGCTCGTGTGATCGTGCTATATCTATAGCTTTCTCTAGCGTGAGCTCTGCGCCTTGGCTGAGTAACTTTTCTCGGACGTGTGGCGAGTTAGTGGCAAATACAATGCGATCCCTGACCATTTCATCTGTATTTGGGTACCCACAGTCTTTAGCAAGTAGTTTCAGTTCCGTAATAAACTGTTCAAATGTCTCATTTTCACCCTGCATCTTTTCATGGAACTTATATCGGGCATAGATTGGGTTAGCTTTCGGTATGATGTAATCAGTGTACTTATCGTAGTACGTCTGAAGCTTTCGGGAGTCGTCTGCGGTGAGCGTCCATACGCGGTGTGGGAAGGCCGTAAGCCTCCATGTCTGCGCTGTCCGACGGCGAGGGATTGCGTAGAATCCGCTACTCTGACACCATGTGTTGTTTTTGTATGTATACCGAGCTTCTTATTAACTGCACGCACACACTGATCTCTGTTCCGCTTCCACTTTATTTCTTGTTCTTTTCGCTTGCCCTGAAGCTTCTTGCTCGCCAGTGAATTACACACATTGCAGCGACACAGTGCCATCTAGTGGCTGATACAAACATAGGTCAACATGCTACAGATTGTTGGAGCATTACTGCTACCGAGGAGCCTCGCAGAGTGATACGTACTCTGCTTCAACGTAATATTACCATATTATGCGTGTAAGGACCATAAATGGCGCCTGTAAGAGACACGGTTACAAAGAGGATTTCAAACTCCAGGCTGTCAGTCACGCAGTAGAACTTGGAAACAGAGCAGCTGCAAAATCTGTCTTTGTTATTATGCTCAGCATCTTTTATTTTACATTTTGACTGCACAATTGTGAGCTTTTTGTTATGCACAAAAACAACATTGTTTTGGTTTATTTATGGAGCACCATTAATAAATGCACTGATAATTTAAACAGATGCTTCAGGAGTTTTATCCCACTCATACTCTCAATCCAATGTTTGTCATTCTAAGTTGTAAAACCAATCACACAAAATTATCCTTGGCTTACATAATACATCCCAGTATACTGTTGGTGCATTCCATGTAGAATACAATTTGTTAATAATAAATTAAATAAATTAAACATTTGATGTAATGTATGTTTTGTAAATTATTTGTTTTACTGTGTTTCACATGGCATTTTACAAGGCAGAATCAGCTCACTTTAGTGAGCCAAAAAAATTAGGACAGGAGAAAAAAATTCTTAAGTAATGTCAGGAAGCTGGTATTTTATTTTAAAACTAATTGCTATTTTTATTTATTTAGAGAATTAAAAGCCAACTCCAGACCACTGCTTGTCCTGATTTATGAGGGACTGATGAGGAGTTGGTAAGGAGAGGAATCAGAACAGGAGTGCCTGCCCCCCGCCCCAAACACATTATCAGGTAATGTAACTTTGGTAATTTGAGATTAATTCAGGTTTCTTTTGAATTGTTGACACTGTCCTCTCCTCTCTTCTCATTATAGCTTTTGTATGCAGTGCCAGTTCTGCTCTTTTGTCTGTTCAAGCCAAGAAGTACTCTTAAGACATCACCAGCTACGACATAGAAGAGGATTTCATTTGCCCTGTGTTTACAGTGACTGCGTCTGTTCGTTCAGGACACGAGGGGCATTGAAGTCTCACCTCAGCAGATCACACAACAGGGCTAAGAAAAGGCAGGAGATCTCAACATTTTTTTGTGAATTTAAGGAAAACTGCTCACAGCATACATTTATTTCACATATTTTAAGGCACTTAAAAAAAAATCAGACTGTATCCTGTCCTTTCCAAAAATGTGACTATGCTACCAACAATTTATCAACCTTTACGTCACACACAAGCAGAAAGCACAAAAACTCAAAAGATATAAAAAACTGTATTAGACTGATTTCTCATGCAAATGCATGTCCTAGTGAAAGTAGCTCCCCTGATAAATCCTTAAATACCTCTCAGGAGCCAGAGACATTACCAAGTGGTTCAGGTGTAGCATCAAGTGATAAAGAGGACAATGAGTTTGTAGATTACCAATGTCTTGAACATAAAATAGCTAGACTTTTTCTATGCATGCAAACTTTGTTACATGTTTCTAACAGTGCTTTGCAGAGAATTATTGAGGAAATTAGTGACATTTTAAAATTTTCTCAGGTTCATTCATTTCAAAGAATCAAAGAGGTGCTTGCTGAACAGAACATTGAGGCAGATGATGATGTAATTAAAAATATAAATGATGCACTTTTCAAAACCAACCCATTAATTATCTCAACAGAACCAAAAGGTGCATTGTCTACTGATTACAAGAGAAATATTTATTTCAAGAATAATTTTCATGTAATTGAGCCTACAGAGTACATCTACAAAGCGAGAACTAGAAATACATTTGTTTATGTCTCAGTAAACCAGGTCTTGGAGAACTTATTGAAAGGGAAAAGTTTCTTTGAAAAGTTAGCATTTGATAAAGAAATTAGTGAAGGTTACAGATCATTTAGAGATGGGCAGTATTTCAAAAACAACAAGCTTTTAGGATTGCAAGATACTTGCATTAGTTTAGCTTTGTATATTGACGACTTTGAAATATGCAACCCTTTAGGAACATCTCTAAAAATTCATAAAATAACTGCTGTCTATTGTACTCAACTTATCTGCAAGGTTTCGTTCTACATTACACTCAATACAGCTTGCTCTTCTTGGTAAAAGTGTAGACGTTAAACAGTTTGGGTATGATGCTTTTCTTTATCCACTCATTGAGGATTTAAAATGTCTTGAAAGCACAGGGGTGTATGTTGAATCTTTAAATAGTTTTTTAAAGGGAACTGTATTTTGTGTCTGTGCAGATAACCTTGGGGCTCACAGCCTTGCAGGCTTTTTGGAGTCCTTTAATGTTGACAAATTTTGTCGATTTTGTAGTATTGATAAACATCAGATTGCAGCTCTTGATCCTAGAGAATTTCTGTTAGGGTCCCTGGGTCGTTGACCCAGTGTTTTGTGTTTTGGTTCTTTGATTTTGTTATTTCATTATTTTCTAGCTTTTCTTGACGGGTTTTAGGATCATTCTTAGTTTGGGTCCTCTGGGTGGGGTTTGGTTAGAGTTTTAGTGTTCTGGTTTTCTGTCTGTGTTCCGTAGTTGCTGTCTCCCCTGTCTGCTGTATCCCCACATCCAGTCAGTGTCTGTCTGCCCTGGTCCCACGTCTCTGTTCCCTTTGTTATAGTGCCTGCCTGTGAGTCTGTGTTATGTTTCCTGTTTTACTTTGAAAGTCCATGTCTGATGTTAATGTGTCTGGTTTTGCTTCCCCTGGTCTCGTTAGGCCTGATTTGCCCCAGCTGTGTTTCCCTCCTGTTATTCATTCCCTGATTGCTCCCACTGTGTATTTAAGCCCTGTGTTTCTCTGTGTCCGTGTCGTTTATTTTGCTGTGTGTTTTGTCAGTCCACCGGTGTTAGTTTATTTTGAGTTTTTCCAGTTATGTTATGTTTGAGTTCAGCATTAAAGCTGTTTTGGTTTAAGTTTGTCTCTGGAGTCTGCACCTTGGGTCCTATTCCTGTCCGCACACAGCCACCTCATAACAATTTCCATTAAGAACTGTGGAACAGCATAACATTTTTCTAGAAGAGCTTGAGGATGGTCAAAGTGTGTGTGGTGTCAAAGGTTCCTGTGCCTTAAGTGCGTTGTCCTATTTTCATCCAGTCACTGGATTTCCTCCAGATATATTACATGATTTCTTTGAAGGTGTTGTCCCTGTGGAATTGTGTTTGTGTCTTCAAGATTTAATCAGAAAGGGTTTTATTACATTTGAAGGACTAAACAAACGTATAAAATCATTTCCATATAAATTCTCTGATAAGCTCAACAAGCCACAACAAATTACAAAAGCCAGTTTTGGAACAGGAAGAGTGAGTGGCAATGGACATGAAAACTGGACACTTTTGCGTTTGCTGCCTTTTATCATTGGGACCCGTATACCAGAACATGAGCCAATTCCTAAGTTAATTTGTAAATTTTTGTAGTAAACTGTAAATTGTAAATATTGTAAAACTTTTCTTCTGTCATTTAATGGTCGGGCATTGTACAGCTACAAGCATTTCACCCCCATGTCATACTGTGTATGGTTGTGTGTGTGTGACAAATAAAATTTGAATTTGAATTATGGGAAGTATTGATGGACCTTAAGGAGCTTGTTGAGATTGTTGTCTCGACAACTCTATCAGAAGAAATATTGTCATACTTGGACACCAAAATATTGGATCATCGACGATTACTGATAGAGACTTTTCCTGGTTTTAATTTGAAGCCAAAACACCACTATATTGAACATTATAGTCATCTTGTGCGTTGTTTTGGTCCCTTAGTTGATTTGTGGACTATTCGATTTGAATCTAAGCACAACTTTTTCAAGAAAACTGTGCATGATGTCCAATGCTTTAAGAATATACTACTAACACTTTCTTCAAAGCATCAACAAATGATGGCATACTTCTTAGATGGTCACAGTCTTTTTAAACCAAGTCTGCATGTTGATAATATTGACACAGTTGACATCTGTTTCTTGAATGAAAATCTTCAGAAGTGCTTGAAACTGAAATATCCACAGGTAAAAGCTGTGTCATTTGCTAAATGTGTTTATCTGTATGGGACCCAGTATGTTAAAGGCATGATCATTTCATCAGGACAACTGAGTGGACTACCTGAATTCTACAAGATACTGAACATTTTGGTAGACTCTGGGAAAGTGTCATTTGTTGCTACAAAGCTCTCCTCTTGGTTTATGGAACATTACAGATCATATCGGCTTGACAGCAGCTACAACGATCTGGAAATACTTGACCCAGAAGATCTGAATGATTACCACCCTTTAGCTGAATACTGCGTAGATGGACAACTGATGGTGACACCTGTTACGTGCCTCCTGCATTGAAAGTCATGGTATGTATTATTCTTAAATAGTTTTCAGTTGATTACTTTGAATTTGTCAATTATTTAGAATTGCGCCCTTTTTTGGTTTGTCTTCACAGGCCCTGTTACTGCGAGTCCACGTCAGTCCAAAACTTATCAGAAAAATCCAACTGTCCACTGTTCCAGAATCTGTGAAGCAGCTTCAAGATGAACTACAAGCAAAGCTTGGACTTGAAGGTGACTTTGCAATACAATATGAAGACCCAGATTTTGGGAACGCACTTTGCAACCTGATGGATATTAAGGAGCTACCTGCTGGACGGGCAGTGTTGCACCTCATTTGGGAGGAAAATGCATCAGCCTCGCCACCACAGACTCCATCTGATCATAGCGCTATCTCATCTATTGATACAGCCAGTGTGAGTTCAGCATCTTCTTTCAGCCCATCCTCATCCACAAAGACCTACATGCGTAGCACTTCACAGTGGCCAAATCCATTTCCTATCCCAACCTTTTCCTATGATGTAGCGTTAAAACTTCGCAAGGGCAATGAGGTATATGAGAAAGCAGGGGCAAATTTAAGTGTAACAAGAGACATCAAGATGGAAATTCTAGACAAGCTGGCACAAGAAATGTTTGCAATCAAAGCGTACCCTGACAAGAATGAAATAACATCTGTTGCACAGGAGCTAGTTTCCAAACATCCCTGCCTCAAAGAGCCTGGCAATGGCACAGGATATGATGGTTGGGCAACAAGCATTAAGTTCAAGCTTGGTAACTACCGTTCCAAGCTAAGTCAAGCTGGATGTAGTGAAGTTGCAGTCAATCGAAAAAGAAGAGGGGAAGAAGATGACAGTGGCTCAAATAGATTTTCCTTAAAGAAACCAAAGCGAGGTGAAGTCAACTTTATCCCTGATGGCCCAGAAAACTACAATGATAAGTCTCTTGAAAATGAAAGATGCATTTTGGAAGATGAAATGAAGAAGAGGGATAAGAACATGGCACTCATCACCCAAAAGATGGACATCACATTCTCTCTCAGGAGGAAAGAAGTTGTGGAGATGCAGCCCTTGGTCAAGGAAATGCAGCTCAGATGGCCAGCTCTCTTCTTGAAAGAACAGGTAAGATAATCTCTTAAATATTTAAAGGAAAACTTCTGGGTTTTTTTCTTCCCTTTTTCCCCAGTGTGGTCTTATTTCTAGAATGGAAAACGTTCATTTATTCACCCAGAAAAATTTCAAGGCATTTGGAGTTGTTAGAAAGAAATTTTAATCCCAATGTTACGAGTCAGTCGTTTTGCAAGAGAGAGCTGAGCCACGGTTATGGGGAAAGGATTCACTGAGAAAATTAAGAAATGCCTGAATTAAGCCAAAAACCACTCTGGAGGGTTTTTAATATAAGGAAATAACATTAAAATGTGTTTAAAAGCTCCAAAAAGTTGATTTTACATGATATAGGACCTTTAAAATTTCTTCTGAACAACTCCAAATGCCTCGAAACTTGTCTGGGTGAGTAAATTAACGTGAGCTCCATTTCTTGTGCCCTTGAGAAGCATCTGTTTGTATCACTCCAATATCTTGTAGAAAAGGTTGAAGGCTACCGTTGAGCTAACAATGCTAGTGGTAAAATATAAAAAAATACTTGGCTCTAAAAATATGAAGCTAATTTTGGTATTACCAACAACTCTATTGAAGTGAAATCTATTTATTTGTCAACTTGCTGTGTATAATAACGGATTGCTTTTATTTCGCTCTTCTCTGGGCACCCAAAGCGCTTTACAATTCCACTACTCACTCACTCACTCTCACATTCACACATCGGTGCAGGGAAACCACCGTTGTAGCCACAGCTGCCCTGGGGTAGACTGACAGAAGTGACGCTGCCATATCGCGCCACTGGCCCCTCTGGCCAGCACCAGTAAGCGGTAGGGTAAAGTGTCTTGCCCAAGGACACAACGACCAGGACAGAGAGAGCTGGGGATAGAACCAGCATCCTTCCGGTTACAGATGAGCTTCCCAACCCCCTGAACCACAGTCGCCGCAATGACTTGTCTTCACTGGGCATCTAGAATCTTTTGGTGCTGACCCTTAGCAGGCAACAGCCATGAAACTCACAGAACAGGATTGAGAAAGTCACTTACGTGTTATGAAAGTATACAAATTTGACCACAGGATGTTATTCTTACTTCATTCCTACATAATTATAAAATTAATGAAATTTTTTCAATGAATTTAAAATACAATTTATTGATTTATTTCTTTTCTGCAATGCATCCTGTAACAATTGAAACCATTATTTTGTCTTATCAACATTTGATTAGGTATTCTATAGACTTACTGTAAAATCTGCCGATCAGATTTTTCTTGGGTTTTTTTTTTTAATACGTCAGTTATAATTTGTACCACCACTACCACTAAAAGAAAAAAAAATCCAATCAAGGCCTGACCAATAGATCAACCGAGACTAACTAAATGTTTTGAAATTAAGCTCTTTTAACCAAATTTGAAAACAATGTGATTTTTATATAATGTACCTTTAAAAGTTTTCTTCTATATTTTTTTTGTTGCTTTGTAGATTTGTGCGGAATTCTCACGCATTACCACCAAGGATCTCATGGGGACCTTCATGACTGCCCTCGACACTTACTCACTTCGGCTGATTAAGCTGTATCGAATTAGAAAAGCTGCTTTCCGCAATGACATGGATTCCCTGTTGCAGAAGTTTGATGAACAGGTAATATATAAAAATGTATTTGTGTCTGGTTTATGAGGAACCTGAAGTTCCCACTGTAACGAAAGATACTTTATTAAATATTTACTAAATTGATGTAAAAATTGTTAGTTTTCAAAAAGTGTGTCCTGAATGGGATTATAAGCTAACAAGCAGCGCTGTGTTTGGCAGATTGCAGGTCATGACAGACAGTTCAACTCTCATCCCACTCATGGCACTTTTTGTTATAAATGCTGTAATAAGTGTGCTACATTTGTTGCACATCAAAATTACTTAAAAAATAAATAAATAAAAAAAATCTGACAAAAACATGACCAATTATCTGTAATAACTCATTTCAACCTCTTATTTCTTAAGGCTGTATTTTGAGCAACAACACTTAATGTGCTTTAAAAACAAAATGGTAGGTTTATAAATGAGACTGAGTCTTGATTTCCTTGTTTTAGGTCTCAAACATAGTCCAGCATCGACGAACCATCAGTTTGGAAGGGTTACCGATATTTGTTCGCGACGACGAGACCAAACTCTTCTTAACAGGTCTGGTGAGTATGCAAATCTACTCAATCTTCAGTTTTGGTTTTCAGAGACTTATATGTACTGTTGTTTTTTATTTTGCATAGGATACAGATCCAGTTGAGAGGGCAACCCGAGGTGTTACGGTGGGCATCCTCACTGTTCTGGAGGACTACGTGGGACCCAACTCGCAGTCCACAGTGGTCAACACTGCCATTGTTTTGGAAGAGGACATTATTCTTGATGATCTGCCAGACCTTCCCACTGCCTTTGCCTACCTGTTTGGCCTACTTTATGGGCTCAACATGGAGTTTCCCAAAGAACTCAAGTACACATTTGAAGCTGTGCAACACATTTTTATGGAGTTGACATCTACCTGTTCCCAGAGGATAAGAAGCTTCAAAACCAAGCTCTTAACCAAAGTCTAACCTATTTGACAACATGTTCAACTCAAATGCAACTTGTGTAAAACAGAATGGCAATTTGTTTTGATTTACAGTTTTTGGGTTTCGTGGCAAGTTGTTCTGAAAAAAGTTAATTTCTGGCTTTAAGAAAACGGTAAGGTGCAGAAAGTTCTGAATCAATCTCTTCTGTTCTAACTTTACTTAATGTAGCTTTAATGGCTGATTGCAGATTTCATGTATAACAAGTTTTTATAAAATATTGAAAGGGTTTATTCTAACTTGAGCTGTTTTAAACAATTTTTATAATCTGGTTTTAGGTACATTTGTACTAGTTTTATAACAAATGTGGCGCGATACTGAACTTCACAGGAAATTGGAGTGTTGATACCATTACTATTAAAAGACAAGTGGTGGAAAAATTTGTTTGAAAGTTGTTTGCTGTATGGAAACAAGATAGAAGTTGTTCACATCCTGCCATCTGATGTTTTGAATCTGTTTGTTAGTCACTATCTATCAAGATAGGTTTGATATTCTGTCTGACAACACCACCTTTAAAATTTAAAGATCTCAAAAGTCAACATTGTCAGTGGTGCGGTTGTGTTTGAACACAAAGTTATTTGAAAATCAACTGTGTAAACATTCATTGGTACAACAGGGAGCACCTCATGAAAACTATGAAAGATACTTTTTCTAAACTTTAGGAAATTGATTGGCAAAAAAAAAAAATATGTTGTGTAAACTTTAGGAAATACGTTGCAGAAACAATAAAATATGAGTTAAGAAAAAGGACAATTATTAATTTTGTAAACACAAAAACATTAGCTAAAGCAACTTTTCTCCTAAACTTGAAATTATAAGCTATCCCTCAGAACCTAAAAACATAAATGCAGTGGGTTGCCTTGAGTTTTTAAGTTTTCGCAACGTTTTTTTTTTTTTTTACAGTGTGTGTCTGTGGATGTAAAACAGTACCACACTTTCTTCCTTTCAAACTTTATACAAAACATCCAATCCTGGATCATATCCACTTAGAATTGAGTGATCCAAATACACCACATTGTGACAATAACCACGGCATAGCAGCTGATGAGCAGCAGATAGATACTGCTCATGGCACCACTGGTGCAACTAGACTTGCAGTCAAGACTGCCTAAACCAAGACCAGAGGGTATCGAGACCAGGACGAGACTAAGAACAAGTCGAGACCAAGTCGAGACGAGACCAAGACGAGACTAAGAACAAGTCGAGACGAAGTCGAGACGAGACAAAGTCGAGACGAGGACGAGACCAAGACAGACAAAAAAGTCTTTAAACTGCAGCCAGATGCTGCTTCGTTTACGGGTGTCAGGTATATTTATGTGTTTTTGCTTTCGCGCAGCCCTCCTCACCACTGTCTACTGTCTCACTCACTTACTGAGAGGACAGACGCACGCTCCACTTGACTGTCGCGAAATGCAGATCCAAAAGCAACAACATGGCAGGTCAAGAGACAACAGCAGTGTCCTGAGCAGCGAGGGGTCCAGCAGCAACAGCAGTATGTGCAAAAGGCATCAGCAAGGAGAAAACACCATCATCATGACTGGATGGATGGAGATGCGTTTCCAACAAGCTGCAACTTCACTGTGTGTGAATGCAAACTGAGAACTGGACATTTGTTACGTTTGGAGTGAAACGGCAATGGAAGAGACAGTGGGCGTAGATTTCGTTCTGGCATTGGTGGGGACCAGTGACCAATGATTCAGTTTTTTTCCCTTTTTGTCTGTGCTTCTTGATAACAAAAGGAGAAATGTACTTGCCTAAATATGCTCTTCTACATGCTTGTAAACCATTTAAAATTACAATTGATAGTTTTATATGTGAGTTATATAATGCTAAATTACAATTAAACAAATGACTAAGTATTTTAGACTTTCAGTCAGCAAGCCGGCCTAAAAACACATCAACGTAAACACACTGGAGACAAACTGAAATACTGCAAAGAATGTGGGAGAAGCTTCCCCACATCAGGTGACTTAAAACGACACAAACTCTTTCACAGTGGGGTCAAAAAGCACCTCTGTGATCAGTGTGGGTCATCCTTCACCACTGCAGGTGACCTTAAAACACACAAACGAGTCCACACAGGAGAGAAACCATACAAGTGCAGACACTGTGACAAAAGCTTCTCATGTTCAGGTAGTCGTAGCAAGCATGAACGTGCACACATGGAAGGAAACTACAGCTGTGAGCAGTGTGACAAGAGCTTCAGTAATCTCAGTTCATACTCTGCACACAAACGATCCCACGTTACTAATAAACTGTTTCACTGTTACCAATGTGCCAAAATATTCACTTCATTATCTGCTCTGTGCAAACATCAGCGCGATCACGCAGCGCTGAAATCGTTCCCATCACAGGACGACAGCGAATCTGAAGAGAGAGAAACATCCTCTTCTGGCGTCAGAGTCCAACTTAAAACCCTGGAGATCAGGCTCCACAGAGATGGGCTCTCCTTAACGTTCTAATGAGGCAATGAATCAAAATGTTCCTGTAGTTCCATGTTAATCTTTATAAATTGTTCTTCTGCAGTGTTTGTGTTCAGTCGTTACCTTTTTTTTTCAGTGGTTGGATGAAAAATCAGTTTCCTGTTGTTCAAGTTTTTATTGAATGTATTTTATTAAAGTTCTTAAATAAAGTTAAAAAAAATGTTAAATAAAGAATTGTTTGAACGACAAAGATTTTGAGCCATGATGTCATTTCCTGTATTTCAGAGTAAAGACTGAAGTGACAAATGGAAACATGTTTACAGTCATGGAATAAACACCGATGGGTCGTCTGCAGGAATATGGAATCAGAACGATGCCACCTTGAAATGAAACTGAAAAAAAATATTGTAACTGAAATAAATGTAAGTTGTACACTCAATGGCTGCTTCAATTTCAGCTTGAACCTCCAAACCGCAAGTAAGTAATCATTTTTTGTCATCTTTTCTTGCTGTCCCACTGGACTGGACATTAGTTTAGTTTTTTTAGCTACATCTGGTGAAGTTGTGGTAAAATGCTGGTATTAGCCTATTCGTCGTAGCAAGCTAGCCTGAAGCTAATATTTGCTAAATTTAGGGACACCCATGTCTCTTCAAGAGTTGGAGGCCGGTGTTCTAGGAGCGGATCTCAGGATCTCAACAGGCAGTGTTGGGCAGTAACATAATACATGCACCGGCGTTACGTATTTAAAATACAAAATATGAGTAAATGTATCCGTTACAGTTACCGTTCAATAGGTGATATTGAGAATACAGTTACTTTGTTGAAATAAATGGATTACATGGTGGTCAAAGGAGCTTGCAAAGAAAAGCGTCTGGACTTCTTTAAGTTGCTTGAAGACGTTTCACCTCTCATCCGAGAAGCTTCCTCAGTTCTAAGGTCAAATGGTGGAGAGTCCCAGATATAAACCTAGTGGGAGTTTCCCCCCACAGAGGGACAAAAGGACCCCTGATGATCCTCTAATCGCCTGAGCCAAGGTGTGTAACTGGGTGTGGGTCCCAATCAGCCAGAGTTTCGGGTGTGTTCATTGTGAAACCTGGCCCCACCTTATCATGTGATTTCCTGAGGTCAGATGGGCAGAATTCACAGTAACGCATAATTTTATTATTTACTATTGTGACGGCCAGTGGGCTGGCCTTGTGTTTTTCTTTTTCCTTTTCCTGTTTCTTGCAGGTAGGTGGAGCTGACCCAATTATTGATGCAGCACACCTGAGAGGCCAGTCCCAGTGTATATAAAGACACCTTGACTGAACCAGGGTGGCTGGCTTTTGGCTCCCTCTGGCACGTGTTATGTTTATTTGGAAGTTTCAGTTATGGCTGTTATGTCCTTTAACTTGTGTTTAAGTTGCTTTACCTTATTTTCATTAAATGTGTCTTACAGTCTTTAAAAGCCTGTGTGTGGTCTCCCATTTGTTTGTCACTTCCTATGAGCCGGGTTGTGACAAATGGGGGCTCGTTTGGGATCGTCCTGGTTTGGTAAGCTTTCTAACATTTGATTGAGAGCTGGTCTGTTTGCAGCTGCTTGTCTTGGCTAGGTCTTGCCTTGTAGGCAATTGTTGAGTTGATTGCTGATCAGTTTGGTTATTTGTGGTGCTTTGATATTTTGGGTCTGCTGTGTATTGTGTTTGGGAGGCCATTTGGGTTAGGCAGATTGAGTGGAGGCAGTCATGTTAATACTGTTTACTGTAGACTTGAGCTAGTGTTGATGTGCTGTCTTGTGTCAACTTTGGAGCGTATGAGCTGTGTTGATTATTGAATATGCAAAGTTAAAATCAGTGCTTTCCCTGTTAGGTTGAAGGAGTGTTTCTCCCTCGAGAAACATTCATTGAAATTTCTGTTGCGGTGAACACGGTTAGAGCAGTTGTCTCGGGAGCACGTCCCCAGGATTGAGGAGGTCGCTGTTTGTGCAGTTGCCTTTCTCTTCCTGGCGGTTTTTAGTGCATAAGTACCCACCGTAAGTAACTGCATGAAGACTAGGCTTTAGTTAAGTAGATTTTGGTTAGGCAGTTAGTGGGAAAGTGCTGTTTTAAATTGCATGTCGAGAATCAATACTTTGCTGTTATGGCTACTGTTGATGCTTTTGTTCAGTCTCCATCGGAGGAACTCTTGAATAGTTGTACTAAAGAACAACTCCTGAAACTTGCTGAACATTACGATGTCGACATTGGAGATAAACGGTTGAAAGATGAGATTAAAGGAGTGTTGAAGGCTGCATTAGTAAAGAAAGGCGTGTTGTCACGTAAAATGCAGACCTTAGTGGCTGAGGTTGATCAGTCTGTGGTCTCAACTGCTGTTGCTTTGTCTTTTGAGCAGCAAAAGGAGTTGTTACTCTTACAAATGGAGAAAGACCGTGTAAGGCATTCTTTAGAAAAGGAAAAGTTGGAGTTAGAGCAGTATCGGTTAGACCTAATCAAAGCGGGCAAGTTATCAGGTGGTGTTGAGGCTAAAGAGTCTTCTCCACAAGGAGTTGAAACTTTTGATGTCGTGGTAATTTGCGCTTGGTGCCGAAATTTGATGAAAGAGAGCCAGATACCTTTTTCTCCCTTTTTGAACGCATTGCTGAATTGAGAGGATGGCCAGCAGCTGACTGTGTGATTATGTTAGTCTGTGTTGACTGGAAAGGCTCAGGAAGCTTATTCAGCACTCAGTGCAGTTGATTGTCAGAGTTTTGCTACTGTTAAAGATGCAGTTCTGAAGGCATATGAGTTGGTACCAGAAGCTTACCGTCAACGTTTCAGATCATGGAGGAAGTCTGATAAGCAGTCGCATATAGAGTTTGCGAGGGATTTAACTAAACACTTCAACAGATGGTGTTCGGCACTGGGAGTGACAACTTTCCAGGATTTATGTGAGTTGATGGTATTGGAGCAGTTTAAAGAGTGTGTTCCTCCTGTGGTTGCCACTTACATTGCCGAACGGGAAGTGACAACCGTTTCTGACGCTGCTAAATTGGCAGATGAATATATCTTGGCACATAAGGGGCAGGTTGGTAGAAACTGTTTTCCAGTTGGTGCTCCCGCTAGAGCTATTTGTCAAACTAAGTTTATGGCATCGGACCCTGCGAAGGCCATTGGTGGTGTGAAGCCCAGTAAGTTTGGTCAAGCATGCAACTACTGCCATGGCGATGGACACTGGAAAGCAGAATGTCCCTTGTTGAAAAGCAAGTTGGCACGTACAGGTAAACGGGTTAAGCCTGCGGCTCTTACCATTCCTGCTCGGGAAATTTCAGTAGTCTCTCGGGAGACGCCAGTTTCGACTAAGTCTGACTCAGAGAGCTATTCGGGGTTTGAGGATTTTGTGTCAGATGGGTTTGTATCACTCCCGGGTGATGATCATAAAGTTCCTGTAAAGATTTTGCGTGACACAGGCGCAAGGATTCTTTTATCTTAACCTCCGTGTTGCCATTTTCACAGGTTACTGATACTGGTGAGTGTGTGCTTGTTCAAGGCATGGGTTTAACCACTATCTGTGCCCCATTGCATAAGGTCAGGCTGTCATGCAGTTTTGTGGATGATTATATCTGCCTTGGTGTTCGTCCTGCTTTGCCACTTGAGGGCGTACATGTGATTTTGGGGAATGATTTGGCTGGAAATCGAGTCTGGGCTGACAATTCTTTACCTGTTAAATCTAGAGTTCGGAATGAGTCCCATGAGTGTGAACAGGGTTTTTCTGACTTTGCAGCTTGTGCTGTTACGAGGGCTGCAGCTAAAAGGGATGCAGAGCCTGTAACTCAAGCAGAAGAGTGTCAGGTTGAACCAGATTTGATTGTTCCTGAACATTTGTCAGTTTCCCAGCAAGAGTTAATTCAGGCACAGCGTGCTGATGCTTCACTGACTGAGCTGTTTCACAAAGTGCAACCTAGTGATGACGCTAGAAGTGCGGCCTCTGGTTATTTTCTGCAGAAGGAGGTACTAGTCCGTAGGTGGATTCCGCAAGGGTTGGACTGTGTTGGGAGTCCAGTTGTCCAGATTGTGGTTCCAACTAAATACCGTGACGAGGTGTTGAAGTGTTCTCATGACAAATCTGGGCATTTGGGTGTGACGAAGACTTATAATTACATCTTGCGCTACTTCTTTTGGCCACGTCTTAAGCGTGATGTTTCAGCTTACATTAAGACCTGTCATACTTGCCAAATTGTAGGTAAGCCAAATCAGTCTATTAAACCTGCTCCACTTTGTCCCATCCCTGCTGTGAGTAACCCATTTGAACATTTGATCATTGACTGTGTGGGCCCTCTTCCTCGATCAAAATCTGGTTCGGAGTATCTGTTAACTGTAATGTGCCAAGTTACGCGTTATCCTGCTGCATATCCGTTGCGTACCATCACAGCTAAGTCTGTGGTGAAGGCTTTGACACAGTTTATTTCTGTATTTGGCATACCGAAGATTATTCAGAGTGACCAGGGATCAAACTTTTCGTCACATCTTTTTGCACAAGTTCTTAAGCTGTTGAATATTGTGCATAATAAAGTCTCTCCTTATCATCCAGAGCCAAGGTGCTTTAGAGCGCTTCCACCAAACACTGAAGTCCTTGTTACGTGCCTATTGCACCGAAATGAGGAGTGACTGGGAGGAAGGTTTACCGTGGCTTCTGTTGGCAGCGCGTGAAGTGTGCCAGGAGAGTACTGGGTTTAGCCCAAATGACTTGGTCTTTGGCCACAAAGTTCGGGGACCGTTGACAGCGCTGTGCGATAAGTGGTTGTCAGGTGAACCACCAGTGAACTTGATAGATTATGTTAATGGTTTTCGGCACAGACTGTATGATGCAGGTCAGTTGGCCAAACAAAACCTTGAAAAGGCTCAGGTCAAGATGAAATATTTTTATGACCGGCGTTCTGAAGAGCAGCAGTTTAGTACAGGTGACCAGGTTTTGGCTTTACTGCCGATTGCAGGGTCACCGTTCCAGGCACGGTTTGCTGGGCCTTACACCGTGGTACAAAAACTGTCTGAACAGAATTATCTGATTGATACCCCGGATCGCCGGAAAAGAAATCAACTTTGCCATATTAATTTGTTGAAACCCTATCATGTTCGTCCCTTATCCGTCGGTCTGTCGGGCTCTTTCGTTTCTCCTTCTACATAGAGTCCAGGGTTGTCGGCTTGTACAGTGGCGAAGTCAGTTTGTGGGGGGGAGGATGTGGCAGCACCTGATGATCCCTTATTGCTTGGCCGTCTGAAGAATTCAGAATCTCTTCAGAACTTGGATGTGCTATTGGGCCATTTGCCTGCTGACAAATGTGCAGAATTGTCTGCATTAATTACAAGGTATCCAACCTTGTTTGGAGACACACCTTCTAAAACAACTTTGATAGAGCATGATATTGATGTGGGTGATACAAAACCAATTCGGCAGAGGTTCTACAGGGTCTCTGAGGAAAAGAGGAAAATAATCGATAAGGAAGTTCATTACATGTTGGAAAACAACATTGCAGTGCCGTCGTCATCAAGCTGGGCTTCCCCATGCTTGTTGGTTGAAAAAGCTGATAAATCACCACGTTGTTGCACAGACTTTCGTAAGGTAAATGCAGTGACCAAACCCGATTCCTACCCCTTGCCTCATATTGACGACTGTATTGACCAAGTTGGTGCAGCAGAATATGTGAGCAAGTTTGATCTGTTGAAGGGATATTGGCAGGTGCCGCTGACTCCCAGAGCTCAGGAAATATCTGCTTTCATCACGCCATCTGGTCTTTATTCATATACAGTCATGGGTTTTGGTTTACGCAATGCTCCAGCTACATTTCAGCGACTCATGAATATGGTTGTTAATGGGCTGGAAGGCTGTGCTGTTTACCTAGATGACGTGGTGGTATATAGTAACACCTGGGAGGATCATCTGGATCGCATTCGCACTCTGTTTGAACGATTAGTTCTGGGAAATCTGACTATCAACCTGGCAAAATGTGAATTTGCAAAAGCAACTGTGACCTATCTTGGTAAGGTTGTGGGCCAAGGTTATGTGAGGCCAGTTGATGCAAAGGTGTTGGCCATCAAAGAGTTCCCTGTTCCGGTAACAAAAAAAGAACTCATGAGATTTTTGGGTCTGGTCGGGTATTATCGCTGTTTTTGTCGAAACTTCTCAACAGTGGTTGCTCCTCTGACTGATTTGTTGAGGGCCAAGGTAAAGTTTATTTGGTCTGCAGCATGCCAGCAAGCTTTTTGGGATGTAAAAGCTTTACTGTGCTCTGAACCTGTGCTTTTAGCCCCTCGTCTGGATCAGCCCTTCAAGCTGTATGTGGATGCAAGCCACATTGGTGCAGGTGCTGTTCTAGTCCAAGCTGACAAGCAAGGTACGGAACATCCAGTTAGTTTCTATTCCAAGAAGTTCAACTCCCATCAGCTGAATTATTCGGTCATTGAGAAGGAAGCTTTGGCATTAGTCTTGGCCTTGCAGCATTTTAGGGTATATTTAGATTCTGCTCGGCCAATTGAGGTATTTTCTGACCATAACCCTCTCACTTTCTTGAACACATTGCAGAACCCAAATCAAAGGCTCATGCGGTGGGCTCTCTTTCTGCAGCCTTACAATTTGGATATCCAGCACATTAAGGGCAAAGATAATGTCTTGGCAGATGCTTTGTCCCGTGCCCCTTTGTAACCAGCAGCTTCACTCCTCATATGCTTGAAGTATGTCCTCTCCAGTATCGTTTTCCTTCCTCTTAAATTGCTCCTAGGTACCAAGGTTGCTGAGGTTGGAGTTGAGCTGAAGATGATTTTTGAGCATACAAAAGGTGTTGAAAGTGAGGGTGCATGTGTGTGTGTGTGTGTGTGTATATGTTATGAATTTAAAATATGTTAGTTCTTCTAGCTGCAAATTCATAATGTAAATGTGTTTGCCAATTCAGGGTGAGACCCTGTTCTTTGGGGGGAAGTGTGACGGCCAGTGGGCTGGCCTTGTGTTTTTCTTTTTCCTTTTCCTGTTTCTTGCAGGTAGGTGGAGCTGACCCAATTATTGATGCAGCACACCTGAGAGGCCAGTCCCAGTGTATATAAAGACACCTTGACTGAACCAGGGTGGCTGGCTTTTGGCTCCCTCTGGCACGTGTTATGTTTATTTGGAAGTTTCAGTTATGGCTGTTATGTCCTTTAACTTGTGTTTAAGTTGCTTTACCTTATTTTCATTAAATGTGTCTTACAGTCTTTAAAAGCCTGTGTGGTCTCCCATTTGTTTGTCACTTCCTATGAGCCGGGTTGTGACAAAATCTATACTTGATAAAAAGCTATGTATTGCAAGTGTATATGGTCCAAATGTTGATGATCCCTCATTCTTTCACGGTTTTTTCAGTGCACTCTCTGAACACTTAGATGGCACACTTGTTCTTGGAGGTGACCTCAACCTTGGACTAAATGAAGACACGGATAGGCTCAATACAGCGGGAACTCAGCGTAATTGGCAGTCCACAAATATAATCAAACAGTATATGAGCGACTTTGGTCTTTGCGATGCATGGCGCGCCCTTCACCCCACCAGTAAGGAATATACTTTTTTTTCTCACATGTCCATCACTCCTACTCTCGTCTGGATTATTTGTTGGTCAGCAGCTCACTACTGAACGACATTTCAGACACTGAGATTCATCCTATAGCTGTCAGCGATCATGCTCCTGTATCTTTAACACTAATGCACAAGAATAACACTACGCCAAGTAAAAACTGGAGATTTAATACATCACTGCTTAAAGATGAAGACTTTATTAAATATTTTTAAAAGGAATGGACTTCATATTTAGACTATAATGTCCTTCCACATGTGGAAAGCGACAGAAAACATGCTGCTGTTTGCACATATTTAATAATCAGCTCTGCACAGGAGCAGAAGCAGAGTCCAGCCTGTTGCTCTTACAGTATAATACTCATAATAAAAGTACAGTAACCGTGGTTAGTCACTGAGCAGCCCGGTGCGTTTCTCTTGATTTCTTTAGTCAGGGTAAATTCATTCACCTGCACGGGTTAGCTAAACAAACTTTACAAAACAAGTTTCCCCGACAGCCGAGTGCTCATTTTAGCTAGCTAGGTCCTTAGGAAGCTAGCTAAGGACCTAAATTACGGATTAGCTTACAAACACATTTAACTTACCAAAAATAATGCGGTGGGGCCTCAGGTCCTCCTGTCCGGTAGTCCAGTTTACTGAAGAACACCTCAGGCTGTCACTTTGAAATAGTCGGTAATGTAAACGCTGGACCTCTCAGCATCTGCCATTCCCGAACAGACACGTGCGAGTTTGTCCGTGACCGCAGCCGCGTCGTCAGTGTTTTCTCCAGTCATTGGTCAGCATTATAATATATGCAAATACATGCGGGTCGGAATCCCCGCCCCCCAGCGCGCCCCAGTACGCCAAAACAGTGCCAGCAGAGTGAAACTGAAAAATGGTTTGAAACCGAAAACAAAAAAATTACAGTTTCAATTAATTGTTTTTCACTATCAATTTTTTTTTCCGGTTTCAATACAAGATTTTTCAGTACATTTATTTCAGTTACAATATTTTTTTTCGGTTTCAATATTTTTTTCGGTTTCGTTTCAAGGTGGCATCGTTCTGATTCCATACAGGAAGAACTATTGCTGACCTGACAGACTCGACCTTGTTCACAAAGAAAGAAAGGAACTGATTACATGTGTCAGCAGAGGCTTTCAGGGTTGTTTAGAGTAGAGCTGATAGTCTTAAAGAGAACACGGAGATTATGACAATCTAACACAATGATCTGAGAAAAATATCTGTTTCTCTCATTTTCACTGTATTCTGATCAAATTTCCAACAAAGAAACCTGCAATTTGTCTTTCTTCCACTTCCACTCTTCCACACACGTTCAACCTCCCTCCTGTAGGCAGACTCGTCCCCGTCCGAGATGAGCCCAATAACGGTGGTGTCATCTGCAAACTTGATTAGCTTGACAGACTGGTGGGTGGAGGTGCAGCAGTTGGTGTACAGGGAGAAGAGCAGAGGAGAAAGAACACAGCCCTGAGGGGAGCCGGTGCTGATGGTCCGGGAGTCCGAGAGTAGCCTTCACTACTGCCTTACAAGTAAATGCTGCCCAAAGAGAGTCCTTCTTGTTGGTATAATAGCTACAATATTATCTATAATATCCATTGCTTGTTCCTAACTAGTTTTATGGCCTTTGTTGTAGAAGCACAGTTCCCACCTTGAAGCAGCCCTCTATAAACATGCATTTATGCAGCTGTTACGTTTTATCAAGATTTGTTTGACCGTCTTGAGGAATATATGGAACATTTAAACATATGCTACAGTTATTGTACGTCATAGCTAGTCATAGCTAGAGGTCACTTAAAATCCATCACTAAGATCCATTCATCCTTTATCACTTTCACATGCAATGTGAGGTTTGTGCTTCTCCCATTATTATTAACATTGTGATTCTTTTTACATGGATATTCACTGCTCGTCCAAAGCACACAGCATGCAAGTGAGCTGTCTGAGCTATGACCCTCAGACTGATGTCTCAAATCCAATGAGTCATCAAAGACTTAATATTTGTGAAAGTAGCCTAATGAAGTGGTGTCTTCATTTGTTTATAGATTTACATTTACAGATCACCCCGTCCTTTGATTTCTCAGTGCTCAAAATCAGACATGTTTTATGTGGGTTTAACACTGGGGCAACCATTTATTACTGCCAACTCTTGATCGTGGACTTAAACTATACTAAAATGGACTCATGGATTAAGCTGTTTCAATAGGAATAACAAAGAGCTCAGATTTTAAGGGAATTCTTACTGATTCAGAGGTTTTTGTGTCAGTCTCACAGTGTAATCAGCTGTAAATGACTGGTTGGTGACATTTTTATATTAACATAAACAATGATGTTGGTGTTTCAAACCTGTCAGTGTTAGCAGACATATTACAAGACTTCATAAAATATGATACAAAAGCATGATTACAAATACAATAAATGCTTCTGGATGGCAAATGCTCTGTTCAGTACACACGTTTTACTTTGAACACATAGGTATGCAGCATGCACACAACATGCATTCATCCTTTTTGGTTGAGTCCATGGTGATGGCCTGTGTCTTTCCGAGTTCTCCTCAAACACTTTGGCTTCCCTCTACAATGTTAGGCCTCTTATTAACCTTTGTCATGTCATGCACACATTGCTCAAGAGCTGTTGCCATATTGGATGTGATAACCTGTAGCGATCACATCCAATAACTCATGTGTTGTTTACATACAAATGATCACTGCTTTTTTTTCACTGCTGTGCTGCTGGTTGCAGCAATCACCAGGGATAGAGAATCTTTTTTGTTGCCTTTCAGGTGATTTGGATAGAAGAGGAGCATCACATAAAAGGTAGTATCAGTTCTAAATTATTTGAAATCCAAGTATCTGTTTCAAACAATATTTGACTGTGAGGCTTGGTTACCGGTTGTTGCTGGTTCTCACTGGTTGTCACTAGTTGTTACCGCTTGCTGCTGGTGCAGCAGCACTGACAGCTAACATGGCGGTTAAATCGACACATTTTGCTGCACCCATTTTTAGTTTTAATTGTTTTATGTCAGCTTTTCAGCTCCACCTTCTCCACTTCTTCCACACTAAACTTTTTCTACAAGCTGCGTGAGCGCACACCAAAGGTAGGGGAGGTGCTCAGGTTCACTGTCACTGATCATAATCGATCGATAGTGAAAAGTCCCCGCTCAATGCTCAGCTCAAATGCACAAATATATACAATTATGAGATATTCATGAAGTATTTTTATTTTATTTTGCCATTTATATATGTTGGCACTAACAGTGCTCAAGACAACACTTATATACTGTCAATATGTGACATATTGAAATCGCGTTTGAATTTGCGCTTGTTTTTTGCTTTCACTTTGCAATCGCACGAACTGTGTATAGAGAGCGACAGCACTGATTGGTGAGTGATGATAATTTGTGCACCAATTCCTCTGACATCGTCTTATCAATCGTTAGCTTACTATGCAAACATGACAAGTGAAATCTCCCGCAGCTTAAACATGTGAGAGGTTGATCGCGCAGAGAATCGCTGAGCTTATGTGAGTGTGTGTGTAAAAGCATTTCAGTTCTGCTGAGCCAAATAAGACAGGTCAGGGTGAAGAAGTGACAGCCAAAGAAAAGCTTACCACAAAACGGAGAAGTTATGACAAATCAGACTATAAGGCAAAAAGAAAGTGCAGCTTTATGGTTTATATGGACAAAAGAATTTCTGTGGCTGCGATATGATGAGCTAAATAACCAGGGCTGCACATAAGTGGTCCGCAGGTGCGCATTCGCTGTCAAAATAAAAAACACGCACAAGGGTTAGGGTTAAATTTAAAAACTGTACTTTTGAGTTAAAATATATATTTATAATTTTAATAAATGACAAATTAAAAAGGCATGAACATTTTTTTTGTATCGAAAAAATATCGAACCGTGACACCAAAGTATCGAACCGAACCGTGAATTTTGTGTATTGTTGCACCCCTAATATATATATATATGTGTGTAATTTTAACAAGAACTTTATTGAACAATCAGTGAGTATACAACATACAAACAGATGAGGTATACAAGTGGAACATAAATATGAACAACCAGCGGTTAAAGAAAAAAAGAAAAAAACCCCACACCGATAGAGTTGGGAAGCAGGTACCATGCTTGTTACATCAGCTAACAATACTAACTTCCACAACACTCACCAAGACAGTCGGAGGTTAGGTAAAACAGAGCAAATAAATTATTGAGAAATTATAAGAAAATACATTAGGCAGGAAAGGAAAAAGAATAACTGTGGAAGTTCAAATTCACTGGGCTACACGTGCTTTCTTTCTATAGCCTTTGAACCTTGAAAAATATAACCTCATCACAGTAACGCATAATTTTATTATGCATTACATCCAATACTGCTCATACATTTAGTGAGTAGCTAGTCACAATAATGCGCACAGATACGATTTATAGATCAGTCAACACATTTCAGCACCTTTAGGCAACTGTTTTTGTGATTTGGTGCTGTAAATAAAACTGAAATCAAGTGAATTTTGACTTAACCTGTGCTGCTAGCTTTTAGCCTGCAAAGCTATCCATTAGCCTTCACTACTGCCTTACAAGTAAATGCTGCCCAAAGAGAGTCCTTCTTGTTGGTATAATAGCTACAATATTATCTATAATATCCATTGCTTGTTCCTAACTAGTTTTATGGCCTTTGTTGTAGAAGCACAGTTCCCACCTTGAAGCAGCCCTCTATAAACATGCATTTATGCAGCTGCGCTACAGTTTTTGCAATATTGCACCCCTAAATAAATCTTTACAGAACTTTGCCTTCACCAGAAACTACTGCCTAGCCCAGGCTGATGTTCTGTAGCTATGGAAACCAAGAATTCCAAAATCTTGTGATGTCATCACCTCGTTGTTATAAGACATTGTTATAAGACACTAAAGATCATAGTTCTCACACACAGCTCATTGCATCTTTGCAGAGTGAAGAGTGAAATCCTGAAACTAAATTAACCTAAATGAATCACACAATGTCAAAGTCTTGGCCAACTTATACTGCACCACGTCCTGTGGATCTGAATAACCCTCTAGGTAAGTCAAATGGGATTCATATGGTAATTATGCATGCTTCTGGGTTTTTATTTGAGGCAACTGAATTTGACTTAAACAAAATCATCTTTTGTTGATTTCAGGACACCAAACAGAGCCTTGCATCTCCACACTGGTGAAGATGACTCCAGATGGAAGAATAGAGGGAAGAAAGAGAAGGGACTTACCTGAAAGACTGGACAAATCCCCCAAAAAAAGCAAAAGCAGTGGAGGTCCAAAACCGGGTCCCAGCCACTTTGTTTCTGGGGAATCCAGTTTGAAATGTAAGTGATAAGACCTGTTTTAGCTGTGACATTATCTTGGCTATGTAGTTTATTTTGTGACTTTAACTGTGTACTTAACGGTCTTTAACTTTGTAGTTGGTTCATTTAGCCTTCTTTGTGTTGATTTTCAGTGTGCAGTTATTGCTTTAATGCACGATTGCCAGACCTTAGAAAGTCAGTAGAAAGCAGTTGACACACAGAGTTGGACTGAAAATGCTTAAAGTCAAACTACTTTTTCCATTTTAGTTGGCCTTCTCATAGTGCCTTCAAGCGACTCTAGTATAATTAAGAGGAGCAACAAACGGAAGAGCACTAGTGACGAATCTGAGGGACCATCCAGCAAAAAAAGCAGGACAACAAGCCCAGAGGAGAGTCCCACCCAGGAACCCTCTGAAACATGTGACTCACCGAGGATATCCGGCACTGACAGAAAAGGTAAGATAATGGCAATATTTCTGAGCTGGATCACAAGATCCTTTAGAATTTGTCCTGGGGTTTGAGATTGGGTTTGATTCCTGTGGGACCAATCGACAATAAGAGACACTCTGGGCAGTAATGACGTTACCTACCTACTAATCTGCTAAAATGTAGCTGCTATTTACCAATTAATAGAAATGTTATAGCAAAGCTCTATAGGACTGTGCCAGCTGTTTTCTGTGTAGCAAGTCATAACCTGTATGTTTTTCCTGTGTGTCTGCAGCAGACTTCCTGGAAAAATATCAAGAGCTGGAGGTGCTGGGTCATGGAGGCTTTGCCACCGTGTTTTCTGGAATACGCATAAAAGACAGTTTTCCAGTATGGCTTCTTACATTTGCATTTCACAGATCTTCAGTTTATTCCTGTTTGTACTTCTCTAACCCAGAAAATGTCTTTAATGCAGGTGGCAATCAAACATGTTCAACAGCGCAGACTTGCGCGCACAACAATGGTAAGCGTCTTTTCTTATTCCAGCAGGTATTTATTAGGGCTGCCACGATTTGTCGACTAGTCACGATTATGTCGACTATCAAAATCGTCGACGACTGATTTAATAGTCGACGCGTCGTTTGAAGCTTTGTAAGATCACAAAAGACGCAGGAGTAAGTGGCAGGATTTAAGAGTGTAATAACGGACTGAAACAGAAGATGGCAGCATTGCATGTACAAGGATGTCAGCTACCGTTAAACCCCGAAGAAGAAGAAGAAGCAGCTGTGTCCCAGAATTCATAGCGCGGCCCAGTGCAGTTTCCAACAATGGCGGCAGCTAGTTAGTTTTAATGTTACTCTTATTATTCTTTCTGGGTCACAAAATAAACGTTTAACATATTTTCAGGCGAGAATGTAGCTGTGTAAACCTCAAATATCTGCTCAGTTTATCAAGACACCACATATTTTCAAAAGCGCTCCGACGTTTTCGGAGACATCTGTTACCCACTAGCTCGTTAGCGAGCCGGGGGCTAGGCTCACTAGCGCCGTGAGAACACCGGACTCCCGGCAAATCGTTTTCAAACCCACCGCCGTCTTTCGTTACTCAGGTTAAATATATATGAGTCACTTAGATAACTTAAAATGTTATTGTTTGGCTTTTTTTTTTAGTATTTTATTTGTTCCTGAGTAAATCAGTTTGTCTGAGATTAAAGTTATAGTTTTTACACAGCTGAATAAACATCAAGCAGACAGCTGATTATCAGAAGTGTGAGATGCTCCAGAATATACTCCAGTGTCCTGTTATATTTTAGATAGCAAGGAGTTTATTAAACTTCACCGAAACAATCTGCAAATTTCATTAAAATTTAATAAACTATCATCTTGTCTTTATTTTTAGTTAGCACAGACCTTAAACACTTAAAGCTGTAAGCTAATGATAGTTATATAAGAGCAGATACTGCTGGTGCAATAAGCTGTAGTTTTACGTCCAATGGATGATCTGATTAGTCGACTAATCGCAAAAATAATCGGTGACTAGTCGACTATCAAAATGATCGTTTGTGGCAGCCCTAGTATTTATATTATTTCAGGCCTTCTCAGGCATCAAGCATAAGGCACGTATTTCCTCCGTGCATGAACCAGACTGGTCTCACAGTTGTGTGTGAAATCGTCAGGAAATATGGTCGAATTCTATGAACAGTGGGTCACCTTATTGTTTAAACTGACATGTTTCAGTGGAAAGAATGCTTTTTAAAGATCAGGTCATTTTGTGACTATTTCAAAACTGTCTGTACGCTGATAGCTACTTTTGTTGAAATTCTGAATACTGACCTGAAGTAACTTTCCTTCTGAAGGATTGGAATGGGAAAAGTACTGATGTTCCCCTGGAGGTGGCGCTACTGATACAAGTTGGGGCTGGACCACACGATACGGAAAGCAGTATAACCCCACTTCTACTTGACTGGTTTGATCAGGAAGATGAGCTTATTATGGTTTTTGAGAAACCAGAAAATTGCATGGACTTAGACAATTACCTCAAAACTACAGATAAACCTCTGTCAGAGACACATGTTAAGGTAAGTGACGAGCATTTGGAGCTTACAGCAGTTTTTCATAGAGAATGTCCTGTGCTCCAAATATGGCTTCCTTTCTTTTAGGTCATAATGAAGCAACTAGTTGACGCAGCCATTACGATGGATAACAAGGGGGTTTTCCACCGAGATATTAAACCACACAACATTCTAATTGAAACATCTTCGGAGGAACCCCGAGTGCGATACATCGATTTTGGCTGTGGAGTCACGTTTACTCCGGGACAAAGGTTCAGGAGGAACGCAGGTATGTTTTCAGCCACAGCGTTGTGCTGTCATGAACTGTCTCCACATCATGTTCCCTCCCCATTAATTCTTCTTATCTTTGTGTTTTAGGAACCAGGATCTACAATAGTCCAGAGTGGTTCATGTACGGCTTCTGCTCTGCAGAATATACTACAGCCTGGCAGCTGGGTGTTGTGATGTACCAGCTGTTACACAACAAGTTACCATTTGACTGCGACTACAAGATCATCAACCAAAACCCACCGATTTTAGCTGACATTTCAAACAGTAAGATTTCTGCCAAAAGGGCTGTTGATATAAGAAAGGTGAAATAACTTTGTGGATAACTTTAACAAGAGTATTTCATTTCTGTAAAGAATGCAGGGATTTTTTGACGGGGTGTCTGAGGAAGCACTACAAGGACCGCTTCACCCTGGAGGATCTTCGGAATCACATGTGGCTCAAATGATTTCTGCGCACCATGAACTAAAAGGTTATGGAGCAAAAGCTCCAACACATCACAAGTCATCAACAAGTCACTTTTCAAATTTAGTAGCAATGTTGCAGTTGCTGTCACGTGGCTCTTTTTTGGTGTTTTCTTTTCCAATCCAGCAGCAAGCAGTCTGAGACCTCCATCTGACCTTCATCTAAATATAGTGTCAAGCGGCGGCTGTGTGAAGGCAAGAGAGGACCCAAATGCACAGCTCTAGACACACGGTGATGACCTCAAAGGCAGGTCTTTATTAACAGGAACATAAGAAGCCATACAATAACTAACCTGGGAGCAACTAAAGCTGAGGCGCTGGGAAGACACGGTAAATGCACACAACCTAGAGGGACGACGCAACACAGAACAAAGGGACACTCTGACATAAATACACAGAAGGTAATGAGAGAAGTGGGAACACACGGGGAACACAGCTGAAGACAATTAGCGAGCAGGGAGGACACGAAACTGAAAATACTGACACCAAGATGTGGACCTTAAACACAACACAGTACACAGAGATGAGCACAGAGAGAGAGAGGCAGAGAAGAAGGATGAATATGGGGGGATGAGGAGAACACAGAACACAAAGGATGGGAACACGGTACCAGAACAAACACCACAATAAAAACATGGACACAGGGGGAATCCAAATACCAAACCAACCAATCCAATGGACACAAGGAACAAAATACAAAACTACAGGAAAACTAAGAACACTGGGTCAAAATGACCCAGGACCATGACATATAGGCTTTTGTAGGCTTGCTTTATGAAAAATGTCATTGATGAAAATGTAGTGTATATCTGTTATTAACCTCTGTCTCTCTTCCACAGCATGTCTTTATCCTGTCTTCCTTCTCTCACCCCAACCGGTCGCAGCAGATGGCCGCCCCTCCCTGAGCCTGGTTCTGCCGGAGGTTTCTTCCTGTTAAAAGGGAGTTTTTCCTTCCCACTGTCGCCAAAGTGCTTGCTCAAAGGGGGTCATATGATTGTTGGGTTTTTCTCTGTATCTATGAAGCGCCTTGAGGCGACTTTTGTTGTGATTTGGCGCTATATAAACAAAATTGAATTGAATTGAATTGAGGCCATGATGCATTTTATTGTAGCTCATCATCATCCGACCCTGCCCTGAAAATAGCTGAAGAAATGTTGGCATACCGAAAGGTTTGCTTTGGGGGTATACTATTTGGTGCCATTTTAAGTTAAAAACTATTAAAAAAAAAAAAAAAAAGAGTCATATTTTGTGTGATTTTTTCATTACTGTTGTTGTCCCAAGAAGCAAGATGGCGCCTGTGTTTGGCTGTGCCGCTGCCTCCGTCCGTGTGTTTGTTTACTTCATATGTTATGCAAGTGTTCTTGCTACAGTTTTGTCCGATGTCATCTCCCTTCGGATTTATGATCGCCATGCGTTACTGCCGATCAAATCTGCTATGGATAACTTTCAGAGTCAACGATACGACGTTGTTTTCCCACCGCCGCTTGAGCGCGACGCAGCACCCGGTTCACCTCCACTCTTGCCGGTCAGCTCAATTTTGCTTCAGAGGCCTCGTCGGAGGAAGCGGGGGAAGAGAGCCGGCTTTGTTGTCCTGCTCCGTCGTCTTCGGAAAGAGGCAGATCTTCGGGGGCTTTATTCCTGGGCTGCTAGCGGTAAGATCCGCCTGAGACTTGTCGGAGCTGGATTAATCCCCACAACCCACTATGTTTGAACTGAGCCCTTAGCCCTATATGTGCCTTTAAATGAGCACATTGCCCCAGAAACCTTTGTTTCTCCAAGTACTTGTGTATAAAAAACTATATATTAATGTTTGACCACATTTGGGAATCAGAGCAGAGAGAAGATGACAACAGGTGGCGCCATATTGCCAACTGATTAGTCTTCTTCATAAAATATGATACAAAAGCATGATTACAAATACAATAAATGCTTCTGGATGGCAAATGCTCTGTTCAGTACACACATTTTACTTTGAACACATAGGTATGCAGCATGCACACAACATGCATTCATCCTTTTTGGTTGAGTCCATGGTGATGGCCTGTGTCTTTCCGAGTTCTCCTCAAACACTTTGGCTTCCCTCTACAATGTTAGGCCTCTTATTAACCTTTGTCATGTCATGCACACATTGCTCAAGAGCTGTTGCCATATTGGATGTGATAACCTGTAGCGATCACATCCAATAACTCATGTGTTGTTTACATACAAATGATCACTGCTTTTTTTTTCACTGCTGTGCTGCTGGTTGCAGCAATCACCAGGGATAGAGAATCTTTTTTGTTGCCTTTCAGGTGATTTGGATAGAAGAGGAGCATCACATAAAAGGTAGTATCAGTTCTAAATTATTTGAAATCCAAGTATCTGTTTCAAACAATATTTGACTGTGAGGCTTGGTTACCGGTTGTTGCTGGTTCTCACTGGTTGTCACTAGTTGTTACCGCTTGCTGCTGGTGCAGCAGCACTGACAGCTAACATGGCGGTTAAATCGACACATTTTGCTGCACCCATTTTTAGTTTTAATTGTTTTATGTCAGCTTTTCAGCTCCACCTTCTCCACTTTGTTATGGTTCAAAATATTGGGGATGGAGACAAGAGAAACACCACAATAACAACACTGGTCCGGCCGGGTCAAGTCAAACGATGATTTTAATGGTCACACACGTGGGAGATGGACACCGTATGCAGACAGCCTCAGATCTCATCACAAAAAACACATCTCCATAGTTTTGTAAAAATCAGGGTATTAGAATGCCCCTTCATGCGTAATGACAGGTGTTATACAATCAATGTTGACAGTTTTATTTAACACAGAAAAATAATATTGTCTCCTTCCCGAGGGCAGACGCTAACTGCCCCCCGTCTCCTGGAGCCATCCGTCCCCTGCAGAGACACAACATTGCAGCTACAAGGACTTCCACATTGATTAAGATGATCAGTGTGTATTGCTCTAAAACAAGTGTATAATACTAAATGAATAATGCTTGGTCAGCTACCACTACTTAAAACATAACAAAAAATAACTGAGCACAAGATCACCAAGAATAACATCGTATAAGTGCTTTGTAAGCATGTTTGCATTTAGCCCTCTGCACTCAAAGTCAAAACCTGCAATATATCAGTCCGGACCATCACGCCGAACGAAGCTTATGACCTTCAAAAGACCAAGTGCCAACTCATCATAAGCACAATTGCAAGGTGTGTCTGAAATTATTGAAACCACTCTTTTTAACAAAAGACAAACAAATTAACAAATCTTCTAAACGCTATTCAGTTCATTTCAATCATTAATTATTAAACATGAAAGTGATGATTTATGCTTTTCACTGATTCTCTAAAAAGCCCGGAAACTGACTCAGGTATTTAATATTTTAATCAATGTTGTTTAATTAACTACCACTTTAAACTTAGCAAAAAACATAATTGAATAAAAGACCACAAAGAATAATATGATATCAGTGGTATGTAAGCGCGTGCGGCCCTCTATGCTCGAAGCCTTTCCCCTCCATAGATCAGTCAGACATTCACGCTGACTGTAGCTTTTAACCCTTAATTAACTTGAGCACAACTCTATAATAAGCAACAAACTGCAATATGTATAAGTTGATCATGGTCACATCTGCAATGAAAGATCATATTATTCTGGTACCTGTAAGTAAAAAATCAAACTAGAGTTATAACAATCACTGTAATACAAAAGCTAATGTAAGATCAAAAACTTCAGTATATATTTAATGCAAAGCTGGTTATATGATTCTAATGAACTAATAGTGCCACATTAAAATAATGAAACTAGAAGAGGAAAAAAAATCCCCTTTTTATTCTACAACTTCTTCCACACTAAACTTTTTCTACAAGCTGCGTGAGCGCACACCAAAGGTAGGGGAGGTGCTCAGGTTCACTGTCATTGATCATAATCGATCGATGGTGAAAAGTCCCCGCTCAATGCTCAGCTCAAATGCACAAATATATACAATTATGAGATATTCATGAAGCATTTTTATTTTATTTTGCCATTTATATATGTTGGCACTAACAGTGCTCAAGACAATATTTAAGTCTCGAGACTGGTTTATTTGTCTAGAAGGAGACTATCAATGGTAAAACTTTCACAAAATGTCTTTTAGAAAGACAGATTTATTTCTCCCTGTGGGGAAATTGGCTTACAGATAAAAGAAATTCAAATTAACATAAATATACCAACAAAAAACAAACAAACAAGTAACATGCAAACATATACAAAATATTTAAAACGACACTAAAAACTAGCAAATGCACAGGTTCTTACAGAAGCACGGTTCCTATAGGATGGATCTATAAGATAGATTTCTTTTTTACCTCCAAAACAGAAGAACATAGAATTAACAATATTGAAATTTAACCAAGTCACTCTCATGGGACTTAGGATTGACACCAAAATGAAAACTTTGGCGATTAAATGCCTCATTCCTAAATGATAGCCAGTTTTGTGAGTTCATACACACCAAATTAAAGTCTGTATTTCAGGTGTTGGTATAACTACACTATAATCTTATATACACATATATATTGCTTTTTGTGCTGAGTAAAGGGTTGAAGTTAATTAAGATAAGATAAGATAACCTTTATTAGTCCCACACGTGGGAAATTTGTTTTGTCACAGCAGGAAGTGGACAGTGCAAAAGTTATGAGGCAAAAATTAGAATACAATAAGAATAAATACAGTACACAGCTGTACAGAATAGAATAAAATAATATACTATATACAGTAGAATAAAATAGAATAAAAATATACAATAAGATAAAAATAGAATACGAATGCTATATACAACTGAGTAAAAATACAACGATGCCAGAAAAGATTATTGCACTTAGTGTTATTGCACATGTGTGGATGTGTGTGTTTGTTCAGTTAAAGTCTTTGTTGTGGAGTCTGACAGCAGTGGGGAGGAAAGACCTGTGAAATCTCTCCGTCCCACACCGTGGGTGCCGCAGTCTCCCACTGAAGGAGCTGCTCAGTGCTGTCACAGTCTGCTGCATGGGGTGGGAGATATTGTCCATCAGGGATGACAGCTTAGCCGCCGTTCTCCTGTCACTCACCACCTCCACTGGGTCCAGAGGGCATCCTAGAACAGAGCTGGCCCTTCGGATCACCCTGTTCAGTCTCTTCCTGTCCCCAGCAGAGATGCTGCCGCCCCAGCAGACCACACCATAAAAGATAGCAGAAGCCACAACAGAGTCATAGAAGGTCTTCAGGAGTGGGCCCTCCACCCCAAACGACCTGAGTCTCCGCAGCAGGTACAGCCTGCTCTAAGGGTTTGAAGCTACAGTCGGCGCGAGTCCGACTGATCAATGGAGCAAAGTTCAAGCTGGAAGGATTGCTTACATATATATACAATTTAACACATATTTTACATGATTGTTTAAGAAAGGAAATAAAGGCCGTGTGCCCTGTGCTATGGATGTTTGCCTGGTAACAAATGTGGATGATGATAATAATGATAATAATCATGACCCCACAGAGCGGGACATTCTCTTCAGCCAAAAATCTTAGAGGCCAACCAGAAAGCAGCTGTAGAGAACAATGAACCCTCCGACATTTGTGAGTTCTTCGTTCCTTTCCCTGAGTTGTCTGATCTCTTCACAGAGTCGTCTTCTCTCTTGCCTGAGTTCTTCGTTCTGTTGCCTGAGTCGTGTGATCACTTGCCCAAGTTCCATGTATTCTCGATTGACTTGTGCGTTGTCTCGATTGCCTGTGATGTCTGTTTTCTTCCGTGAGGCGTGTGTTAAATGCAGCGATGTCTAAGTTTTGACTAACAACAATATGTAGAATTTCAACTGCCGTACGCTGCACTGGGTCTGACTGAGTGAGTTCTCTTGATGTAGTTGTATGATTTCTTGCCTGAGTTGTATGATTTCTTCACTGGGTTGTATGGGCTCTTGCCTGGGTTCTCTCGCTGGAGTTGTGTGTTTTCATGCATGAGTTTTTTGTTTTCTTTCCTGAGTTTTGCGTTATATTCAAGGAGTTCTCTGTGTAGTCTCATAAGTACTATGTAGAGATTCAACTGTTGGCTGCACTGGGTCTGACTGATTTCTGCTTCCAGATGGATTATTCGACGTTCCCTGTGACATTTCTTTGGAGGTTTAAAGCTCAAAAAAGTTAAATTTCTGAATGATTTAAATGCAAAGGTCAGCTTTGTCTTTCATAGTGTGTACCTTGAAGGCCCTGAGTACTTTCTCCCACACTGGAAACACTGGGATGATAACATTATTTGAACATTACCTAATAAGACTGATTCAGGACATAAATAACTGCAACTTGAATCTCTGAACCAGAGTTCAAGCTCACTGCTGTAATATATATATATATATATATATATATCATAATAATCTGACAATACATATAATATTGGCCATATTATATTTACATTACCACAGTGAGATGACTTCAGTCTCATGAACAACATCAGCTAATTGTTATTTACTAACTAATCTTAAATGACTGTTCAGCACAGAAATGAAGCCCAACAATCATGTTTACAGTCCTTTGGTCTCAGATGAACAAAATATGTTCTCCTTCATTTCTGTCACACAAAGCTGTATGACACGTTTCTCGCGGTTAGTATCATGGTTGCTAGGCAACCTGAACAGCGCGACGAAGGCTAGACCGTCCCATTTCACAAGCCTCTCACTTCCGCACTTCTCGTACTTATAGTACGCGCCGTACGTAGTACGCGTGCGGTCGCTGGATTGGGACACAGCCTGGGCCTGCCAGAGTCAGAAATGAGGATAAAACAGGAAGTTTGACAGCAGTGAGTTCCTGCAGCGACCTCTCGTTTCTCTCCTCAGTGCTGCATGTTCATGAGCTTTAAATATGTCATGTCCAAAATGAGCAAATTTTTGGACATGACCATAATATGTGTGAATGGGTTCCTAAGTGAGGACCACAATTTCGCCAACAAGTGTCAGGAGTTGTTGGGTTCGATTTAGCAATTATCTCGGGGGTTCTAAAATATCCTCCTGAGACCCAGGGAAAAAAAAGTATTTTGATTTTGATTTTTTTTAATATAAATCAAGTATTGGCTTGGTAAAAAACACATTGCAAAAACAATTTTGTTTTTAACAGATTTTATTTAAATTTTACAACGTGCACTGCAGTGCACAAGGGGAGTTCATTGATCACGAATGTGAAACTAACAAAATTCAAGAGCTGATTAAAAAAATTAAATGCTGCACTGAAATCTTTGTAAGCAGGATTTTAAAACATATTTACATAAAAACTAGAGATGGACCGATCCGATATTACGTATCGGTATCAGTCCGATACTGACCTAAATTACTGGATCGGATATCGGAGAAAAATAAAAAATGTAATCCGATCCATTAAATATCACGAAAGCACCTCACAAAACTTGCAACATGCCGTAACTCACCTCAGAACGTTAGCAGTCGGAGCAGTATGCATCACGTGATAGAGCGGCTGTGGCATGGGGACCTGTCGGTGGTCTGGATAGCATGTGGAGCTTCGCTAGCAACCTGGCATTTCATCACCGACAAAGTTATCCCCGAGAGAAGTAAAGCAAGTGTGTAAGTCCATCTCTGAATGTTTGTAAAGCATTCCTGCGTTAAGCTTAACAACTGATATATGGAGTGACTGCCTCTTCTTGCTGCTTCTTCAATCATGAAACTGATCAATGATCAGCTGATCGGCTTTTCTGTCGCGAGTCCGTCTCTCTTGTTTGTTTTTGGCCCACTTTGCACCAGAAAGAGGAAACCAGCGGCTGAACAACAGCAGCACGTTTAAGCTTGATCAGCTGTTGTTAGAATTTATTTAATGTTACTTTCTACTGGAGGATCTTTTTCTACTGCTGATGTAACTGTGCAGGGGCGGATCTAGCAAAGTTTAGCCAGGGGGGCCGATAGGGCATGAACAGGGAAAAGGGGGCACAAAGACATACTTTTCTTTCTTATTCTCATTTAAAATGTCGAGCTTTTAATAAATAATTATCTGACACCCAAAGTTTTAATTTGATGTAAAATGAATAGAAGTCCATTACTGTATATAGTGACTATTAAGTCTAATATACCCTAGTAAGCTATAGTACTTTTTCCTTTGGGAAGGTACCATCTGTGCAGTCTGCAATTTTGTTGAAGAAAGATGTTGAATCTATTTAATATTTTAATATATTGAAAAATAATTGATTTCTGTGCATTTTTTTTCACACTGCATCAAATTAAGGTTGGTTACGTCGATTAAGCATCATGAGGTGGAGCGTGAGGGGTGGTTCCCTATTTTTTATTTATTTATTTTTGTTGTTGCTGGGAGTTGGAACCCTATTAGTTAGGTTGCTTAATATTTACGCTAAGTACTCTTTAAAATACCAGAATAGGGAGGATGGTGCAGGTTTAAGTTTATTAGATTGATCAGTATTGCTGAACTATGAAATTTTTTTTTTGCAAACAGGTATAACAGAATAGCTTTAGTGTAGTTGTTGTTTTAAACTTGAGTATGAACTTGTACAAAATGCAAGAAAGATCGTGATGACACTCAGGCTGTAGGAGAGGGAATGGGGTCTTTCAAGCAGTCACACTTCAACTGTGTAACTCCCTTGTGGTGCATTGACACTATTGAAACTTTTCAAAAGCAGTCTAATGTTAGAAGAGCTTTTAGGTAAACTGTTTCTGTTGTTATTATTATTATTCTTATCATCATTATTATATATTTTATTAATTATATTTTATTATGATGTTGATTCGGGTGACAATTATTTGACAAATATTATATATTAATTTTCTAAACATATTAACCATCCCTATGCTTAAAAAAACTCTTAAAAATAATTTTTTTCTTTTAAACGTGTGTATTGTTTGACTTTTAAAATGTTTGTATCAGGTGTAAAATTACTTTTTAAATAAAGTTTTTAATGTGAGCAGCTCCTATTTGCTCGTTTAAAAAGAGGGAGGAGCAGATTGCACCGCCTAGCGTCTAGTCTTCGCGGTCTTTCGTCAGTTGCGGCCTTTTCTCTCCCTGGTGTTTGAGAACGTGGAGGACAAAAGGATACCAAAGAATCGAAAACTATGACAAAGCTAAATACTGAAAGTTTGATAATTTTTCATCAATGATTATTTTAGTAACTTTCTATAGTTGCCCTAAACGGTATAAATGGTAAATGGCCTGTATTTGTATAGCGCTTTTACTTGTCCTTAATGGGGAGAAGCATAACATCTTTAGCTAGCAGGTAGAACTGGGTTAATTTACTGTCATTGTCTTTGGCAAAAATAATTAAAAGTTAATTACTAAACTCTTACTGCCTATATTCTACTCAATAAAGTTCATCTTTTCTTATTCTGTTTTCATTCCTCCATTCTCTCTCTACAGTTTTTGAATTTACATACTGTAACGTACACGGCAGTTTTTTTCTGTACTTCTGCAACCTTTTCTTAGGTTTTCCTATAAGGTATTTGTAATTAATTAACATGAAATTTCCCCTTGTGGGACTAATAAAGGTACCTTATCTTTAAAAAAATTATTCTTTATTTGGCTTTACTGGATTCCCACTCAGGTAACTCGGCCATTATGCACTACCCAGTAAACAAAATGGCTGAACAGTATCTTAAATGTTTGAACATGAGCTAGTCATGCCATGTCACGTAATATTCATGTGCAGTGTAACAAGCTCACCTTATAGGGGTGTAAAGCATGAGGCGTATGAGGTGATTGCTTAAATTACAGCAGTAGATGCCTGCAGCTGAAACGGTTTTCTGATCTGAACCTGACCCTACTGGTCACGTTTACGGTAATGTTACCAGATATGCCTTGTACTATAGGAAAACGGTGGTGGATCAGTGTGCAAAAAGCCCCCAAAAGAAACACAGCTTCTTTAGCTCAAACACTGTCTGATCCCTCTCTTAGATACTGTGCTGTTCCATCTAGTTATTGGTTACTGAGAAATGTTTGGTTATTAATTTCTTAAGACAGTGCAGCTGTTCAGTGAGTAGGAAAATGCAAAACATGTTACTATAGCTGAATGCTGTGTAAAATACTAGTAATAAATCGAACTCCCATTTATGGCTTTTACTACTGTGGGGCTAAATAAAAAATTACAGACATAATGAAATCTGCTACAATTACAAAGCTTAAGTTTCAAACAATTGTTATTTATTAAGCATTTGTTTTGCTCTTTTTAAAATTCTTTTTGCTAATAATGGACTCAATTTTATTATCAAGTTCAAAGACCTATTAAACTTTTAAATCATTAAATCCAGGAAATTAAATGCTCGTAAATGTACGAGACCCTCTTTATTTCGTGCTAACAATGAAGGTTTCATAGAAGATTCCATAGGAACTGCTTGGGGTAATTTTCGACCCCACTTGTGGAAGAGTGGGATAGTGATTAAAAAAACTGCTTTTTTTTTTAATTAATGAAAAAATAAATAAAAATAGAAATGGCTTCATGTTACAAACATATTTTATGAGGAGTACCTGGAATATGAATATATTACAACTTTTCATTTTAAAGATTTTGAAGAAAAACAACCCGTGGGGTCATTTATGACTCCACGTGTGCATCTAAGGGTTAAAAGGAAAAAGCTGAAAATTTAAATAGTTAAAAGTTGAAATGTAAATAGTTGGTTTTTGTATTATATGATTTATTTATTAGATTTTATGTGGAGTGAATAAATAAAAGTTTATTTATGGTGCCTGCTAGAGACAAAGCACGTAAAAATTCCAAAACACGTAAAAACTCCATAGCACGTACAAAGGCTGTGTAATTTTTAAAAGTTTACGCACTTTGGAGTGCAGTTACGTAAAGTCACAGTTGTTGTACAAAATAAATGTGAAAAATGTTGTTTTGTGTACCCTCGTGATTTTTGAAATGGTTTTATTTACAAACTTGTTTTTGTTTGCGGTCAGCTTTAATATATTTGGTGTCGTATTGGCCGTCTGATAAATTGATTTTGTGACTGTTTTGCTACATTGGGCCCACCCAGTGCCAGAAATTAGCCAATTCAAACTAGAAGTAAGATGCAACTACAGAACCCACTGATAATGCATTTCCAACTTTTTAGCTCATGTTGTACCCACAAAAAACTTGAAAGATGGGGCCCGGGTGGATTTCTATGTACTTTGCCTAGTTGGGGCCCATTTAGTTCCCAGATTTTACCAACATAACACCTATAAGGTGTCGGGATGAAATATTATTTTATATTCATAATCTATGTTACTATTCATAATCAGTATTATTACTGTGGCATCACTTATGATTCATCATTATTACTATTTCATTGACACATTTATTGAAACCGATGATGTTATATTAAATCAGGTCTCCGTACAATCATTTCTGACGAACCTCTTGGTTTTGAGCTCAGGATGTTGTCAGCCGTGAAGTGGCACTCTTTTGGGATTCGATTCTTTTGAATTGTTCCTGTACCTAGAAGGCCCCTTTCTTTAAGAGCATCCAGAAGACTGATGGTGGTAAAATACCGGTCAAAGTAGACTAGTGATTCTCTAGGAAGTGTCTCTGTTAAACGCAGGACTGCATTTCCACTTATTCCCATCTGTTGGACTTGAGTGAAGGTGTTCTTTCCCATGTAGGTTTCAAAATCAAGCACTAAACCACCTGGACTTGCAAGAACAAACACTTTTAATCCTGTTGGATTTGGCTTCCCAGGTACAAACTGACGAACTGGACAACGGCCAGTGAATGGAACGATCTGTTCATCAATACAGACCTTGGTTGGCCTGGGCAGATTGAGGCAACCTTGGAGGACCCTCTTTAGAACTGGTCTGACTTTCCACAGGGGATCCTTTTTCTTTTCGCTTTCTGGCACACTGAGATCGTCAACCACTTTCAGCGAGGACCTGATCTTGTAGAAACGATCACGTGTCATGGAATCAGCTATAATTGCGACTCTTGTTTTGGCAGCCCAGTACATTCTAATTCTCGGATATCCAAGGCATGCCATGTACACAGAGATTCCTAAAAAGGTATTGATCTCCTCTGGTGTTGTGTTTAAATTACACCCTGAATCCCGTACCATACGCTGGTTGGTGAAGAAGGACAAGTCCTGAATTAGTTTTTTTATCAACATACTGCTGGAAATACCGCTGTGGGCTCCAATCATTACGTGTCATTAGTGTGCCATCATCTCGAATTCTGCATTCTTTCAACACAGGCATGAACCTAAGATAAAGAAAATTACTTAGCAAAACAAAAGTCAGAAAAATTATTTATACTCAAATATCCGATATAGTTCACTTAAAACACTTTTACACTATCTTTACAAGTTAAATTAATTTACTGTAAAACATTTCTGTATGTTACTGGTACTTTTGTACTCAAAATCAAAAATTCCAGATTCTCCTACATGTTGGTTTTGGACCAGATTGGACGACGGCAGATTTCAGCTGGCCCTGTGTCTTTCTCCATTACATCTGGCCCTGCATCTTGGTCATCTTCGTCTGGTCCCTCATCTGGGTTCTCACCCTCTCCTGTCTGGCTCACATGACTCTCATCTTCTGAAAGATCTATGTCTGAATCTCCCTCAATGATTCTGTTAAGAATTCTCTCTGCCTCTGTCAAAGAGCTGTCTACTAGAAAAATGTGAAATAAAAATAAGTACAAAGTCCTGACGTGCACTGGAGTACACATTAATAAATTAGTCATTTGCTCTGTGAAATTAAATAAGCTTAGTTCTGAAAACTTCCTCAAATTACTTACTAGATGTTTATTTTTGAAAATTTATCAAAATATGAGGTGCAAAAACACTTTAAATGTAAATATCATGCTTACCTTTCCTTCTTCCATAAAATGTGCTTGTAGGGATGCCAGCGATTTTGAAAAGGAGGGAAAAGGATAGTTGGCAAGGCCACACCCCCACACATGTGACATCATTTTAAAGGTACACTTGTCCTCTCTAAGAAACAACAGGACTTAGCAGAGTGGCATGTAGAGTATGAGAGATACAAGCAAAAACTAAATGTGTACTACAGTGCACAAAAATGAACTGCTGGGTCTCAGGAGGATATCTTATGACCACCTTCCATTTAAATTCTCTCCACAGCCCAGAATCAGCCAGAATAAGTCATCTTAAATTGCCCTCAATTTTCTTCGTTAATTAAACTATTAATCTCACTATGATCGGAAAGCAAATTGGCTGTTTGTGCTTTTTTGTGTTGTTGCTCTAGGTGCCTTATTTTGGCCTCCAATTCACACCGCCTGGCCTCCCTTTTTTTCCTGGCACTTGCAAATGATATTATGCAACCTCTCATATGCTACAATGACTGTAGCATATGTTTATGTTTTATGCCTTAGCGCAATCCCAGAGAGTTAAGGGCGATATGTTGAGTTATATTCAATTCTAAGTATTTAATATAACATCATCGGTTTCAATAAATGTGTCAATGAAATAGTAATAATGATGAATCATAAGTGATGCCACAGTAATAATACTGATTATGAATAGTAACATAGATTATGAATATAAAATAATATTTCATCCCGACACCTTATAGGTGTTATGTTGGTAAAATCTGGGAACTAAATGGGCCCCAACTAGGCAAAGTACATAGAAATCCACCCGGGCCCCATCTTTCAAGTTTTTTGTGGGTACAACATGAGCTAAAAAGTTGGAAATGCATTATCAGTGGGTTCTGTAGTTGCATCTTACTTCTAGTTTGAATTGGCTAATTTCTGGCACTGGGTGGGCCCAATGTAGCAAAACAGTCACAAAATCAATTTATCAGACGGCCAATACGACACCAAATATATTAAAGCTGACCGCAAACAAAAACAAGTTTGTAAATAAAACCATTTCAAAAATCACGAGGGTACACAAAACAACATTTTTCACATTTATTTTGTACAACAACTGTGACTTTACGTAACTGCACTCCAAAGTGCGTAAACTTTTAAAAATTACACAGCCTTTGTACGTGCTATGGAGTTTTTACGTGTTTTGGAATTTTTACGTGCTTTGTCTCTAGCAGGCACCATAAATAAACTTTTATTTATTCACTCCACATAAAATCTAATAAATAAATCATATAATACAAAAACCAACTATTTACATTTCAACTTTTAACTATTTAAATTTTCAGCTTTTTCCTTTTAACCCTTAGATGCACACGTGGAGTCATAAATGACCCCACGGGTTGTTTTTCTTCAAAATCTTTAAAATGAAAAGTTGTAATATATTCATATTCCAGGTACTCCTCATAAAATATGTTTGTAACATGAAGCCATTTCTATTTTTATTTATTTTTTCATTAATTAAAAAAAAAAGCAGTTTTTTTAATCACTATCCCACTCTTCCACAAGTGGGGTCGAAAATTACCCCAAGCAGTTCCTATGGAATCTTCTATGAAACCTTCATTGTTAGCACGAAATAAAGAGGGTCTCGTACATTTACGAGCATTTAATTTCCTGGATTTAATGATTTAAAAGTTTAATAGGTCTTTGAACTTGATAATAAAATTGAGTCCATTATTAGCAAAAAGAATTTTAAAAAGAGCAAAACAAATGCTTAATAAATAACAATTGTTTGAAACTTAAGCTTTGTAATTGTAGCAGATTTCATTATGTCTGTAATTTTTTATTTAGCCCCACAGTAGTAAAAGCCATAAATGGGAGTTCGATTTATTACTAGTATTTTACACAGCATTCAGCTATAGTAACATGTTTTGCATTTTCCTACTCACTGAACAGCTGCACTGTCTTAAGAAATTAATAACCAAACATTTCTCAGTAACCAATAACTAGATGGAACAGCACAGTATCTAAGAGAGGGATCAGACAGTGTTTGAGCTAAAGAAGCTGTGTTTCTTTTGGGGGCTTTTTGCACACTGATCCACCACCGTTTTCCTATAGTACAAGGCATATCTGGTAACATTACCGTAAACGTGACCAGTAGGGTCAGGTTCAGATCAGAAAACCGTTTCAGCTGCAGGCATCTACTGCTGTAATTTAAGCAATCACCTCATACGCCTCATGCTTTACACCCCTATAAGGTGAGCTTGTTACACTGCACATGAATATTACGTGACATGGCATGACTAGCTCATGTTCAAACATTTAAGATACTGTTCAGCCATTTTGTTTACTGGGTAGTGCATAATGGCCGAGTTACCTGAGTGGGAATCCAGTAAAGCCAAATAAAGAATAATTTTTTTAAAGATAAGGTACCTTTATTAGTCCCACAAGGGGAAATTTCATGTTAATTAATTACAAATACCTTATAGGAAAACCTAAGAAAAGGTTGCAGAAGTACAGAAAAAAACTGCCGTGTACGTTACAGTATGTAAATTCAAAAACTGTAGAGAGAGAATGGAGGAATGAAAACAGAATAAGAAAAGATGAACTTTATTGAGTAGAATATAGGCAGTAAGAGTTTAGTAATTAACTTTTAATTATTTTTGCCAAAGACAATGACAGTAAATTAACCCAGTTCTACCTGCTAGCTAAAGATGTTATGCTTCTCCCCATTAAGGACAAGTAAAAGCGCTATACAAATACAGGCCATTTACCATTTATACCGTTTAGGGCAACTATAGAAAGTTACTAAAATAATCATTGATGAAAAATTATCAAACTTTCAGTATTTAGCTTTGTCATAGTTTTCGATTCTTTGGTATCCTTTTGTCCTCCACGTTCTCAAACACCAGGGAGAGAAAAGGCCGCAACTGACGAAAGACCGCGAAGACTAGACGCTAGGCGGTGCAATCTGCTCCTCCCTCTTTTTAAACGAGCAAATAGGAGCTGCTCACATTAAAAACTTTATTTAAAAAGTAATTTTACACCTGATACAAACATTTTAAAAGTCAAACAATACACACGTTTAAAAGAAAAAAATTATTTTTAAGAGTTTTTTTAAGCATAGGGATGGTTAATATGTTTAGAAAATTAATATATAATATTTGTCAAATAATTGTCACCCGAATCAACATCATAATAAAATATAATTAATAAAATATATAATAATGATGATAAGAATAATAATAATAACAACAGAAACAGTTTACCTAAAAGCTCTTCTAACATTAGACTGCTTTTGAAAAGTTTCAATAGTGTCAATGCACCACAAGGGAGTTACACAGTTGAAGTGTGACTGCTTGAAAGACCCCATTCCCTCTCCTACAGCCTGAGTGTCATCACGATCTTTCTTGCATTTTGTACAAGTTCATACTCAAGTTTAAAACAACAACTACACTAAAGCTATTCTGTTATACCTGTTTGCAAAAAAAAAATTTCATAGTTCAGCAATACTGATCAATCTAATAAACTTAAACCTGCACCATCCTCCCTATTCTGGTATTTTAAAGAGTACTTAGCGTAAATATTAAGCAACCTAACTAATAGGGTTCCAACTCCCAGCAACAACAAAAATAAATAAATAAAAAATAGGGAACCACCCCTCACGCTCCACCTCATGATGCTTAATCGACGTAACCAACCTTAATTTGATGCAGTGTGAAAAAAAATGCACAGAAATCAATTATTTTTCAATATATTAAAATATTAAATAGATTCAACATCTTTCTTCAACAAAATTGCAGACTGCACAGATGGTACCTTCCCAAAGGAAAAAGTACTATAGCTTACTAGGGTATATTAGACTTAATAGTCACTATATACAGTAATGGACTTCTATTCATTTTACATCAAATTAAAACTTTGGGTGTCAGATAATTATTTATTAAAAGCTCGACATTTTAAATGAGAATAAGAAAGAAAAGTATGTCTTTGTGCCCCCTTTTCCCTGTTCATGCCCTATCGGCCCCCCTGGCTAAACTTTGCTAGATCCGCCCCTGCACAGTTACATCAGCAGTAGAAAAAGATCCTCCAGTAGAAAGTAACATTAAATAAATTCTAACAACAGCTGATCAAGCTTAAACGTGCTGCTGTTGTTCAGCCGCTGGTTTCCTCTTTCTGGTGCAAAGTGGGCCAAAAACAAACAAGAGAGACGGACTCGCGACAGAAAAGCCGATCAGCTGATCATTGATCAGTTTCATGATTGAAGAAGCAGCAAGAAGAGGCAGTCACTCCATATATCAGTTGTTAAGCTTAACGCAGGAATGCTTTACAAACATTCAGAGATGGACTTACACACTTGCTTTACTTCTCTCGGGGATAACTTTGTCGGTGATGAAATGCCAGGTTGCTAGCGAAGCTCCACATGCTATCCAGACCACCGACAGGTCCCCATGCCACAGCCGCTCTATCACGTGATGCACACTGCTCCGACTGCTAACGTTCTGAGGTGAGTTACGGCATGTTGCAAGTTTTGTGAGGTGCTTTCGTGATATTTAATGGATCGGATTACATTTTTTATTTTTCTCCGATATCCGATCCAGTAATTTAGGTCAGTATCGGACTGATACCGATACGTAATATCGGATCGGTCCATCTCTAGTTTTTATGTAAATATGTTTTAAAATCCTGCTTACAAAGATTTCAGTGCAGCATTTAATTTTTTTAATCAGCTCTTGAATTTTGTTAGTTTCACATTCGTGATCAATGAACTCCCCTTGTGCACTGCAGTGCACGTTGTAAAATTTAAATAAAATCTGTTAAAAACAAAATTGTTTTTGCAATGTGTTTTTTACCAAGCCAATACTTGATTTATATTAAAAAAAATCAAAATCAAAATACTTTTTTTTCCCTGGGTCTCAGGAGGATATTTTAGAACCCCCGAGATAATTGCTAAATCGAACCCAACAACTCCTGACACTTGTTGGCGAAATTGTGGTCCTCACTTAGGAACCCATTCACACATATTATGGTCATGTCCAAAAATTTGCTCATTTTGGACATGACATATTTAAAGCTCATGAACATGCAGCACTGAGGAGAGAAACGAGAGGTCGCTGCAGGAACTCACTGCTGTCAAACTTCCTGTTTTATCCTCATTTCTGACTCTGGCAGGCCCAGGCTGTGTCCCAATCCAGCGACCGCACGCGTACTACGTACGGCGCGTACTATAAGTACGAGAAGTGCGGAAGTGAGAGGCTTGTGAAATGGGACGGTCTAGCCTTCGTCGCGCTGTTCAGGTTGCCTAGCAACCATGATACTAACCGCGAGAAACGTGTCATACAGCTTTGTGTGACAGAAATGAAGGAGAACATATTTTGTTCATCTGAGACCAAAGGACTGTAAACATGATTGTTGGGCTTCATTTCTGTGCTGAACAGTCATTTAAGATTAGTTAGTAAATAACAATTAGCTAACGTTGTTCATGAGACTGAAGTCATCTCACTGTGGTAATGTAAATATAATATGGCCAATATTATATGTATTGTCAGATTATTATGATATATATATATATATATATATATATTACAGCAGTGAGCTTGAACTCTGGTTCAGAGATTCAAGTTGCAGTTATTTATGTCCTGAATCAGTCTTATTAGGTAATGTTCAAATAATGTTATCATCCCAGTGTTTCCAGTGTGGGAGAAAGTACTCAGGGCCTTCAAGGTACACACTATGAAAGACAAAGCTGACCTTTGCATTTAAATCATTCAGAAATTTAACTTTTTTGAGCTTTAAACCTCCAAAGAAATGTCACAGGGAACGTCGAATAATCCATCTGGAAGCAGAAATCAGTCAGACCCAGTGCAGCCAACAGTTGAATCTCTACATAGTACTTATGAGACTACACAGAGAACTCCTTGAATATAACGCAAAACTCAGGAAAGAAAACAAAAAACTCATGCATGAAAACACACAACTCCAGCGAGAGAACCCAGGCAAGAGCCCATACAACCCAGTGAAGAAATCATACAACTCAGGCAAGAAATCATACAACTACATCAAGAGAACTCACTCAGTCAGACCCAGTGCAGCGTACGGCAGTTGAAATTCTACATATTGTTGTTAGTCAAAACTTAGACATCGCTGCATTTAACACACGCCTCACGGAAGAAAACAGACATCACAGGCAATCGAGACAACGCACAAGTCAATCGAGAATACATGGAACTTGGGCAAGTGATCACACGACTCAGGCAACAGAACGAAGAACTCAGGCAAGAGAGAAGACGACTCTGTGAAGAGATCAGACAACTCAGGGAAAGGAACGAAGAACTCACAAATGTCGGAGGGTTCATTGTTCTCTACAGCTGCTTTCTGGTTGGCCTCTAAGATTTTTGGCTGAAGAGAATGTCCCGCTCTGTGGGGTCATGATTATTATCATTATTATCATCATCCACATTTGTTACCAGGCAAACATCCATAGCACAGGGCACACGGCCTTTATTTCCTTTCTTAAACAATCATGTAAAATATGTGTTAAATTGTATATATATAAGCAATCCTTCCAGCTTGAACTTTGCTCCATTGATCAGTCGGACTCGCGCCGACTGTAGCTTCAAACCCTTAGAGCAGGCTGTACCTGCTGCGGAGACTCAGGTCGTTTGGGGTGGAGGGCCCACTCCTGAAGACCTTCTATGACTCTGTGGTGGCTTCTGCTATCTTTTATGGTGTGGTCTGCTGGGGCGGCAGCATCTCTGCTGGGGACAGGAAGAGACTGAACAGGGTGATCCGAAGGGCCAGCTCTGTTCTAGGACGCCCTCTGGACTCAGTGGAGGTGGTGAGTGACAGGAGAACGGCGGCTAAGCTGTCATCCCTGTTGGACAACATCTCCCACCCCATGCAGCAGACTGTGACAGCACTGAGCAGCTCCTTCAGTGGGAGACTGCGGCACCCACGGTGTGGGACGGAGAGATTTCACAGGTCTTTCCTCCCCACTGCTGTCAGACTCCACAACAAAGACTTTAACTGAACAAACACACACATCCACACATGTGCAATAACACTAAGTGCAATAATCCTTTCTGGCATCGTTGTATTTTTACTCAGTTGTATATAGCATTCGTATTCTATTTTTATCTTATTGTATATTTTTATTCTATTTTATTCTACTGTATATAGTATATTATTTTATTCTATTCTGTACAGCTGTGTACTGTATTTATTCTTATTGTATTCTAATTTTTGCGTCATAACTTTTGCACTGTCCACTTCCTGCTGTGACAAAACAAATTTCCCACGTGTGGGACTAATAAAGGTTATCTTATCTTATCTTAATTAACTTCAACCCTTTACTCAGCACAAAAAGCAATATATATGTGTATATAAGATTATAGTGTAGTTATACCAACACCTGAAATACAGACTTTAATGTAACATCATCGGTTTCAATAAATGTGTCAATGAAATAGTAATAATGATGAATCATAAGTGATGCCACAGTAATAATACTGATTATGAATAGTAACATAGATTATGAATATAAAATAATATTTCATCCCGACACCTTATAGGTGTTATGTTGGTAAAATCTGGGAACTAAATGGGCCCCAACTAGGCAAAGTACATAGAAATCCACCCGGGCCCCATCTTTCAAGTTTTTTGTGGGTACAACATGAGCTAAAAAGTTGGAAATGCATTATCAGTGGGTTCTGTAGTTGCATCTTACTTCTAGTTTGAATTGGCTAATTTCTGGCACTGGGTGGGCCCAATGTAGCAAAACAGTCACAAAATCAATTTATCAGACGGCCAATACGACACCAAATATATTAAAGCTGACCGCAAACAAAAACAAGTTTGTAAATAAAACCATTTCAAAAATCACGAAGGTACACAAAACAACATTTTTCACATTTATTTTGTACAACAACTGTGACTTTACGTAACTGCACTCCAAAGTGCGTAAACTTTTAAAAATTACACAGCCTTTGTACGTGCTATGGAGTTTTTACGTGTTTTGGAATTTTTACGTGCTTTGTCTCTAGCAGGCACCATAAATAAACTTTTATTTATTCACTCCACATAAAATCTAATAAATAAATCATATAATACAAAAACCAACTATTTACATTTCAACTTTTAACTATTTAAATTTTCAGCTTTTTCCTTTTAACCCTTAGATGCACACGTGGAGTCATAAATGACCCCACGGGTTGTTTTTCTTCAAAATCTTTAAAATGAAAAGTTGTAATATATTCATATTCCAGGTACTCCTCATAAAATATGTTTGTAACATGAAGCCATTTCTATTTTTATTTATTTTTTCATTAATTAAAAAAAAAAGCAGTTTTTTTTATCACTATCCCACTCTTCCACAAGTGGGGTCGAAAATTACCCCAAGCAGTTCCTATGGAATCTTCTATGAAACCTTCATTGTTAGCACGAAATAAAGAGGGTCTCGTACATTTACGAGCATTTAATTTCCTGGATTTAATGATTTAAAAGTTTAATAGGTCTTTGAACTTGATAATAAAATTGAGTCCATTATTAGCAAAAAGAATTTTAAAAAGAGCAAAACAAATGCTTAATAAATAACAATTGTTTGAAACTTAAGCTTTGTAATTGTAGCAGATTTCATTATGTCTGTAATTTTTTATTTAGCCCCACAGTAGTAAAAGCCATAAATGGGAGTTCGATTTATTACTAGTATTTTACACAGCATTCAGCTATAGTAACATGTTTTGCATTTTCCTACTCACTGAACAGCTGCACTGTCTTAAGAAATTAATAACCAAACATTTCTCAGTAACCAATAACTAGATGGAACAGCACAGTATCTAAGAGAGAGATCAGACAGTGTTTGAGCTAAAGAAGCTGTGTTTCTTTTGGGGGCTTTTTGCACACTGATCCACCACCGTTTTCCTATAGTACAAGGCATATCTGGTAACATTACCGTAAACGTGACCAGTAGGGTCAGGTTCAGATCAGAAAACCGTTTCAGCTGCAGGCATCTACTGCTGTAATTTAAACAATCACCTCATACGCCTCATGCTTTACACCCCTATAAGGTGAGCTTGTTACACTGCACATGAATATTACGTGACATGGCATGACTAGCTCATGTTCAAACATTTAAGATACTGTTCAGCCATTTTGTTTACTGGGTAGTGCATAATGGCCGAGTTACCTGAGTGGGAATCCAGTAAAGCCAAATAAAGAATAATTTTTTTAAAGATAAGGTACCTTTATTAGTCCCACAAGGGGAAATTTCATGTTAATTAATTACAAATACCTTATAGGAAAACCTAAGAAAAGGTTGCAGAAGTACAGAAAAAAACTGCCGTGTACGTTACAGTATGTAAATTCAAAAACTGTAGAGAGAGAATGGAGGAATGAAAACAGAATAAGAAAAGATGAACTTTATTGAGTAGAATATAGGCAGTAAGAGTTTAGTAATTAACTTTTAATTATTTTTGCCAAAGACAATGACAGTAAATTAACCCAGTTCTACCTGCTAGCTAAAGATGTTATGCTTCTCCCCATTAAGGACAAGTAAAAGCGCTATACAAATACAGGCCAAAAGTCAAGCAAACACACAACTGAGTCAAGCAAACGCACAACTCAGTCAAGAAAACGCACAACTGAGTCAAGCAAACGCATAACTGAGTCAAGAAAACGCACAACTCAGTCAAGAAAACGCACAACTCAGTCAAGAAAACGCACAACTGAGTCAAGAAAACGCACAACTGAGTCAAGCAAACGCACAACTCAGTCAAGAAAACGCACAACTCAGTCAAGAAAACGCACAACTGAGTCAAGAAAACGCACAACTGAGTCAAGAAAACGCACAACTGAGTCAAGCAAGTGAGTGCAACGATGTCACAGAGGTTTTAGGGCAGCATCAACTCCAGCAGATATATTTGTCACTCTGGAGCACATTTTAGGAAAATAACAAGAAGTAAATGAAGGAAACCGACAGAAGCAGACAGGATAAGACGAGCGTCGTATCTGAGACAATAACCAGGGCCGGACCGTTTCTGACAGCTGCATCGTTTTTATTGTGCAACAACACGGCAGCAGAGGACGATTTGATTTGGTCTTGGGAATAAATCACTACTGGAAATCACAGGACTCAGATCAACACACGTCTGCTCTCCAGAACCAGGACGACATGCTGAGATCACGGTGGGCGACAAATGTTCATCAGCAGAACGATGAGACAGAAACACAGAAGAGCCGTTTGGAAAGGCAGGAGGTACAGTGCTAACAGGCTGCAAGAAATATAAATACAGACTCACGTCTGTCTCTGTCAGCACTTATCATTCAAAAGATACGACACACGTGTGCAAAGAAGTGTCCAGGTTCATCCTGACCATCAACCTTTCTGACTGAAGGGCATTTCTGCCAGCAGGACTTCAGATATAAGCAGTGACAATAACACTATCAGTCATGGTCTGGCATTCCCAGAGCACAAAGCTCAGCAGGACATAAACAGTGTGGAGTCATCAACATCATCAACAGAAGGCAGAAGAGCTTTGAATGTCCTTCAAGAAGTCTGGAGAAGTGTTCCTGCAGGTCCTCACAGAGACGGCAGAGAGCTGCTCAGCGAGTTCAGAGTGAGCTGAAGGATGATGGTCAGACCATAACATTCCTCCAAAAGTGCCTTCATGGACCTGCAGCCGAGAAACCGATGCAAAGTGTTTATGCAGGTGAGAGAAGTTCACCTGAGGGCTCTTAGTCAGCGTGCATGCCGAGCGCTGAGAGACGGAGGTTGTGCTGCAGGCAGACGTTTGGACGGCGACTCAGACTTCTCTTCTAGACGTCGTCAAATATTTGTCTACGAGATGACGACGAGACAGGTACCGTCCTCCTGAGTGCACAAAAACACACAAGTGAACACAGCAGCACACAAATCCACACGTCTGTGGACACGTCAGGACAATCTATAATCTTCTAACACAAAAACAAACAGTGTTCACTAAAGTAAACACACAGAGCAGTAGCAGATTTTTTTAATGTGTTTTATTTATTTTCATTTGCTGCTAACTGCCTTGTTTTCATTTGTAGTTTTTGTAGTAGGAAGAACTACAAAATCCACAAATAAACAAAGTGCAGTTAACAAATGTAGTGCTCTCCACTATGTGAACCCCTCAGCTGAATTTTTAGGTTTTTCAGTTCAAGCCAATGAAATGAAATCCAAAAATTCAACCCAACAATCAAATGATCCCCTATGAGCAAGCACTCTGGCAACGGTGGAGAGGAAAAACTCCCTTTTAACAGGAAGAAACCTCTGGCAGAACCAGGCTCAGGGAGGGGCGGTCTTCTGCCATGACTGGTTGGGAGGTGAGGGGCAAAATAAAATCAAACATAAAGGAGAGCACAGGTCGGTGGACTGTGGCTCGAGTTTAAAAGATGCTCGAATCCCGCCTGAGGTGGTATGGACACGTGATTCGAAGCGATGAGAACTCAGCAAAAACGACTATTAAGGATCGACCCAGACGGCGCCGGCCTCGAGGCAGACCGAAAAAACGGTGGATGGACAAAATCAAGGAAGACATTAAGACCATCAACGCGTCACCTGAGGACGCCTTGGACAGAACCAAACGGAGAAACCTTTGCTGAGGAGCGGACCCTGCACCAGCGGGAACAACGCCAGGATGAAGGTGGACTGTGGCTGGAAAACATCATTACTGTTTTTAAAGGGTAACTGGTCCACAATTGTCGATGGGACGTGTGCATGCAAGCACACGCAAGCCATCCTGTGGGACATTCTCTTCAGCCGAAAATCTTAGAGGCCACCCAGAAAGCTGCAGGAAGAGCAATGACACATCCGGCAACAGTTAAACCTACTTTAAGTAGGTTTAGACCCCACGAACCAGGCGATTCTCTTTCTGTTGTCTCTTGTTCATGTACCGCTGGGCGCTGAAGATTTTCCACAGTTTGTCTGAGTTCTGCCATCTCTTGCCTCAATTGTGCGTTTCCTTGCCCGAGTTGTGCGTTTTCTTGCCCGAGTTGTGCGTTTGCTTGACTCAGTTGTGCGTTTGCTTGACTCAGTTGTGTGTTTTCTTGATTGAGTTGTAGGTAGTTTTCACCGAGTTGTGCGTTTTCTTGATTGAGTTGTATGTAGTTTTCACTGAGTTGTGCGTTTTCTTGATTGAGTTGTATGTAGTTTTCACTGAGTTGTGCGTTTTCTTGATTGAGTTGTATGTAGTTTTCACTGAGTTGTGTGTTTTCTCCACTGACTTGTCCGATAAGTTGACTTAATTCTATGCACGTTTCACTGAGTTCTGCGTTGTCTTCCGTGAGTTGTACGTGTTCTTCCCTGAGTTCCTCTATCGTACGCTGCAGTGGGTCTAACTGATCACCGTTTCCCTGTGACATTTCTTTAAAGGTTTAAAGCTCAAAAGTGTCAAAAAAGTTAAATCTCTGAATGATTTAAATGCAAAGGTCAGCTTTGTCTAAGGTCAGCTTTGTCTAAAACAACTGGCTCTTTCTGATGTAAACTGTTAAACGACCTCCTCTATTTATAGACTTGGTGGGTGTGCAGAGAACGTGATGTCCCTGTGACATCACAATGCTCCTTTGATGTTCTCAAAGGATCATTGTTATGTCACCGTGACGTCACAATGATCGTTCGAGAAGATCAAAGGAGCGCTGTGGATCATTCTGCGCATGCTCAGATCATAAAGGTGCTTTTAGCAACAGCTGGTGGTGATTCATCGTTATCAACCCTTAAACTCGTGAATTGGCTCTCTAGCTTTTCGATTGCTACTGTTGTCTATCACATATGTATTATTTGGAACCCAGCTTACCTGTAAAAACAGACACACAGCAGGTAACAGGAACTACTCGGTGCGCCAGCTCGGCACCACTAGGCTGTGTCCCAATTCAGGGTCTGCACCAATGAATGTATAAAACATTGAGATTTTAACCAAATGTTTAAAATGTATAAAACCAGAGGACAGCATTATATTTCTGATATTAACAGTAACTCTGGGCATGTGTAGAGTGTGCAGATGATCTCATCGCTGTCTAAAAATGGATAAAAAAAAACCATAAGGAGGGCTGAATCCTTCAATAACACAGACTATTAGAGTGTGTAGCATCGCTAACTAGCTAGCAACAAGCCTCCAACACAGCGCGCATGCTAGCGGCTAATCTAGCAAACGAATTAACAACAGAGCGATTTTAGAACTATAAGACGATAAGCTGTGTGTCTTTTCTTATAACAGTGACATGGTTGTATTTTTACCTTAATTAAACGAGTCGTCAGTCGCGGGAAACCAGCAAAAAACTCGAGCCACAGGTGCTACGTAAAAAGTGTAGGGGGCGTGTTTGCGGTCACGTCCAGCGGGTGTGTGGGCGGGAGTGTTACACAGTCGCTCCACCTCAAGTCACTACTGCGCAGACTCTGGCTCCAAATGTTGGAACGACGATTAAAAGATGCTTAAAAGCAGCTCAAAAGAGAACGGACTGCATAGAGACCGATTTCGTTCAGAGGCGAAGCGGCGGTACTTGCAGAAAATAGCCTGCATTGGAAATGTGGACCCGTATGAAATACGGCCGTGGAGTAAAAACCCTGAAGACCAACCGCTATTGACGTAGCCTGACATATTCTCGTACCTTATCTGTGGAGTCAGCGCGTACAAGTCGTCATTCAAACAAAGGTAAGTCAGCTCGAGTACTGCGAGTGAAATGCGTTTGATTTCCATCCGAACATTCACATTAGTGCAGCATAAATTCATTCATGAGGGGAAATTACAGTGAGAACATGTGGAGGCTGTTAGAGGGATAACATAGTGAGTTCAGTGCATTGATGAGACACTGTCCTGAAGGATTTAGTTATTCTTTATGGTTAAAGAAATTGCAATGATTTATTAATGTTTATTATAAATAATTCTAATTATACATCTTGCGTCAATATTTGTATCTTGAGTCACTAAAAATACATTTTATTTTAGTTTTATACATTGATTAATGACCTGCAGAATCTCCTTATCATATTAAGTGATTCATAATTGTCACTTTATGCTTTCTCCATCTCTACAGTGATGGCATCCTTGCATTACATACTTTAGGTTCATTTTCTGCAGGCAGGTTTCTGACAGAGAACAGGCAGGTTTACACTATAACCTGCAGCGATGGACACATAAAGAAATGAAAAATGACATGTATGTGCTAACTTTCTAAACACTTTGTTACATTTATGATAAAGTAGATTAAACACATTTGTGTCGGCCTTGGCTCATAGTTCTTGTCTTTAAATGAACTTTGTCTGTGTGTGTTTCAGGTCCTGCACTCTCAAAGACTGAATGAACCAGCATTGCAGCCATGGGTCACTGTGAGCATCACAGGGAAGGTTGAAGCCGCCCGCTGCACCTGCATGGCCGGAGTCGCAGAGACCTACACCCACGTCACTGCTCTTCTGTTTAAAGTAGAAGCAACAGTGTTGATCCGTGGCACAAGGACTGTTACAGATGAACCTCCATACTGGGTTTTGCTGGGTAATGTGACCAAGATACAGCCAGAGGTTGGCCATAAGATAGACTTCTCCTCTTCAGCTGCCCAAAAAAGGCTCTTGATCAAAACATTCACAGACCATCTGTAGTGACAGGTAAAAGGAGCCGTCCTCAAAAAAGAAAAACCCCACCTGCTACTGTGGAGGAGTCGTCACTGCTATAATGCCATCATGTTTTATCTAGGGGTCTAGATTTATGCCTGTAGTGCACTGCCGTGTAAATAATTTGCATTTACTGAATATGTACTGACTGAGTCCCGCTGTTCAAAAGTTGAATAAAGAAACAAAGTAATTTTTGCCTCTTTTTTTAAAATTAAAACCACTTCATAGAACATCACATCAGTTACAATGATGATGTCATTTATAGTTTACAAATGACAAAATGTTTACACAAAATCATGACAGTGTTTACATGATATCACCCACTACTAACATTACTTTATTTACTGTGTCTTTTGAAAAAATACAGCTATTTATACAGCAAAAGACTAAAGAATATTTAACAGGAGCAGGTTTCATTTTCCCTGGTTTTATTATCACTGTTCACTAAACGCAGCAAACCTTCACCATCTTATCCAGAAGGGTCACCTCTTCACCCTCACATGGAAGAAGTAATCTGATTGGCATGGTGGTATGTTTGAAGCAGGTCCCTCGTGTAGCGCTGGAACTCAGTCACGATGTTTCATCCATTTCATGGGCTGGTTTGCTGCAATAATGCCAAATAATTAGCAACTCTATAAATAGAAGGTAGTTCTGCAAAATCACTCAGTAGGATGTTTGTTCTAATTTGCTATGAGCTCAGAGCGCATAGAAAATAAAACTAAAAGGCTATAAAGAGTGATATGAACATATTTAGAACTTACCGGAATGAAAATGTCCGGAGCACCAACAGATATTTGGAGATGGAAGAGAACTGGATATCAGCTCGTCTCACAGCTGCTATCCAGGCTGGACGCCTTCGTTTGGTAACATCGATACACGAGCTGCCTCATGTTGCTTCCAGGTTGGGGAAGAATGAAAAGACAAACCCTTTTCGAGCTTATTCTCTTGCCGGTCGTGCGATCGAACATTGCAGCCGACCACACAGCAAGAACGAACCATGGCTGTTGTGTGTGCCTTCGCTCCTTTTTCGCTTGCGCTTTGTTTCGACCCCCAAAATGGCGGATCGGGCCAAAATCATGGGACTAAAGTCATCTCACTGTGGTAATGTAAATATAATATGGCCAATATTATATGTATTGTCAGATTATTATGATATATATATATATATATATTACAGCAGTGAGCTTGAACTCTGGGTCAGAGATTCAAGTTGCAGTTATTTATATTTCCTATCACCTTAAATCTTCACTCAAAGACAAGTATCTGTGACAGTGTATCTACAGATGTATTATACATAAGAGACAAATATTGTTTGTTTAATATGTTAGAATTATTACATTTGGCTCAATGCTTACATATATGAGTACATGATGACAATAATCACGACCCCACAGAGCGGGACATTCGCTTCAGCCGAAAATCTTAGAGGCGACCCAGAAAGCTGCAGGAAGAGCAATGACACATCCGGCAGCAGTTAAACCTACTTTAAGTAGGTTTAGACCCCACGAACCAGGCGATTCTCTTTCTGTTGTCTCTTGTTCATGTACCGCTGGGCGCTGAAGATTTTCCACAGTTTGTCTGAGTTCTGCCATCTCTTGCCTCAATTGTGCGTTTCCTTGCATGAGTTGTGTGTTTTCTTGATAGAGTTGTATGTAGTTTTCACTGAGTTGTGTGTTTTCTTGACTCAGTTGTGCGTTTGATTGACTCAGTTGTGTGTTTTCTTGACTGAGTCGTGCGTTTTCTTGACTGAGTTGTGCGTTTGCTTGACTCAGTTGTGCGTTTTCTTGACTCAGTTGTGCGTTTTCTTGACTCAGTTGTGCGTTTTCTTGACTGAGTTGTGCGTTTTCTTGACTCAGTTGTGCGTTTGCTTGACTCAGTTGTGCGTTTTCTTGACTCAGTTGTGCGTTTTCTTGACTGAGTTGTGCGTTTTCTTGACTCTGTGCGTTTTCTTGACTGAGTTGTGCGTTTTCTTGACTCAGTTGTGCGTTTGCTTAACTCAGTTGTGTATTTTCTTGACTGAGTTGCTTGACTCAGTTGTGCGTTTGCTTAACTCAGTTGTGTGTTTTCTTGACTGAGTTGCTTGACTCAGTTGTGCGTTTTCTTGACTGAGTCGTGCGTTTGCTTGACTCAGTTGTGCGTTTTCTTGACTGAGTCGTGCGTTTGCTTGACTCAGTTGTGCGTTTTCTTGACTGAGTCGTGCGTTTTCTTGACTCAGTTGTGCGTTTTCTTGACTGAGTTCTGCCTTTGATTGACTCAGTTGTGTGTTTTCTTGACTGAGTCGTGCGTTTTCTTGACTCAGTTGTGCGTTTGATTGACTCAGTTGTGTGTTTTCTTGACTGAGTCGTGCGTTTTCTTGACTCAGTTGTGCGTTTTCTTGACTCAGTTGTGCGTTTGATTGACTCAGTTGTGTGTTTTCTTGACTGAGTCGTGCGTTTGCTTGACTCAGTTGTGCGTTTTCTTGACTCAGTTGTGCGTTTGCTTGACTCAGTTGTGCGTTTGCTTGACTCAGTTGTGCGTTTTCTTGACTGAGTTGTGCGTTTGCTTGACTCAGTTGTGCGTTTGCTTGACTCAGTTGTGCGTTTTCTTGACTGAGTCGTGTGTTTTCTTGACTCAGTTGTGCGTTTGCTTGACTCAGTTGTGCGTTTTCTTGACTGAGTTGTACGTTTTCTTGACTGAGTCGTGAGTTTTCTTGACTCAGTTGTGCGTTTGCTTAACTCAGTTGTGTGGTTTCTTGACTGAGTTGCTTGACTCAGTTGTGCGTTTGCTTAACTCAGTTGTGTGTTTTCTTGACTGAGTTGCTTGACTCAGTTGTGCGTTTTCTTGACTGAGTCGTGCGTTTTCTTGACTCAGTTGTGCGTTTTCTTGACTGAGTTGTGCGTTTTCTTGACTGAGTTGTGCGTTTGCTTGACTGAGTTGTGCGTTTTCTTGACTGAGTTGTGCGTTTTCTTGACTCAGTTGTGCGTTTGCTTGACTCAGTTGTGCGTTTTCTTGACTGAGTTGCTTGACTGAGTTGTGCGTTTTCTTGACTCAGTTGTGCGTTTTCTTGACTGAGTCGTGCGTTTTCTTGACTCAGTTGTGCGTTTGCTTGACTCAGTTGTGCGTTTTCTTGACTGAGTTGTACGTTTTCTTGACTCAGTTGTGCGTTTTCTTGACTGAGTTGTGTGTTTTCTCGAGTGATTGTTCTGATATATTGACTGAATTCTATGAACGTTTCACTGAGTTGTGCGTTTTCTTGACTGAGTTGTGCGTTTGATTGACTCAGTTGTGTGTTTTCTTGACTGAGTCGTGCGTTGTCTTGACTCAGTTGTGCGTTTTCTTGACTCAGTTGTGCGTTTGATTGACTCAGTTGTGTGTTTTCTTGACTGAGTCGTGCGTTTGCTTGACTCAGTTGTGCGTTTTCTTGACTGAGTTGTGCGTTTGCTTGACTCAGTTGTGCGTTTGCTTGACTCAGTTGTGCATTTTCTTGACTGAGTTGTGCGTTTGCTTGACTCAGTTGTGCGTTTGCTTGACTCAGTTGTGCGTTTTCTTGACTCAGTTGTGCGTTTGCTTGACTCAGTTGTGCGTTTTCTTGACTGAGTTGTACGTTTTCTTGACTGAGTCGTGAGTTTTCTTGACTCAGTTGTGCGTTTGCTTGACTCAGTTGTGCGTTTGCTTGACTCAGTTGTGCGTTTTCTTGACTCAGTTGTGCGTTTGATTGACTCAGTTGTGTGTTTTCTTGACTGAGTCGTGCGTTTGCTTGACTCAGTTGTGCGTTTTCTTGACTCAGTTGTGCGTTTGCTTGACTCAGTTGTGCGTTTGCTTAACTCAGTTGTGTGGTTTCTTGACTGAGTTGCTTGACTCAGTTGTGCGTTTGCTTAACTCAGTTGTGTGTTTTCTTGACTGAGTTGCTTGACTCAGTTGTGCGTTTTCTTGACTGAGTCGTGCGTTTTCTTGACTCAGTTGTGCGTTTTCTTGACTGAGTTGTGCGTTTTCTTGACTGAGTTGTGCGTTTGCTTGACTGAGTTGTGCGTTTTCTTGACTGAGTTGTGCGTTTTCTTGACTCAGTTGTGCGTTTGCTTGACTCAGTTGTGCGTTTTCTTGACTGAGTTGCTTGACTGAGTTGTGCGTTTTCTTGACTCAGTTGTGCGTTTTCTTGACTGAGTCGTGCGTTTTCTTGACTCAGTTGTGCGTTTGCTTGACTCAGTTGTGCGTTTTCTTGACTGAGTTGTACGTTTTCTTGACTCAGTTGTGCGTTTTCTTGACTGAGTTGTGTGTTTTCTCGAGTGATTGTTCTGATATATTGACTGAATTCTATGAACGTTTCACTGAGTTGTGCGTTTTCTTGACTGAGTTGTGCGTTTGATTGACTCAGTTGTGTGTTTTCTTGACTGAGTCGTGCGTTGTCTTGACTCAGTTGTGCGTTTTCTTGACTCAGTTGTGCGTTTGATTGACTCAGTTGTGTGTTTTCTTGACTGAGTCGTGCGTTTGCTTGACTCAGTTGTGCGTTTTCTTGACTGAGTTGTGCGTTTGCTTGACTCAGTTGTGCGTTTGCTTGACTCAGTTGTGCATTTTCTTGACTGAGTTGTGCGTTTGCTTGACTCAGTTGTGCGTTTGCTTGACTCAGTTGTGCGTTTTCTTGACTCAGTTGTGCGTTTGCTTGACTCAGTTGTGCGTTTTCTTGACTGAGTTGTACGTTTTCTTGACTGAGTCGTGAGTTTTCTTGACTCAGTTGTGCGTTTGCTTGACTCAGTTGTGCGTTTGCTTGACTCAGTTGTGCGTTTTCTTGACTCAGTTGTGCGTTTGATTGACTCAGTTGTGTGTTTTCTTGACTGAGTCGTGCGTTTGCTTGACTCAGTTGTGCGTTTTCTTGACTCAGTTGTGCGTTTGCTTGACTCAGTTGTGCGTTTGCTTGACTCAGTTGTGCGTTTGCTTGACTGAGTTGCTTGACTGAGTTGTGCGTTTGCTTGACTCAGTTGTGCGTTTTCTTGACTGAGTCGTGCGTTTTCTTGACTCAGTTGTGCGTTTGCTTGACTCAGTTGTGCGTTTTCTTGACTGAGTTGTACGTTTTCTTGACTGAGTCGTGAGTTTTCTTGACTCAGTTGTGCGTTTGCTTGACTCAGTTGTGCATTTGCTTGACTCAGTTGTGCGTTTTCTTGACTGAGTTGTGTGTTTTCTCGAGTGATTGTTCTGATATATTGACTGAATTCTATGAACGTTTCACTGAGTTGTGTGTTTGCTTGACTGAGTTGCTTGACTGAGTTGTGCGTTTGCTTGACTCAGTTGTGCGTTTGATTGACTCAGTTGTGTGTTTTCTTGACTGAGTTGTGCGTTTTCTTGACTCAGTTGTGCGTTTTCTTGACTGAGTTGTGCGTTTTCTTGACTCAGTTGTGCGTTTGCTTGACTCAGTTGTGCGTTTTCTTGACTGAGTCGTGCGTTTGCTTGACTCAGTTGTGCGTTTGCTTGACTCAGTTGTGCGTTTGCTTGACTGAGTTGTGCGTTTGCTTGACTCAGTTGTGCGTTTTCTTGACTGAGTTGCTTGACTGAGTTGTGCGTTTTCTTGACTGAGTTGTGCGTTTGCTTGACTGAGTTGTGTGTTTTCTCGAGTGATTGTTCTGATATATTGACTGAATTCTATGCACGTTTCACTGAGTTGTATGTGTTCTTCCCTGAGTTCCTCTATCGTACGCTGCAGTGGGTCTAACTGATCACCGTTTCCCTGTGACATTTCTTTAAAGGTTTAAAGCTCAAAAGTGGAAAAAAAAAAGGTCATCTAAAAAGTAGGGGTGGGGGAAAAAATCGATACTGTGTAGTATCGTGATATTTTGTTTTCTAATAATGTATCGATACAGGGACGGCAGAAATCGATATTTTGTTACAAAAAAAAGTTTTTGTGGACTCTGACTTCAGAGCATGTTGATCCTTTTTCTGAGCAAGAATCCTGACATTCCTTCACTGTCCAAATGTGTTTAACTTGTTTTTGGCAGCAATAAACATGACAGTTTACTTATTTTAATTTAAGACATGTTTTATTTTAATTAAGTTTAAAACTTTTTTATTTAATGTAAAATTATTTTGTTTTAATTTACTTTCAAATTCTTCAGTTGCTGAAGGGGCTGCATAGTTTTCATATTGCATAGTTCAGAATAGTTATAATTGTACCAGATGGTTGCATTCAGTTCAGTGGGACTAGACTGTAATACAAACCATTCAAGTTTGTCAACAATAAAACTGAAATGAGAGAAAGACTGAGTGTGAGACTTTGATATTAGATAAAATGAATATTGATAAAGTTTACCTTTATGTACAGAATCTGAATATCGCAAAATATTTTAAAAAATTGCAATAATATCGTATCGTAGGATGTATGGTGATTCCCACCTCTACTAAAAAGTATCTGTGACAGTGTATCTACAGATGTATTATGTAACAAATATTGTTTGTTTAATATGTTGGCATTACTAAATTTGGCTCAATGCTTACATACATGTGTAAAAAGCAAATGTAGGAGCTGTGATAACTGTGTCTGATAGAATGAAGAGTAGACTGATATATGAAATATTCCTTTATTGGGTGAGAAAATCAGACCATGTCATAACTGCTGTAAGTCACACAGAATAGACATCAGAGCCTTAAACAGGCTGACGTCTGCTAAATGGGTCAAACTGGGCAGAAAGTCTACAAACACATAACATCCTTATAGAATATGATGTAACACTATAGATCAACTTAGCTCAGAATATATAAAGCATATAAACAGTTACAGCAATATGATGCAACAAACACAGCAGCTACTGATCCAAAATACTCAAAGCTTCATAGAACTGAAACCAACATTTATTTTAGCTCCATTCTGCTGCTGATGCATACTTTAGGTTTCTGAACATTAAACTTGTTGCTGCCTTTCATAGTGTGTAGCTTGAAGGCCCTGAGTACTTTCTCTCACACTGGAAACACTGGGATGATCACATTATTTGAACATTACCTAATAAGACTGATTCAGCACAGACAGTTATGTTAAACTTTCCTAGCAGTCCTTCACAAACAGGGAACAGTCTGTCTATTCTCTCCATCTGTCAGCTGCTGCTGGCTCTTCCTCCTCCTCTTCCTCACACACTGCTGAGTTTGTCCTGGTGGATCATCAGGGCTGCAAAGCCTCACAGATGATGTGCAGCAGTGGGTCCCTCAGTCTGTCCTCACTCTGGACACTTGCAGTCGTCACACATGGAAATCAAATGTGTGATAAGCTGCAGGATTCAAACACAAGTGTAACATATAAACACATCTTCATACTTTTATTCCACAATCAGAGAGAAAGAAACAGAGAGAGAGTGCAGGACAGACAGACAGGTGACAGTCTCAGGTGTACACACTGCTACAAACAGGAGGATTTAGTGTTTGTGTCATTACGAGTGTAAACAAGAAGAGTCCCAGATGGTGCAGTGGACACATGTGTGACTGCTGTGATTGAAGCATCTTTCTTTCAGCTTAACGAGTGAACCGTCAGCTCGTTCAAACACACGTTAAAGTCTGTTTGGCTCGACACCACCGAAAGCGTGCTGCTGCAGTCTGCTGGGGGGCATCATCAGAAACAAGGATGCAAGGAGAGGAGACAAACTAGTGAGGAATGCTGGCTCTATAATTGGAGCTGCCACATGCGCGCGCACACACAGACACACAGACACACACACACACACACAGACACACACACAGACACAGACACACACACACAGACACACAGACACACACACACACACACACACACAGACACACAGACAGACACACACATGCACACACACACACAGACTCTGTGTGAAGCTCGTCTATATTATATTTTCTGATCTATCATACAGCTTAAACTTATTCCTGGTTATATCCTGATCAGTGCTGAGCAGTTAAACACATAACTATCAATGAAATCATGTATGAATTATGATTCTGTGATTAACAATGAATACACTTAATATCACTTCTCATTTCCAAAATCATGTCGTTTAGCTTTGAAATGTCTGCATTTGTGAAGAAAACATTTTCTTAGTAACAACATTTGTTAAGATCCAACCATGCAAACTATGATTTTTGCCATTTTTCAAGTGGTCTTAAACCTTTAATCAGGACTGTATCTGATATCACTTCCATTTAATGTGAAAAAGCTGCATCAGTGTTTTGCTGGGATGCGTCTGCTCCTCTGGCTTTCCTGTTAGCAGTGAGTGCAACGATGTCACAGAGGTTTTAGGGCAGCATCAACTCCAGCAGATATATTTGTCACTCTGGAGCACATTTTAGGAAAATAACAAGAAGTAAATGAAGGAAACCGACAGAAGCAGACAGGATAAGACGAGCGTCGTATCTGAGACAATAACCAGGGCCGGACCGTTTCTGACAGCTGCATCGTTTTTATTGTGCAACAACACGGCAGCAGAGGACGATTTGATTTGGTCTTGGGAATAAATCACTACTGGAAATCACAGGACTCAGATCAACACACGTCTGCTCTCCAGAACCAGGACGACATGCTGAGATCACGGTGGGCGACAAATGTTCATCAGCAGAACGATGAGACAGAAACACAGAAGAGCCGTTTGGAAAGGCAGGAGGTACAGTGCTAACAGGCTGCAAGAAATATAAATACAGACTCACGTCTGTCTCTGTCAGCACTTATCATTCAAAAGATACGACACACGTGTGCAAAGAAGTGTCCAGGTTCATCCTGACCATCAACCTTTCTGACTGAAGGGCATTTCTGCCAGCAGGACTTCAGATATAAGCAGTGACAATAACACTATCAGTCATGGTCTGGCATTCCCAGAGCACAAAGCTCAGCAGGACATAAACAGTGTGGAGTCATCAACATCATCAACAGAAGGCAGAAGAGCTTTGAATGTCCTTCAAGAAGTCTGGAGAAGTGTTCCTGCAGGTCCTCACAGAGACGGCAGAGAGCTGCTCAGCGAGTTCAGAGTGAGCTGAAGGATGATGGTCAGACCATAACATTCCTCCAAAAGTGCCTTCATGGACCTGCAGCCGAGAAACCGATGCAAAGTGTTTATGCAGGTGAGAGAAGTTCACCTGAGGGCTCTTAGTCAGCGTGCATGCCGAGCGCTGAGAGACGGAGGTTGTGCTGCAGGCAGACGTTTGGACGGCGACTCAGACTTCTCTTCTAGACGTCGTCAAATATTTGTCTACGAGATGACGACGAGACAGGTACCGTCCTCCTGAGTGCACAAAAACACACAAGTGAACACAGCAGCACACAAATCCACACGTCTGTGGACACGTCAGGACAATCTATAATCTTCTAACACAAAAACAAACAGTGTTCACTAAAGTAAACACACAGAGCAGTAGCAGATTTTTTTAATGTGTTTTATTTATTTTCATTTGCTGCTAACTGCCTTGTTTTCATTTGTAGTTTTTGTAGTAGGAAGAACTACAAAATCCACAAATAAACAAAGTGCAGTTAACAAATGTAGTGCTCTCCACTATGTGAACCCCTCAGCTGAATTTTTAGGTTTTTCAGTTCAAGCCAATGAAATGAAATCCAAAAATTCAACCCAACAATCAAATGATCCCCTATGAGCAAGCACTCTGGCAACGGTGGAGAGGAAAAACTCCCTTTTAACAGGAAGAAACCTCTGGCAGAACCAGGCTCAGGGAGGGGCGGTCTTCTGCCATGACTGGTTGGGAGGTGAGGGGCAAAATAAAATCAAACATAAAGGAGAGCACAGGTCGGTGGACTGTGGCTCGAGTTTAAAAGATGCTCGAATCCCGCCTGAGGTGGTATGGACACGTGATTCGAAGCGATGAGAACTCAGCAAAAACGACTATTAAGGATCGACCCAGACGGCGCCGGCCTTGAGGCAGACCGAAAAAACGGTGGATGGACAAAATCAAGGAAGACATTAAGACCATCAATTGTGGACCACAATCCACAATTGTCGATGGGACGTGTGCATGCAAGCACACGCAAGCCATCCCCGCTCTGTGGGTTCATGACAATAATCATGACCCCACAGAGCGGGACATTCGCTTCAGCCGAAAATCTTAGAGGCGACCCAGAAAGCAGCTGCAGAAAGAACAACGGCCAATCCTGCAATGCCTACATACCACGAAACAAGGTATGTTGAAAAAAGGTTGTCAGCCTCCTCAGGTCTACGAGGTTCTCTTTCTGTTGTCTGTTGTACATGTACCGCTTGGCGCTGAAGATTTTCCACAGCTTTTCTGAGTTCTGCATTCTCTTGACTGAGTCGTGCGTTTTCTTGATGGACTTCTGTGTTTTCTTGATGGACTTGTGGGTTATCTTGCCTGAGTTGTTGGATTTCTTGACTGCGTTCTGCGTTTTCTTGATCTAGTTCTATGTTTTCTTGTCCGAGTCGTTTGTTTTCTTCACGGAGTTGTGAGTTCTCTTGAAGTAGTTGTATGGTTTCTCGCCTTAGTTGTATGATTTCTTCACTGGGTTGTATGGGCTCTTGCCTGGGTCGTGTATTCTCTCGCTGGATTTGTGTGTTTTCATGCATGAGTTTTTTGTTTTCTTTCCTGAGTTTTGCGTTATATTCAAGGAGTTCGCTGTGTAGTCTCCTAGTACTATGTAGAGATTCAACTGTTGGCTGCACTGGGTCTGACTGATCTCTGCTTCCAGATGGATTATTCGACGTTCCCTGTGACATTTCTTTGGAGGTTTAAAGCTCAAAAAAGTTAAATCTCTGAATGATTTAAATGCAAAGGTCAGCTTTGTCTAAGGTCAGCTTTGTCTAAAACAACTGGCTCTTTCTGATGTAAACTGTTAAACGACCTCCTCTATTTATAGACTTGGTGGGTGTGGCAGAGAATGTGATGTCCCTGTGACATCACGATGATCCTTTGATCTTCTCAAAGGATCATTGTGATGTCACCGTGACGTCACAATGATCGTTCGAGAAGATCAAAGGATCAAAGGAGCGCTGTGGATCATTCTGAGCATGCTCAGATCAATGAACGGTCATTGTGACGTCATTGTGACATCACGGCGACATCACATTCTCTGCTACACTCACTAAGTCCTTAAATAGAGGAGGTCCTTTAACAGTTTAGACAAAGCTGACCTTTGCATTTAAATCATTCAGAGATTTAACTTTTTTGACACTTTTGAGCTTTAAACCTTTAAAGAAATGTCACAGGGAAACGGTGATCAGTCAGATCGACTGCAGCGTACGACAGAGGAACTCAGGGAAGAACACATACAACTCAGTGAAACGTGCATAGAATTCAGTCAATATATCGGACAAGTCAGTGGAGAAAACACACAACTCAGTGAAAACTACATACAACTCTATCAAGAAAACACACAACTCAGTCAAGCAAACGCACAAGTGAGTCAAGAAAACGCACAACTGAGTCAAGAAAACGCACAACTGAGTCAAGAAAACGCACGACTCAGTCAAGAAAACGCACAACTGAGTCAAGCAAACGCACAACTCATGCAAGGAAACGCACAATTGAGGCAAGAGATGGCAGAACTCAGACAAACCGTGGAAAATCTTCAGCGCCCAGCGGTACATGAACAAGAGACAACAGAAAGAGAATCGCCTGGTTCGTGGGGTCTAAACCTACTTAAAGTAGGTTTAACTGCTGCCGGATGTGTCATTGCTCTTCCTGCAGCTTTCTGGGTCGCCTCTAAGATTTTCGGCTGAAGCGAATGTCCCGCTCTGTGGGGTCGTGATTATTGTCATCATGTACTCATATATGTAAGCATTGAGCCAAATGTAATAATTCTAACATATTAAACAAACAATATTTGTCTCTTATGTATAATACATCTGTAGATACACTGTCACAGATACTTGTCTTTGAGTGAAGATTTAAGGTGATAGGAAATATAAATAACTGCAACTTGAATCTCTGACCCAGAGTTCAAGCTCACTGCTGTAATATATATATATATATATATATATATATATATATATATATATATATCATAATAATCTGACAATACATATAATATTGGCCATATTATATTTACATTACCACAGTGAGATGACTTCAGTCTCATGAACAACATCAGCTAATTGTTATTTACTAGCTAATCTTAAATGACTGTTCAGCACAGAAATGAAGCCCAACAATCATGTTTACAGTCCTTTGGTCTCAGATGAACAAAATATGTTCTCCTTCATTTCTGTCACACAAAGCTGTATGACACGTTTCTCGCGGTTAGTATCATGGTTGCTAGGCAACCTGAACAGCGCGACGAAGGCTAGACCGTCCCATTTCACAAGCCTCTCACTTCCGCACTTCTCGTACTTATAGTACGCGCCGTACGTAGTACGCGTGCGGTCGCTGGATTGGGACACAGCCTGGGCCTGCCAGAGTCAGAAATGAGGATAAAACAGGAAGTTTGACAGCAGTGAGTTCCTGCAGCGACCTCTCGTTTCTCTCCTCAGTGCTGCATGTTCGTGAACGTGAGCCCGGACGCGAAGGAAACTCTGCTGCAGTTCGGCTCCACCATACGGCAGGTGTCGCTCGGCAACGCGACGCAGAAAAACAACAGAAACGCCAAGTAGGACAGATGTTTCAGGCACGAGAAGTCCCTGGACTTTTTGAGGGGACAACAATAATAATAACAATGTGCAGTAAAACATACACTCATTCTTTTCATTTATTAGGTTCCTGTGTCGTGTTGTTTGTGTTGGCAGTGAGTTGGAGGGCGGGGTGGGGTGGGCTGCTTTTAACCAGGTAATAATAATAATAATAATAATAATAATAATGGATACTTTATTGATCCCCATGGGGAAATTACTTGTTTTTCTCTGCATTTGACCCATTCACTCAGTGAAGCAGTGGGCAGCCCACTAAGCAGGCGCCCGGGGAGCAGTGTGTAGGGACGGTACCTTGCTCAGGGGTACCTCAGGGTAGCCGTTAAGTGGATTCGAACCGCCGACCTTCCGATCATGGGGCGACCACTTTACCTACTGAGCTATCCCTGCCACTTTGTGCTACATTTGTGTATGAAAAGTGCTTTATAAATAAAGGTTGATTGATTGTGCGTAGTGCCGACGCGGGACAGTTTCCAATTGTGTAGTGCTGTTGTTCCTAGTGTGACTCTGCAATGACAATAAAGAGTCTCTCGTCTTCTCTTGACGATGAGCTGCTCGTCCACCACAGCACTGAATCCAGCTCAGTTACAAGTTACAAAAGAAAATCATTTTTACTCGAGTACTGAAATTCATACTCAAGAAAACGCATGTTTCAGCTTCATTGCACGAGGCAGAGCAATTACGTTTCAGCGGACATCATGGCGTCCGCGTGTCCTGCTGTGGAGAGGACTCTTCTTTTAAACCTTCTTATCTCTACTAAGTAGAGACGTACAGGAAATAGTTGAGAGGGAAAGGGCCGGACTCAAACCCGTGCGGCTGCGTTCCAGCCATGTGGGATGTGGTCACCATGAGCTGAGCTCAGCCGACGTCAGAGACGACTTTGAGTCAAACGTATGACACGTGTCCGTCTGTGGTCCTAGCTGCTGCCTCCTCGCTCCTTCAGCAGCTGCTTGAGGACTCTCAGGTTAGAGATGTCCTCCGCGATGACCGGGATCTCCTCGCCGCGATGCTCCTCGCCACCGTCGCCTTCCTCGCTGTCAGAGAGCGTGCACAGGAGAGCGTCGTTCTCGTACGTGGGGAAGTAATACCTGCGGAGCGAGACGAAGTTTAGTGCTCAGGCTCAAATTAGTCCCAACTTAAAAAAGGACGCCATTTTCATCAGCTGATAAAAATACTCCAAATGAAGTGTAAACATCTGTGGCGTTGACCACGTTCATCAGCAGCTGGACGCCAGCTTTAAAGCCCGCGCTCTCATTGGTCAATTCTGCAGGCGCTTCGTTAAACCTACTGCGGCTGGTCCCAGGCGGACATCTCTGGCAGTTTCATCACGTGACCTTCAGCCGCGATGTGACGCAGGGCGTCCGCCCGGCAGTCGAACATCCGCGTGCAGCCGTAGCAGCGGCTCTGATGGATCTGCCGCCGGATGAAGTTCACCAGTTTGACCTGCTGGTAGAACTTGAGGTCTGAGGGAGGACAGAACATTAGAAACACTCAGAAGGAAGAAATAGAAGGAAACTGCGCTCGAATGACCACGGAGATTTCACTCACCGAGCTCGGTCTTAAGGAGGTCGAAGCCGTGAGCCTCCTGCAAAACAATCACGAAACAGAAAGACGTCAGGGTGACGCAACGCCGCGACGCTGGTTACAGACTTCATAAATAACAAAACCAGAAAGCAGAGAGAAACTTTTCTGCCTCTCAGGTAAACTCGTCACTCGTGAGCAGAAACTTAGAGTCACGTTTGGGAAACTGGTTCTAACTTTAAACCATCAGAACGTTTAATCAACGACAAAATCTGACTGCAGTCGACGTCCAATCCTAGATTTGATTTATTGTTCACGAGTGTTAAGTCTAATTGTTGAATGTTGTCATTGTGTTTCTTAAATTTGTACGGTCTGAGTTCAACCTATAGGATCAAGACGTTCCTTTGTCTCTGACCTCTCCAGCCACTCTGTGCTGGGGGAGCTTTTATTGCAGATGCATCCTGACAGATCTGTTTCTTCTGTTGTAAGCTTCCTGCTTTTATGATCCTTTTGGTCAGCAGGAGGTCTCACACACACACACACACACACACACTTGTTAAAGTTTTGACAATCATGTATTTATTTGGAACCTTTTCAAAATAAAAGGCTCTTCAGCTTCGGTCCATCTGTGTGTGAGGGCACTTTTTGAGTAAAATCCATGTTTTGTGCTTACGATGGATTCATGCGTTTGCAGAGACCTCAGGAAGCAGATCGTTTCCTGTTAGTGTGCACTGTCTCCGTTCTCCCAGAATGCTTTGCAGAATCGTTTCAGGGATGAAAAGCAGAAAACGATATTTTCCTTCTCTGAAACTTCTACGTTCCCGTACCTTCATATGCGCGTAGATCTGCTCCAACGTCTCCGATTGGTGATCACAGAACAGACACACTGCAGAGACCGGATGAGCCTGCCAGTCCGACCAATCACTGCGGACGATACGGAGATGAAACGAGCTGAAGACTGAAAGCATTCACACAGGATCAGAGGAGGAGTAGGAAGTGGACTTGATTTAAACTTTTGTATCCAGGCTGACGCAATAAATGAGAATATTCTCAGGAGGGACAACCCAAGGTTCAGTATCTGGGATCGAGCCGGGGATCAAACCTCCAACCTTTCGCTGCACCTCCTGATCCACAGCTACCCCGAGCTCACAGCACCTGGTTCAGCACCTGGTTAGCGCTGGAGATCAAGCGTGCTCAGACTGGTGATGTCGTGTTGGTTTAAAATAAACGTTACACCCAGTAACTGCACCATCTGGTGGTAAAAAACTGGTATTACATGCAAGTGCAGCCCGGCCCGGTTTTTGCCTTTAACACGACACAGAGCAGTGTGTATGACATGCATCAGGACACTTTAGTTAATGCCGTCCTCACAGAGCTACATGAGGATACTTACTCATCCTCATCATCCGCCAGCTCACGGTCATCTTCGCTTTGCAGCTCCTCCCACGTTTTTCCCAGTTCCTGACAGGACAGGAGGGACGCTTTAAAATCGGAACAATACATTCAGGTCGTGCGTTTGCTTCTACAGAACTGCTTCGTTTATCCTGACGTGGAAGCGTGTGGCGAGTGTGTCGCTGGGCTTTACCAGGTAGTTGATGACGTAGAAGCGGTCGTACTCGTGGTTTTTGGCGCTGATGCGGCGGTGAGCTTTTTTCCTTCAGCGTGGTTTTATCTCGAAACGTTTTCTCGCAGTACAGACACTGCAGACTGAAGCGAGGGGAACAAAATGAAAAGGCGCGCGAAACAAAACTTAACGCTGTGAATAAAAAGCAACGATTAGCGTACCTGTCCAGTTTGTCCTGCAGCGTGTCGAGGAACTCGCTGCAGTAGACGATGTTGTCCGGCAGTCCGATGCTGAAGGAATGCTCTCTGGCCATGTGGTTCAGCAGAGACCACCTGGAAACAGCACGTGGAGCCATTTTTAATAAACAACAGAAAACATCAGCTGACATCATCACTGTTAGCACTGCGCTGCAGTCCTTTGGGCTTCGTCCAGAAGTTCCCATTTGGACAAGACTTCAAGATCCATGCAGCGTGCCCATAGTGGCAGACAGAGGGAAGCAGCCTCCCTCGCCATGGGCCGCTGCATGTCCAAATGTGAGGAGACCCGGAGCGGACGCGGGTTATGTCTCTCGGCGTCCTCCCACAAGGAGCTGGAGGTGGTGGCTGTGCAGAGGGAGGCCGAGCATCTGCGAACCAACACAGTGACTGAAAATGGATGGATGGAAGCTTAACTGGAGGTAAAGACACAGATCCACACAAGAACTGTGGTAAACACCAGTGAGAAGCCAGTCACACCTTCATGCCATTCATGAACCAGCACACACCTGCACAGGTCTGAGACCTGACCCTTAGCAGGAGAGGAAGAAGGATGAGGAGCTGCACTGGTCTCAGATCAGCTTCTTGGTTCAGGCTCAGACATGTCACTGAATGATGTTTATGGAATTATGCATCAAAGCAGCTTTTTGGGGGTTGGATCATAAGAGATGACTACAGGAAGCAAAGAAGCTTTTAGTCACATGATTTCAGGAAGCTCTACCTTCTGTCTGCTTTAATCTAACACACGTGAGGTTTCCAGGACTGATGGGAATCCTGCGGCGCTTTACCTGTTTCCCGTGAACTCTTCGCTGCAGAACATGCAGAGACGATGGAAGCTGCTGTCGTCTCGCTCCTTCGGCTGCTGCTCCAGGACCTCCTCCTGTGGGAGCACAGAAGAAGAGCTCAGAGGAATTCTTCAGAAAACTACCTCAGAGTGCTCAGATATTTAAAGTGCAGAGGTTACAACGACACAAAGCGTGTCAAATCATCACTCAAATCTGCAATTTTTCTGATTTTGCCTGATTTTCAGACTTTGCCTCAAAATAAAGTTTAAAAGAAACGAAACTTTCAGCAGCACAAGATTCACTCAGGATGCTCCGAGTCTCACGTCTCCTCACCAGTCGTTTCTGCTGCAGCTTCTCTCGGAGGACTCTGTCTTCTGGAAGGACGTCACACAGCAGGAAGTAGTCCTCCTGCTCCTCTGTCAGGTCAGCGAGGAAGAAGAGTTTTTAATGAGTCATTAATCAGAGCTGGAGGAAGTGTACGTGGTTCACTTTGAAAGGTCAGGTCCTCTGTGGGTTTGAGTGAACTCACCGACTGGGCCCGTGGAGTTGGTTTTGATGACGCTGCAGAAATCTGTGAGCGGCTGCTCGAGGAATCTGCCCTTCCAGTACAGCAAGTACCTGATGGAGGAAACTCCTCAGTAAAACCGACTCACAGCCAGGTTTACCGGCGCACAGAAACACTTCGTCACGGTTCATAAAGGCAGCACACTAACAGGCGTGGACATGCTGGACTTGTTGTATATATGTATACTTGTAAGGTAAGGGTTTCCCCCCATCACCCCAAATAATTACAGGAAGTCTTTGGTGAAATGATCGAGTTCCAAATGCTAAAAACATCCAAACGTGTTCCCGAGAGTTAAACGAGTGAGCCGGAGCATGTGTGGCTCGTACTTTGGGACGTCTGCCATGAGTTTGACGTCGGCGATGACAAGCTTGTGCTCCATCAGCAGGTGTCTGAGGAGGACGTCTTTCTGCGGCGGTGGGACGGACTCAGAGCAGAACAGGCAGACCAGCGGCTCGGAGCCGGGACATTGAACACCGGGAGGGCTGGAGGTGTCAGCCGGCTGCTCAGGGAAACACAGCGGCTCCAGAATGCTGTCCTTACCTGAGAAAGCAGAAGAGAGACTACACTTTATATACCCCACACACACTCTACTCCAGCTCCACTGGAACGGTTCGCAGCCGAGTGTGAAGCAGCGGGAATGAGGATCAGCACCTCCAAATCTGAGGCCATGGTTCTCAGACGGAAAAGGGTGGAGTGCCCACTCCGGGTCGGGGATGAGTTCCTGCCCCAAGTGGAGGAGTTCAAGTATCTCGGGGTCTTGTTCGCGAGTGATGGGAGAAGGGAGCCGGAGATCGACAGACGGATTGGGGCTGCAGCTGCAGTAATGCAGACTAGGGCTGCCACAATTAGTCGACTAGTCACGATTATGTCGACTATTAAAATCGTCGACGACTAATTTAATAGTCGACGCATCGTTTGAAGCTTTGTAAGATCACAAAGGACGCAGGAATGAGTAGTAGGATTTAAGAGTGTAATAACGGACTGAAACAGAAGATGGCAGCACTGCATGTACAAGGATGCCAGCTGCCGTTAAACCCCGAAGAAGAAGCTGTGTCCCAGAATTCATAGCGCAGCTGTCAACAATGGCGGCAGCTAGGTAGTTTTAACTTTACTCTTACGTTTAACATATTTTCAGGCGAGAATGTAGCTGTGTAAACCTCAAATATCTGCTCAGTTTATCAAGACACCACATATTTTCAAAAGCGCTCCGACGTTTTCGGAGACGTCTGTTACCCACTAGCTCGTTAGCTAGGCGGGGGCAAGGCTAACTAGAGCCGTGAGAACACCGGACTCCCGGCAAATCATTTTCAAACCCACCGCCGTCTTTCGCTACTCAGGTTAAACATGATATATAAGTCACTTAGATAACTTAACAATGTTATTGTTTGGCTTTCTTTAGTATTTTATTTGTTCCTGAGTAAATCGGTTTGGCTGAGATTAAAGTTATAGTTTTTTGCACAGCTAAAACTGTCAAGCAGACAGCTGATTATCAGAAGTGTGAGACTCTGGAGAATATACTCCGGTGTCCTGTTATATTTTAGAAAGCAAGGAGTTTATTAAACTTCACCGAAACAATCTGCAAATTTCATTAAAAATTAATAAACTATCATCTTGTCTTTATTTTTAGTTAGCACAAACACTTCAAGCTGTAAGCTAATGATAGTTATATAAGACCAGATGCTGCCGGTGCAATAAGCAGTACGCTGTACGTCCAATGGATGATGATCTGATTAGTCACTAATCGCAAAAATAATCGGTGACTAGTCGACTATCAAAATAATCGTTTGTGGCAGCCCTAATGCAGACGCTGCACCGGTCCGTCGTGGTGAAGAGGGAGCTGAGTGTAAAAGCGAAGCTCTCAGTTTACCGGTCGATCTACGGCCCTACCCTCACCTATGGCCACGAGCTGTGGGTAGTGACCGAAAGAACGAGATCGCAGATACAAGCGGCAGAAATGAGCTTCCTCCGAAGGGTGGCTGGCCTCTCCCTTAGAGATCGGGTGAGAAGTTCGGCCATCCGGGAGGGGCTCAGAGTAGAGCAGCTGCTGCTCCACATGGAAAGGAGCCAGCTGAGGTGGTTCGGGCATCTGACAAGGATGCCCCCTGGGCGCCTCCTGGGTGAGGTGTTCCGGGCATGTCCTACCGGGAGGAGGCCCCGGGGCAGACCCAGGACACGCTGGAAAGACTATATCTCTCGGCTGGCCTGGGAACGCCTTGGTGTTCCCCCGGATAAGCTGGAGGAGGTGGCTGGGGAGAGGGAGGTCTGGGCCTCTTTGCTTAGGCTGCTGCCCCCGCGACCCGGCCTCGGATAAAGCGGACGAAGATGGATGGATGGATGGACACTCTACTCCAGACCAGGTGAGTCAAAACCAAGCGGAAGCGAGAATGTACAGCCTGGCATGAAGAAGCATTTCCCTCTGATCTACAAAAATCTGTCTGTATACAATTATTTTCATCACCCGTGGGGACAAAACTATGATCTAAAAGTTAAAAAAAAATTAATGAATTAATTAAATAACTCATTAATCGAGCTCAGACTTTACACGCTGTTAAATCCTGAATAAACTTCGCAGCTGTCAGACTGAGGATACTGACTGAATATAGAGATTGCTGTATAATCAGAGTTAGCAGCCCAGCTATTTCCTAGCCTGCTAGCTTAGCCGGGCGGGTTCCCGCCTGCTTTTCTGATTTTTTTTAGCCTTTTTTCTGCTGATTGTGAATTCCCACAGACTCGGAGAGTCACCGACACCCAAAGCTTTGCACGCAGACCACCAGATATCAGCAATAAAGCCGCGGACACGTTTAAAAAGTCACACTTACCGTCTTTACTCGGCTCGCTGGCGGCCATGTCTGGTGTCACGTGGTGCAAATAACACAAATCGAACCAATCGGAGGCCGTAAAATGCCAACGAAGCGCCTTCGCGGACCCCTGGTAAAACGCGAATTAGAAAAGGTGCATTCAAGTGGTTAAAGGAAATATGAAAACTTACGTTTCGAAAGCTGAAGGTTAATTAATGTGAATGAAGTTGACTAACATGTAACATTGGACGTTGTTGCATATAGGTGCTGTGCTTTTTGGAAATCGAATTTCCCAGAGGAACCCACCCGAGGGATTAATAAAGTTCTATCTTATCTTATCTTATCTTATCTTATCTTATCTTATCTTATCTTATCTTATCTTATCTTATCTTATCTTATCTTATATATAGAAAAGAATATAAATCACATGAACACTCAGATCCTCCAGATATACCTGAGCGTGTTCTCTGAACATGAAAGTTTAGTGTTCATAAATCCCCATTTATTAACATTGCATTAGCATATGTTTCCTCTCCTCTATTACAAATTTTTAAATGAAACGTTATTTGTGAATGTGTACCATGTGTACAGGTGTAAGGTTCCTTAAAATAAAAGTCTGAAAATAACATTTGAGTTTCTGTACAGGGGGGGCACAAGAAGGCTGGATATGGTGCAAATTCTTAAATAAATGACCCAAGTTTTATACGTGAAGTCCGTTTTAAGGTGGAGTGGCTGCTGATGACACACAGCTCATCATCCAGCTTGGATTCGGGAATTCACTGGAAGCATGTTGTGGTCAAAGACCACTGGGGGGCACAAACAGCTCAGTGTTCATCCTGCAGTCTGACTCACTCTCAGGTTTGGTGCTGTTATTCTCAAAAAAACAAAAAAAACAAACTATAGATAAAAGCAATGACAGCAATACTGCATAAATTATAAACCTTTCTCCCTTTAAGCACAGAATGAAAATATGAAAACACACTGTCAGCTGTTTTTATTTTTAATATTGCAAATACATACATGATGTGATGTCATGCCATGGTGATAATCTCATATATGACATGTTATTATGACTCTGTAATCACCGAAAAGTGCTCAGAGTCAGTCTTTGTGACTGCAGTTTTTTAGTCCAGCATAAAAACCAAAGTATTTCACAAATACTTTGAACCAGTATATAAAAAAACATTTTGAGTTTTAAAAGTTCATGTTCACTGGCGCACACACTACCAGACACTCCTTCTCCATGCTTCATGGTGGGAACCATGCATGTAGAGACCATCGTTCACCTTTGTGGAACCAAAGATCTCAAATTTGGACTCATCACACCAAAGCACAGATGGTCTAATGTCCATTCCTTGTGTTTCTTGGCCCAAACTAATCTCTTCTGCTTGCTATTTGACCATAAAGGCCCGATTCACACAGTCTCCTCTGAACAGCTGATGTAGAGATGTGTCTGTTACTGGAGCTCTATGTGGCATTTATCTGGGCTCTGATCTGAGTAGCTGTTAACTTGTGATTTCTGAGGCTGGTGGATGAATGTATCCTCAGCAGTGTTGGGACTAACGCGTTATTAAGTAACGCGTTACAGTAACGTTATTATTGTGGTAACGAGCACGGTAACTAGTTATTATGCCAAAATCAGGAACGCGTTAGTCGTTACTGGGATTTAGATAGGGTCGTTACTCGTTACTTCGTGTGGTGGCTATCGCGGAGCTTCCACAGATTCAGTAACATTAGCAAGTGGTGGAGGCCAGCAGGTGGATGAAGGAAAAGGGGCGCAGAAGGAGCAGAGACCCGAGGCGGCCGCCGGTCCGAGTGTGAACTGAACTTCAGGTAAGAAGTTATGACCTGCAGTCTCTCTGGGTCAGATATGAACCAAGTTTAGGTGGAGTTTATTTTCGTTATTCTGACTTTTTCCGTACTGCGTGCTAGCTAGCATGACGGAGTTTCTATACAGCTGGGTGGTGCTATGATGTTACTGATGTTGAACTTTATTTTGTTCATAAGTTATTAGAGTTGCCAACCGTCCCGTCTGGTATTCGCGTTTCTTATTGAGCTGAAAAGGAACAGTTTGTCCCGTAATTCAGCTACAATGAAAAAGGCACAAAGCTGGAGTTATTCTGTCTTTACGCTGCACAGCTGCCTCTTCTTTCATTCTCCCCCTCCCTCTCCCGTTTCTACTTCAATCATGAAACTGATCAATGATCAGCTGATCGGCTCTCTTGTTTGTTTATCGCCCACTTTGCGCCGAAAGAGGAAACCAGCGGATGTCGCGCTAAACAACAGCAGCACTTTTAAGCTTGATCAGCTGTTGTTAGAATTTATTTAACATTAATTTCTAGTATCAGCTGATGTTTGCTGGAGCCACAGCTGTAAAGCTGCTGGTCATGATATGGTTTGGTTATCTGGTGAGAGGGAAACATGAAGATGAAACCAGGAGATGTCCTTACTGAATCATCAGAGCTGTGATGGAGAAACAGGTTTACCTTTTAGGTGACATGAATGAGTTGAAGGGAAGTTATGAACTGTTTCTGAGAGACAAATAACACCAGGGTCCTTTTTTTAGGTAGCTGACAGCTGGTAACTGTGCAGGGGCGGGTCTAGCAAAGTGTTGCCAGGGGGCCAGGTAGGACATTAACAGGGAAAGGGGGGCACAAGGAAATACTTTTCTTTCTTATTCTCATTTTACTACATGCATTACTGACTATATTAATTTCTGTGTGGATAACACCGTACCTACCAGGACTGTACAGTGTTTCTCCAACAACAAACCTTGGATTACCCCAGAAATTAAAGCTGTCCTCAAGCAGAAGAGGAGGGCCTTCAAATCCAAAGACAAAGAGGAGTTGTAAAGGGTGCAGAGAGAGTTGAGGAGACTGATAAGGAATGGGAAGGATAGCTACAGGCAAAATATGGAGAACCAGCTTCAGCAAAACAACGTTGGTGAAGTCTGGAGAGGCCTCAGAACCATCTCAGGCCACAAACAGCAGAACTCTCTGCCTGGGAGGGACGTGAGGTGGGCAAATGAACTGAATCATTTCTTCAACAGATTTGACTCAGCCATGAGGCAGTCTCCAACATCGGCTGCAGACTCACCCACCCCCACTGCTGCTGTTCCACCTCAGACCCTTCACACCTCCTCTATTCACCCTGCTCACTCCTCCCCACCCCCAACAACAGCATCCAATACACACTCAACACAAGGCTCCAGCCTGTCTCTCTCAACCACCCAGGTTAGGAGGGAACTGAGGAGGATTAATGGCAAGAAGGCAGCGGGTCCAGATGGCATCAGCTCGAGGGTCGTCAGGTCCTGCGCGGACCAACTGTGTGGGGTGATGGAGCACCTCTTCAACCTGAGCCTGAGGTTGGGAAGAGTCCCACAGCTCTGGAAAACCTCCTGTGTTGTACCAGTGCCAAAGACTTCACGCCCCAAGGACCTCAACAGCTACAGGCCGGTGGCTCTGACATCCCACCTGATGAAGACCCTGGAGCGGTTGGTCCTGGCTCAGCTTCGGCGCCTAACAAGCTCATCACTGGACCCACTTCAGTTTGCCTACCAGCCTGGCATTGGAGCGGATGATGCCGTCATTCACCTCCTACATCGTTCCCTCGCTCACCTGGAGACCGCTGGAAGCACTGTGAGAATCATGTTCTTTGATTTCTCCAGTGCCTTCAACACTATTCTTCCCTCGGTTCTGAAGGACAAGCTGGAGAACTCTGGAGTGGACCATCACCTCACTACCTGGATCCTGGACTACCTCACCGACCGACCACAGTATGTGAGGACTCAGGGCTGTGTGTCGGACAGGGTCGTCTGCAGTACGGGGGTCCCACAGGGAACGGTTCTGGCTCCGTTCCTCTTCACCATCTACACTGCAGACTTCTCCCACAACTCCACCCAGTGCTTCCTGCAGAAGTTCTCTGATGACTCTGCAATAGTCGGCCTCATCACTGATGGGGACGACAAGGAGTACAGAGGACTGACCCAAGACTTTGTGGACTGGTGCCAGCTGAACTACCTCCAGATCAACGCCAGTAAACCCAAGGAGCTGGTGGTAGACTTCCGCAGGCACAAGCATTCTCCACTGCAACCACTGAACATCCAAGGTATGGACAAATTCAAATTCAAATTTTATTTGTCACGTACACAGTCATACACAGTACGATATGTAGTGAAATGCTTGGACAACTGCTCGTGACCTAAAGGAAACAAAAAAGGAAAAGGCTATGAATAAGATAGGAAATAAATATGAAAAATTAAAAAGGGTAAATTTTACTAGGAAGGAATAAAATATAAATTAAGGTTAAAAATGAAATAACTGTACAACACAAATTAGAATGAAGGGTAGATTTAACTGGGAAAGAATGAGATAAAATATATAAATTAAAGTTGAAAATAAAATAACTGTACAACAAAATACACAATATAGAACTATATAAGAATGTATAAAGAAATATAAATAAATATATCCACAATAACAGCAGCTGTACAAGTATTAACTGGAAATGAAGAATATAATGACCAGTGTTGTGCAATCCACATTTGTAAGTGTCTTGTGCAGTGCAAATATGCTTAAAGTGATTTAAGTGATGAAGTGAAAACAATGTCCAGAATGTCCAGTGTGTGTGTAAGAACCAGGACTCTGTATTCCTCGTCCACGCGTAAACGCAAAAAAGGAGTTTTAAAAAATCTCCGTTTTCGGTGATTCGAGACGCCGTTTACATGTGGACGAAACAGCTGCGTTTCCAAAAATCCCCGTGTAGGTGTGGACGCAGCGTAAAAGAGTTAGTAGTTTATTTCCTTACTACCTGTAATTTATTGCATATTACTTGTATTTGCTTAATTTTTTACTAAATGTTTGAGGTGTGAAATAAACCGCAATGGAGCAAAATATGGGCGTGTGTGGTTGGAGGATTTGTGCGCGCATGCGGGGAGGGGGGTCGCGAACATTTTTCTTGTAAACAAAGGGGGGCCCAGCAAGGCTGGACTGGGACAAAAAATCGGCCCGGGCATATGAACTAGAGACCGGCCCACCAGGATAAAGATTGAAAATGTGACGTCATTCAGGGGTAAAACCGCAAAGGATTCTGGGAACTTGTGGCAAGAGGTACTAGCGCACGCAGGCTTTCAATTGAACTCAGTTACACAGCGATAAAAAGAAACCCAAAAAATGTCAAGAAGCTGTTGTATTATTAACTGCAATAGCCGGTCGCATGACAGCCACGGGAAGCCGACGGGTAAAGAGATCGTTGTTTTTTTATCGGATTACGTCGTTGAAGAGAAATTTTTTAAGCCATGTTTCCGAAGTAAGAGCCGACGGATGGTCTGGATATACCAAATATAACGTCCCAGAACACTCCAGCTCACAGGTTAGTCTGCTCCAAGCATTCCCACAAAGGTCAGAGTTTTTTAGTTGTTAATGCGTCATTTTTCTTAACATAATTGGTGATATATGTTACCAGCAAGTCTGGCGCTGAACAGAAATGGTCGCGCTATGCTCCTTTGTTTATTGTGCATAAATAGTGAATTGTCCTGACACAATATTGCGTTTCGCTTCTGTTATTACCATGGTACACTGACAAAAACATATACTTTTATTCACAGGATAAAACAGTTGTTTTGTATCACTAATTGTCCAGTGCGATTACAACATACAATATTATTGTCACTGCTACATTTCTGTGATGCTACCAGAAATTATTTTCACTACTAATTAATTACCGCTGAGCTCAAAGGTCCTATTAATAAACGGTTAACGAATGTGTGTTTATGACGACGATTTGTGAGACTGGTAAACTTATGATAGGTACGATGGTCTTGCGTTCTACACGTGCATTTCAAGGTCCTGTACCCATCCGTCGGTAAACTGTACCTGGGCTTGTTGCAGTGACCTGAAGTTACTAAACTTCATGAGTGTATGCACTCACTCCAAGAACCGTGTAATTATAAATATGAGCGTGGTGAAAGTTGGGCAGCACGCTAACGTCTTTTGTCCCGTGTGCCCGTAAGGGTCTGACCTAGGGTTGCCAACTCCCTGAAAAATAAATAAGGGACACCTCGTGGCCAGGGCCGGGCAACCCAGTTCACCCTTCCCAGTGTGGTGAATTTTGTAGCTCTTTTTTTTGTGTGTGAAATTATTTTTTAACCATTTGACTTGAATTTGATTTAAGCAGATGCATATTCTTTGTGATATGACCATATGGGAAACAAATGATCATTTAGCCATTTATTTTTAGCTCAAAATGAAAACATTAACACAGTAAAACAGGTCTCTTTCTTAAACAGAAGCCTGTCATGCTTAACTTTTGAGAATATAAGTAAATCTTTCTTTAAAAGAACTGTCCTGCTTAACTTAAAATTATATAAATTAATAGAAAACAATAGAACGAAAAATATTCTTGTAACAGTGCACATATGCATTTAGTACAAATGGCTTCAGTTGAGGTATTATTTCAGCTTTTCTAATGCTAATCAGCTGCTCCTGTTTGTAAACCCACTTGTTCCCATGATTACGCATCATAACTCATCATCATTATTAAAATATGTATTACTTTTATGTATTAGTCATCTATTCGTTGTAATCATCTATCCTTGCAGTTGTTTATTACACAAAATAAATGATATTATCACACTTCTGGCCACATAGCGCTGATCAATCAACCTTTATTTATAAAGCACTTTTCATACACAAATGTAGCACAAAGTGCTTTACCTGGTTAAAAGCAGCCCACCCCACCCCGCCCTCCAACTCACTGCCAACACAAACAACACGACACAGGAACCTAATAAATGAAAAGAATGAGTGTATGTTTTACTGCACATTGTTATTATTATTGTTGTCCCCTCAAAAAGTCCAGGGACTTCTCGTGCCTGAAACATCTGTCCTACTTGGCGTTTCTGTTGTTTTTCTGCGTCGCGTTGCCGAGCGACACCTGCCGTATGGTGGAGCCGAACTGCAGCAGAGTTTCCTTCGCGTCCGGGCTCACGTTCACGAACATGCAGCACTGAGGAGAGAAACGAGAGGTCGCTGCAGGAACTCACTGCTGTCAAACTTCCTGTTTTATCCTCATTTCTGACTCTGGCAGGCCCAGGCTGTGTCCCAATCCAGCGACCGCACGCGTACTACGTACGGCGCGTACTATAAGTACGAGAAGTGCGGAAGTGAGAGGCTTGTGAAATGGGACGGTCTAGCCTTCGTCGCGCTGTTCAGGTTGCCTAGCAACCATGATACTAACCGCGAGAAACGTGTCATACAGCTTTGTGTGACAGAAATGAAGGAGAACATATTTTGTTCATCTGAGACCAAAGGACTGTAAACATGATTGTTGGGCTTCATTTCTGTGCTGAACAGTCATTTAAGATTAGTTAGTAAATAACAATTAGCTGATGTTGTTCATGAGACTGAAGTCATCTCACTGTGGTAATGTAAATATAATATGGCCAATATTATATGTATTGTCAGATTATTATGATATATATATATATATTACAGCAGTGAGCTTGAACTCTGGGTCAGAGATTCAAGTTGCAGTTATTTATATTTCCTATCACCTTAAATCTTCACTCAAAGACAAGTATCTGTGACAGTGTATCTACAGATGTATTATACATAAGAGACAAATATTGTTTGTTTAATATGTTAGAATTATTACATTTGGCTCAATGCTTACATATATGAGTACATGATGACAATAATCACGACCCCACAGAGCGGGACATTCGCTTCAGCCGAAAATCTTAGAGGCGACCCAGAAAGCTGCAGGAAGAGCAATGACACATCCGGCAGCAGTTAAACCTACTTTAAGTAGGTTTAGACCCCACGAACCAGGCGATTCTCTTTCTGTTGTCTCTTGTTCATGTACCGCTGGGCGCTGAAGATTTTCCACAGTTTGTCTGAGTTCTGCCATCTCTTGCCTCAATTGTGCGTTTCCTTGCCCGAGTTGTGTGTTTTCTTGATAGAGTTGTATGTAGTTTTCACTGAGTTGTGTGTTTTCTCCACTGACTTGTCCGATATATTGACTGAATTCTATGCACGTTTCACTGAGTTGTATGTGTTCTTCCCTGAGTTCCTCTGTCGTACGCTGCAGTCGATCTGACTGATCACCGTTTCCCTGTGACATTTCTTTAAAGGTTTAAAGCTCAAAAGTGTCAAAAAAGTTAAATCTCTGAATGATTTAAATGCAAAGGTCAGCTTTGTCTAAACTGTTAAAGGACCTCCTCTATTTAAGGACTTAGTGAGTGTAGCAGAGAATGTGATGTCGCCGTGATGTCACAATGACGTCACAATGACCGTTCATTGATCTGAGCATGCTCAGAATGATCCACAGCGCTCCTTTGATCCTTTGATCTTCTCGAACGATCATTGTGACGTCACGGTGACATCACAATGATCCTTTGAGAAGATCAAAGGATCATCGTGATGTCACAGGGACATCACATTCTCTGCCACACCCACCAAGTCTATAAATAGAGGAGGTCGTTTAACAGTTTACATCAGAAAGAGCCAGTTGTTTTAGACAAAGCTGACCTTAGACAAAGCTGACCTTTGCATTTAAATCATTCAGAGATTTAACTTTTTTGAGCTTTAAACCTCCAAAGAAATGTCACAGGGAACGTCGAATAATCCATCTGGAAGCAGAGATCAGTCAGACCCAGTGCAGCGTACGGCAGTTGAAATTCTACAAATTGTTGTTAGTCAAAACTTAGACATCGCTGCATTAAACACACGCCTCACGGAAGAAAACAGACATCACAGGCAAGAGATCATTCAAATCAATCAAGAAAACGCACAAGTCAATCGAGAAAACATAGAACTTGGGCAAGTGATCACACGCCTCACGGAAGAAAACAGACATCACAGGCAAGAGATCATTCAAATCAATCAAGAAAGCGCACAAGTCAATCGAGAAAACATAGAACTTGGGCAAGTGATCACACGCCTCACGGAAGAAAACAGACATCACAGCCAAGAGATCATTCAACTCAATAGAGACAACGCACAAGTCACTCGAGAAAACATAGAACTTGGGCAAGTGATCACACGCCTCACGGAAGAAAACAGACATCACAGCCAAGAGATCATTCAAATCAATCAAGAAAGCGCACAAGTCACTCGAGAAAACATAGAACTTGGGCAAGTGATCACACGCCTCACGGAAGAAAACAGACATCACAGGCAAGAGATCATTCAACTCAATAGAGACAACGCACAAGTCACTCGAGAATACATGGAACTTGGGCAAGTGATCACACGCCTCAGGCAACAGAACGAAGAACTGAGGCAAGAGAGAAGACGACTCTGTGAAGAGATCAGACAACTCAGGGAAAGGAACGAAGAACTCACAAATGTCGGATGGTTCATTGTTCTTTCTGCAGCTGCTATCTGGGTCGCCTCTAGGTTTTTCGGCTGAAGCGAATGTCCCGCTCTGTGGGGTCATGATTATTGTCATGACCCCACAGAGCGGGGATGGCTTGCGTGTGCTTGCATGCACACGTCCCATCGACAATTGTGGACCAGTTACCCTTTAAAAACAGTAATGATGTTTTCCAGCCACAGTCCACCTTCATCCTGGCGTTGTTCCCGCTGGTGCAGGGTCCGCTCCTCAGCAAAGGTTTCTCCGTTTGGTTCTGTCCAAGGCGTCCTCAGGTGACGCGTTGATGGTCTTAATGTCTTCCTTGATTTTGTCCATCCACCGTTTTTTCGGTCTGCCTCAAGGCCGGCGCCGTCTGGGTCGATCCTTAATAGTCGTTTTTGCTGAGTTCTCATCGCTTCGAATCACGTGTCCATACCACCTCAGGCGGGATTCGAGCATCTTTTAAACTCGAGCCACAGTCCACCGACCTGTGCTCTCCTTTATGTTTGATTTTATTTTGCCCCTCACCTCCCAACCAGTCATGGCAGAAGACCGCCCCTCCCTGAGCCTGGTTCTGCCAGAGGTTTCTTCCTGTTAAAAGGGAGTTTTTCCTCTCCACCGTTGCCAGAGTGCTTGCTCATAGGGGATCATTTGATTGTTGGGTTGAATTTTTGGATTTCATTTCATTGGCTTGAACTGAAAAACCTAAAAATTCAGCTGAGGGGTTCACATAGTGGAGAGCACTACATTTGTTAACTGCACTTTGTTTATTTGTGGATTTTGTAGTTCTTCCTACTACAAAAACTACAAATGAAAACAAGGCAGTTAGCAGCAAATGAAAATAAATAAAACACATTAAAAAAATCTGCTACTGCTCTGTGTGTTTACTTTAGTGAACAATTCAGGTGAGGGGTTCACATAGTGGAGAGCACTACATTTGTTATATATATTGTGTGTGTATATATATATATAACAACTAAAATACAATATATTGTATTTTAGATTAGAATTGAGATGGATATATATCTGGTCAAAGAATATAACTAAATTTATATTTAACTTACAATAAATCACTAGTTGTTCAGTCCTAGCTGTCGTTATCAGTTACTGCCAGTTATTCCTCTGCTGCCCATGGTTTACAGTCCACATAAACAGGACTGAATCATCAGCAGAAGAAACAGAAAACAGGTCTCTTGCCACTGTTTGCTACTTTTGTAATTGCTGATAGGAATTTGTGACAGGTCGGAGGCACGACACGACCACGACTCAGCATTCTGTGGCATTTCCCTTTTATTCTCGTTAGCTGTACACACACTGATGGCTCAGCTTTCCAGCCAAACACATACCAACAACAAACACACAACAGGCCCTAGTTCATTTAAATGAGAGTACGTTTTGCTCTAATGAGTTTGCATTCAGTGTTTAAAATTCAAACTGTTAACATAAAATGTTATTGTTAATAAATTGTTATTGTTTACCTTTTTGTCTTGTATTGTTGATGTGTATGAAGTATATGTATATCTGTATGTTGCCCTGTCTTAGTTTGTCTTGTCCCGTGTTCCCACTCGTGGCCCGCACCTTGTCGTGGTGAGTGGGCTTTCAACTAAGATGGGCTGTCCTTCTGTTGTCATATGTTGAAAAGAAAGCAAAATGCTACTTTTTACTACTCGGATCAAATGTATTCATGTTTAAATACTGTGGGTAATGTAATCTAAAGAAGTAGTCAGGGTGTGGTCCTTCTCAAATTTCCTTCATCCGAGTTTTTGTGCTCGTCTGTCTGCCTCTGTTCTAGGTTCACAGGACATGCAGATGAGATGCTTCTCTTGGGTTTCATATATAAGCAACACACGTCCTGGTTTATGTCACAGTCTTTGGTAAGTTTTACAGTCCAAATTTATTGACTGGTGTTAAGGTTCAAATATTAAGGAGGGATATAGGAGGTGTTGCGAGATCGATCAACTTTAGACCAGACAACAAACGACGGAGGCTCCGGAAAAGTGCAATCAAACGATGAGTTTTATTAACACAGGAGAACCACCAACCGTCAGCATACGGATTGTCATGCGTTTGATTGACTCAGTTGTGCGTTTGCTTGACTCAGTTGTGCGTTTGATTGACTCAGTTGTGCGTTTGCTTGACTGAGTCATGCGTTTGATTGACTCAGTTGTGCGTTTGCTTGACTCAGTTGTGCGTTTGCTTGACTCAGTTGTGTGTTTGCTTGACTGAGTCATGCGTTTGATTGACTCAGTTGTGCGTTTGCTTGACTGAGTCATGCGTTTGATTGACTCAGTTGTGCGTTTGCTTGACTGAGTCATGCGTTTGATTGACTCAGTTGTGCGTTTGCTTGACTCAGTTGTGCGTTTGCTTGACTCAGTTGTGTGTTTGCTTGACTGAGTCATGCGTTTGATTGACTCAGTTGTGCGTTTGCTTGACTGAGTCGTGCGTTTGATTGACTCAGTTGTGCGTTTGCTTGACTCAGTTGTGCGTTTGCTTTACTCAGTTGTGCGTTTTCTTGACTGAGTTGTGCGTTTGCTTGACTGAGTTGTGTGTTTGCTTGACTCAGTTGTGCGCTTGCTTGACTGAGTTGTGCGTTTGCTTGACTGAGTTGTGCGTTTGCTTGACTCAGTTGTGCGTTTGCTTGACTGAGTTGTGCGTTTGCTTGACTCAGTTGTGCGTTTTCTTGACTGAGTTGTGCGTTTGCTTGACTGAGTTGTGCGTTTGCTTGACTCAGTTGTGCGTTTGCTTGACTGAGTCGTGCGTTTGATTGACTCAGTTGTGCGTTTGCTTGACTGAGTCGTGCGTTTGATTGACTGAGTCGTGCGTTTGATTGACTCAGTTGTGCGTTTGCTTGACTGAGTCGTGCGTTTGATTGACTGAGTTGTGCGTTTGCTTGACTCAGTTGTGCGTTTTCTTGACTCAGTTGTGCGTTTTCTTGACTCACTTGTGCGTTTGCTTGACTGAGTTGTGTGTTTTCTCGAGTGATTGTTCTGATATATTGACTGAATTCTATGAACGTTTCACTGAGTTGTATGTGTTCTTCCCTGAGTTCCTCTATCGTACGCTGCAGTGGGTCTAACTGATCACCGTTTCCCTGTGACATTTCTTTAAAGGTTTAAAGCTCAAAAGTGGAAAAAAAAAAGGTCATCTAAAAAGTAGGGGTGGGGGAAAAAATCGATACTGTGTAGTATCGTGATATTTTGTTTTCTAATAATGTATCGATACAGGGACGGCAGAAATCGATATTTTGTTACAAAAAAAAGTTTTTGTGGACTCTGACTTCAGAGCATGTTGATCCTTTTTCTGAGCAAGAATCCTGACATTCCTTCACTGTCCAAATGTGTTTAACTTGTTTTTGGCAGCAATAAACATGACAGTTTACTTATTTTAATTTAAGACATGTTTTATTTTAATTAAGTTTAAAACTTTTTTATTTAATGTAAAATTATTTTGTTTTAATTTACTTTCAAATTCTTCAGTTGCTGAAGGGGCTGCATAGTTTTCATATTGCATAGTTCAGAATAGTTATAATTGTACCAGATGGTTGCATTCAGTTCAGTGGGACTAGACTGTAATACAAACCATTCAAGTTTGTCAACAATAAAACTGAAATGAGAGAAAGACTGAGTGTGAGACTTTGATATTAGATAAAATGAATATTGATAAAGTTTACCTTTATGTACAGAATCTGAATATCGCAAAATATTTAAGAAAATTGCAATAATATCGTATCGTGGGATGTATGGTGATTCCCACCTCTACTAAAAAGTATCTGTGACAGTGTATCTACAGATGTATTATGTAACAAATATTGTTTGTTTAATTTGTTGGCATTACTAAATTTGGCTCAATGCTTACATACATGTGTAAAAAGCAAATGTAGGAGCTGTTATATTAGCACTCGGTGTATTACTAAGATAACCACATTAACATTACTGACACTCGCTGACTTTTAATAGTCATTCTATAAATGCTGTCCGTGTAAATGGTCTTACCTGTAAACACTGCATATCCACCGGATTCCAGCCAGAGTGGATTCTGGAGTCTTCCACGGTCCTGTTAGTGATCCTCCATCTGGATGGATGAGAACAACCTTCTGAACAATCTAGCAGGAGATGGCCCATATCTATGGGACTGATTTGTGCTAATAACACCCATTGTATGGACTGATAACAGCCGAAGCGAGAAGGGTCTTGCTGCAGCCACTGTGGAGCTCCACAGTAACCGGATACACGTGACCTCCACAGTAGCCGGAAGCACGTGACCTCCACAGTAGCCGGAAGCACGTGACCTCCACACTAGCCGTAAACATTCATGGATACCGTGGAAGTCTTGCAAGTTGATCACAAAGGTTGGTTAAGTCTTTCTTAAATAAATTTGCCGTTAGTGATTTTATAATTCTAGGAATCGTCTAGTTTTCTTACAATGATCATGTTGCCACTTATTTAGCGTTACAACAACATTCCTCCTTATTTGAATGTTTTTTCATCGTGCTCCATGGCAGAGAAACACACAGATATGCTTTTTCCTGGGCCTGGTTTCAGTAAGAGAGCTGGATTAACTTCTTCTGTGGGCGAGAAGAAGCAAAAACCACATTTTGCATTAGAGTATGATTTATTGTTGGCGTCAGAGATGCAAAATAACGAATACTTCAATACTGTACTTAAGTAGAATTTTCTGGTATCTTTACTGCTGTACTTTTTTGTGCCTACTGTATACTTCTTTATACTTCTACTTCTCACATTTTAGCACGCGTATCTGTACTTTGTAATCCGTACATTTGTAAATCAGCCCCCCGCACGCTGCTTTGGACGCAAGATTACTTCAAAATTTTGTACATAAATTATATTTTAAACCCTGTACTTCTTACTTCGACTTGACTAAAAAGTCGAGTCAGTGCTTTCTAAACAGAGGTATCTAAACTGTAGTAAGGAACGTGTGCACTTGTGACACCTTTGGTTAGCGTCAACACAGTAAATTCCGTCACAAACAGATTTATATATTTATCAATACTTCTATTCATTATTCTTTTCTGTACAGCTTTTTTATTGCCCAGATTTTAGTTAGCCCCTGTTCAATTGACTGTTATATGTCAATAGAAACATGTCTCACAAATGAAAGTGTCTTGTAAAATATTTGTGGGGTTTTTTTCAAGGATTTTCTTCCCAAATCTATTACATGCCAACTGTAAATTGTTATTTCTGCTAAAACCTTAACTTAAATGTATATATGGTGTTTATCTGTTTCTCTCTCTGTTTTAGATTCACACATCAATCTGGAATTTGGGCTTAAAGCCAGAATTGCAGGAATGCAACACGTGTTGCAGAGGACTCTTTCACTGCCCTCTGTGCCCCACTTTCAGCCCTACTGTCAGGGCAAAGATTGAGGAGCATCTAAGTGTGCATATAAAAAATGCTTTGCCTTTCAAAGGTATGTTTGTATTAAATATACTTTATAGTTATAAATATGCACTTTTTTAAGCACTTCTGCAGTATCTTTGTTGACTTAAAAGTTGCTGTTGATATTGTACAGTTCAGTTCATTCATCTGCAACAAAAATAGTGTTTTTATAAAATATATTTTTATTTACTTTTCACCACTTTTCTTGACATAACCTTTGTGATCCATACCATTTTGCTTTCATTATTGAGGTTGGCTTGGATGTTTTTGTTAACATGTACAATCTGATTGTTAGACAAATTGATTGCATTCTATACAACTACATTTAAATTACATCTGTTTGTTTGTTTGTTTTTTTCTCTTACAGATAAAATGATATGCCGGTGCAGGCTGCCTTGTAGGACAACAGGACACTTTCACTGCCCTGTCTGTAAGATTACAATCATACGGCGTGGGGATATGGCAAGGCATTTATTGTCTTGTCAGCATTCTTCAATGCCAAGTCAGCCACCATTATCAGGACTGCTCCCCGCTGAACTCTTCGAGGAGCCCCGTCTCCCCCCCAAGGTTTTGTCTTCGGTATCTGAACCATTTTCTGAGTCTTTGTTAGAACATTCATATGCTCTACCCTCTGTGTTCAATAAAACTGCAGCTGATGGAAAGTCCATGAAAATGACATGCCCTCACTGTGGCCTTACTCTTCATAGCTCTGGCAAGCTATTTGCACACTGGAGAGAGGAAGCCAAAGCTGTGCTTGAAGGACAACACGTGCCCATTTTCAGACTGAAAAAGCGCAAGTTCCAGGAAGTCAGTCAGGTCAGTATTCACTTTAAACAGTAGTGTAATTACATGGTTAGTGAAATTTGAATAACTGTTCTGCAACAGAGAAATAACTATGTTTTCATCCCCATTTGCCTGACACAGGAGCCAGCAGTTGTTGAAGATCTGCGTCCTGCTGTGCAGTGGGTTGTCCAAAATAAGGCACTTTTCTGTGGACATGTAACAATGCCCAAATATGTGTCCTTAAATCAAGAGCAGAGGGTCTTAATAGACATGTCAGAGGAAGAAGACACTGGAGCAAGGGACTTGTTCCTCTTTGTTTTTCAGTTTGCAGAGGACATGGAGCTCTTTTTGAAAGCATGTGCTGATGAGCAGGGACTAAGGGTCAGTGCTATGTTTGACATGTAATGGACAAATGAAGGCACTGGCTGTGTTTGTTTGTTTGTTTAATATGTTGTTGTTGTTGTTTTGTTTTGTTTTGTTTTTTGCGTAGTACAAAATTCCAATTAAACTTATTTCAAAATGTTGTTCACTTGATTCTGTGTCCATACTTATAATAAAGGATTACAGTGTAACAGCATTAAATGTAAATGTAACAGCATTTTTTTAAACTTGTAATTTCAAAATAAAAAGCTTATTGTTGATATTAACAGTAAAGAATTGTAATCAATAATATTTTTATACATTTTAAACATTAACACTCTGGGCTCTATCCTGGCCATCTGTGGACACTTCACTTATTCTTTTTTTTGACTACTGCACTGCAGTGGACCAAAAGAATGACACGGGTTTGATCTTAAGGATCTAATAGTTGTGTGTGTTGTGCATGACATTGCCACACAAATATGTATTTGCAAGATAGAGTAGAATAAATTATGATGCATGAAATATTACATAGGCTGCAGTGAATTTCTGTTGATACAGCCTATTGAGCTTTGAGTTTCCCAGTCAAACTTAGCTTTGAAGCACATGCTAAAAACACTTTTACTCTTGTACATTTCAAAACAAGACACCATAGCCAAAATATTAACAAAATATATATCAGGGCTCGCAAAATCGCTAGCCCGACGTCCCGGGGCTAGTGATATTTCCAGTCGGGCTACCAAAATCTATCTCAGCCCTGCCCGTCGGGCTATCATAGGAAGTAAAAATATATGACAATGCCTTTGCTTTCTTTCGCAAATGTAGCTGAGTAATTAGCTGAGTCCTCATCAAAGAACAGTGCTCTTTAATGAATGCAGCACATAACTTTACATCGTAGAGGTAACAGGGAGACATATCGAGTTATCAGATAGCCGTCTTAACTATATTCTAACTCTTCAATTTCCCGACTGCACTTTCCTCTTATTTCACGACACCACCCGTGGTGCAATATGGTATAGTCGGACAGGACACAACATCACTCACTAGCTTACTCTTCAAACGTGGCACGTGAAATCTCCCGCAGCAAGTGTGGTGGATCATAAATTTGATTAGTTTTGAAGTTGTACATCTCTGTTCCTTATATTTCATGTCATGCCCTTATTAATGTTTTATTTGTTGCTTTGACTGTTTTCGAATAGAATATGCAGTGGGAATATAGAGGGAGATAAGTAGTGACAGTTTTGCCTGGGTTGATTGTGCGTCGATCCATTGTTAATGCCTCAGGGCTCCAGTAGGTGGGTTCGCGCGCTTCCTCCTTCACTCAATACAGACGAGTGAGAGTGAGAGCTGCGTGTCTGTGCCTTTCTTTCACCTCTCCTCACTATTTCCCCTGTTTAAGGGCACAACATTTGGAGGCACCGCTGGGATGATTGATTCGAGGACCATCCCTGACCTGTAAGAGAAATCCTCTCGTTGATCATCCCCCCCAGACGACCCAGGTATCAGAAAGGAGCATATTAAAGCAGCAGAGACATCGCTAGACCTACGTTGGTATCTGTATCCTGAAGTGGAAAAAGTGGCCACTAGGGGGCAGTAAAAGCCAACTAAGTCTGATCATTTCTCAACTGACTGCTTGTGCTAACTCCTATGACAAGATGGAGTCTGAATTAGAAAAGCTACAGCTGGAGATTAAAGGAACACTGTATCAACTGACTTTAGAGCAGCTGACTAAATTATGTGATGTACTTCAAATCTCAGGACCAGGAAAAGAGTTTGTGATTAATAGAACGCGCAGTCAGCTAGTCTCGCATTTAGTTAAGCACCTTGAACGCACCGAGCTGGCTACCCGAGAGGATGAAGGTATGTCAGAACTTCTTAATGTCCAGGACATTATAAGTGACATACAAATGGATAAAAAACAAGGTGTGAATGAAACAGTGGATCTAGCTTTTCAGGACCAGGAAAGTAGCCAGGAGGAGATAGAGACATTAAGACTGCTCTTAAAACAAAAAGAGGGTGAAATGCATGACTTGATGAGGAATAGCATGAATCCTGCCTTAAGTCCTCGCACCCCAGTGAGAAACATTGTTCCAACAGCACCAAACAGTTCCATGTGGCGCAAAGATTTTAAGATATCAGGCCAAATTGTTACTTGTTAACTTGTTAGCCAAATTGTTAACTGTTACTTTTATCATGGAACGGGACCGCAGCACATCTCCTACACGCACGGACTGTTTACTCCAGAGATCAGCTGATCGCCCTGATGCCGGCCGGCTCGCTGGCCAGGCCCGCAGAAGTACCAGCTGAAATTTGGAGGAAAACACATCGGGGATGCAGAGGTCAAGGACAGAAGAGAAGAAAAAAGGTGACGGTGAGACAGCGGAGGCTCGAAGCGAGGAGGAGGTTTAAACCGTGTCTGCCGTCTATCGTGATGGGAAATGTGCGATCGTTGGCAAGTAAAATCGACGAGCTCTCAGCACTGGTACGGAGTCAGAGGGAATACCGAGAGTGTAGCCTGATGTGTTTCACCGAATCATGGCTGCACCAGGTCATTCCCGATGAGAATGCTTCCGTGGAAGGCTTCCACACTGTTCGGGCGGACAGGGACAGCATCGCTAGCGGTAAGCGTAAAGGAGGTGGGCTTGCTGTTTTAGTTAACAACCGGTGGTGTAACCCTGCCAACATAACAATCAAAGAAAGGATTTGTTGCCCGGACACTGAACTGTGTGCTGTTGGACTCAGGCCGTATTATTTACCCAGGGAATTCTCTCACGTCATCTTGGTGGCTGTTTATGTTCCTCCCTCTGCTAACCCCACAGCTGCATGTGACACTATCCACTCTGCCATAGCTCGGCTACAGACTCAGCACCCGAGTGCCTTTATTGTGATCTCGGGTGACTTCAACCATGTATCACTGGACAATACACTACCAACATTCAAACAATATGTGGACTGTCCCACCAGGGGAGAGAAAACTTTAGACTTACTGTATGCTAACGTCAAGGATGCATACAGCTCCTCCTCCCTCCCCCCACTTGGTAGGTCAGATCATAACCTGATTCACCTCACCCCCCGCTATGTGCCAATTGTGAGGAGGGAACCTGTGACCACCAGGACTTTTAGAAGGTGGTCAGAGGAGGCAATAGCAGAACTACAGGGCTGTTTCGAGGTGACCGACTGGGAAACACTCTGTGAGCCTCACGCCGAGGACATCAATGGGCTTACTGAGTGTATCACAGACTACATAACTTTCTGCACCGACTCCATTGTTCCAGCTCAGACTGTTCATTGTTACCCAAATAACAAGCCGTGGGTGACTAAGGACATCAAAGCCCTCCTCAACAACAAGAAGAGGGCTTTCAGAGGGGGCAACAAAGAGGAGGTGAGGAAGGTCCAGGTGTTACTAAAGGACAAGATCAGAGAGGCTAAGGACAATTACAGGAGGAAGCTGGAGTGGAAACTCCAGCAGAACAGCATGAGAGAGGTGTGGAGGGGCATGAAGACCATCACTGGATTCAGGCCAACCAACAGCAGGGGAGCTGAGGGAGGTGAGAATAGAGCCGACGAGTTGAATCTGTTTTTCAATAGATTCGACACCACAGTGTCTGCTCCCACCCCCACAACCTCACCTGCAGTCAGCCTGGAATCCAGAGCCACACCACTGTGCCAGCCTCTCTCTTCACATGTTACCTCCTGTGAGATTCCTGACACCCCTCCCCCACCCATCACCTTCACTCAATACCAGGTTGAGATGCAAATGAGGAGACTTCACTCAGGCAAGTCTGCTGGACCAGACGGAGTGAGTCCCCTTGTCCTCAAGGCCTGTGCCCCCCAGCTGTGTGGAGTCTTTCATAAACTGTTTATGCTGAGTCTGAGTCTGCAGAGGGTCCCGGTGATGTGGAAGACATCATGCCTCGTCCCTGTACCAAAGACGCCTCGTCCCAGTGGCCCCCAGGATTACAGGCCCGTGGCACTGACCTCCCACATCATGAAGACCCTGGAAAGGCTCATCCTGGACCAGCTGCGACCCATAGTAAGACCACATCTGGATCCCCTTCAGTTCGCTTATCAGCCTCGTCTCGGAACAGAGGACGCCATCATCTACCTGCTCAATCGTGTCTACACCCATCTGGACCAGCCGGCGAGCACTGTGAGGGTCATGTTTTTTGACTTTTCCAGTGCTTTCAACACCATCAGGCCGACCCTCCTGGGTGATAAGTTAGCAGCGATGCAGGTGGATGCTTCTCTGGTGTCCTGGATTGTTGATTACCTGACAGGAAGACCACAATATGTACGTCTCCCACAGTGTGTGTCTGACAAGGTGATCAGCAACACAGGGGCACCACAGGGGACTGTCCTCTCCCCCTTCCTCTTCACCCTCTACACCACAGACTTCAGCCACTGCACAGAGACCTCCATCTTCAGAAGTTTTCTGATGACTCTGCGGTGGTTGGATGCATCAGCAGGGATGATGAGACAGAGTACCGGGCTGTGGTCGACTCCTTTGTCACGTGGTGTGAGCAGAATCATCTGCAGCTCAACGTGGCAAAGACCAAGGAACTGATCGTGGACTTCAGGAAGACCAGGAAACACTTGACCCCTGTTTCAATCCAGGGGGTCAGTGTTGACATTGTGGAGGACTATAAATACCTTGGAGTACACATTGACAATAAACTGGACTGGGCTAAAAACACCACAGCACTTTACAGGAAGGGCCAGAGTCGTCTCTATTTTTTGAGGCGACTGAGGTCCTTCAACATCTGCCAGAAAATGCTGAGGATTTTCTATGAGTCTGTGGTGGCCAGTGCGATCCTCTATGCTGTTGCATGCTGGGGGAGCAGGCTGAGGGTCGCAGATGCCAACAGACTTAATAAACTGATCCGTAAGGCCAGCAATGTTGTGGGGATGGAGCTGGACTCCCTCAAGGTGGTGTCGGAGAGGCGGATGCTGTCCAAGATAAAGACAATGTTGGATAACACCTCCCACCCACTCCATGACATGTTGGTCAGTCACAGGAGCTCGTTCAGTGAGAGACTGAGATTACCGAAAAGCACCACTGAACGACACAGGAAATCTTTCCTGCCTGTGGCCATCTCCCTGTACAACGCATCCACTTAACACACTGTTTGCTGCTACAGCTACACATGTTTCTTTTCCAAATATTTATTTATAAGTGACTTATGTATGTATGTATGTATATATATGTATATATTGTACTATTCTTAGTTAGCGTATTGTCTGTCTTGTCTTAATGTTGGTTTAAAATGGAGCACTGTAACAAAAAATAATTTCCCCCAGGGATCAATAAAGTATTCTGATTCTGATTCTGATTCTGATTCAAATAGGAGAGCCGGGGCAAAAAGACAGGCTGACATTCTCCAGTCTGGCCAAACAAATTGAGAGCGGGCTCAATAGAGGCTACCCAGAATCAGAAATCACTGATGCTGTAATTCGTGCTATCACGCCAGGCTTGCAGCTGAGGAGTTATCTTGAAGGAAAAGAAAACCTCACATTACCTGCTCTTAGGAGAATCCTCAGGTCTCATTACCAGGAGAAAGGTGCCACAGAGTTATACAAACAACTTACCTCTGAGGTTCAGAGTAGTAAAGAGACACCCCAAAATTTCTTGATCAGGACAATGGACTTGAGACAGAAAATCCTGTTTGCTTCTCAGGAAGTTGAGTCCAGTCTAAAGTATGATCCAGCACTAGTCCAGAGCCTTTTTATGCATACTGTCCTGACTGGTCTTCAGAATGACAATATTAAAAGTGACCTGCAACCTTACCTCCTGCAAACAAATACTTCAGATGAGTTGTTGCTCGAGAAGGTAAATATTGCAGTCGCAAATGAAAAGGAAAGACAGGACAAAAAGAAACATGCCGCTCCATCACGAGTAACAGCTGTAAATACTGTCCAGTCTAATGATTCCCCAGTGGGAAAGAGAAGCACAGCTCAAGAGAAACCAGCCCCTCCACCCCCTGATCTTCTAACAGAAATAAAGGAAATGCGTGCTGACATGGTGCTGCTGAAAGACTTGAGGGCTGAAGTTTCCCAAATCAGAGAAACCATTCAAAAGACAACCCCAGCACCTCAGCAGCCTTTCCCCATTAAGGCTGAACAAAACTGCATGCCATTTTACCACCAGCACCCTCCTGCAGCAGCACAGGAACACCACCCAGCACATGGACCTGGGCATGTGTATGGGACAGCACAGTTTCAACAAAGATTCGCACCACAGCGATATTATCCCTCACCAAGTCACCGTCCCAGATGTTTTGCATGTGTGCAGGCAGGTGAGGCATATTGCCAGCATTGTTTTAGGTGTGGGAGTAGTGAGCATTTCCGTGCAGGGTGTAAAGCACCTAGACTGACCAAATCAGATAAAGGGAGCCCTTTAAACTAAGGGAGGTTGCTCCCACGGGACATGGGGCAACCGACAGCATTGAAAAGTCCCAATATTGTGCTAACTGTGAGGGAAAGGAAGAGAGTATGAAGTTAAAATGTTGTTCTGTTTGTAAAATAACATTGTACTGCTCAAAAGACTGTCAAGAGACACACTGGTCTGTGCACAGAAGGTACTGTAAGCCACATACATGTTCATCTATTAAGAAACAGGAAACACAGTCAAGTTGCAAACCAAAGTGTAGAAAAAGAAGTAATCCAGTGAAGATGCCTACTGTAAAAGAGCTTGTAGGAGAGAAATGTCTCATTCAGTGCTTTCTGCACAACCAAAGAATCCAGGCACTTTGGGACACAGGTTCACAAATTTGTGCTGTAGATGCGGCCTGGAAACAGACCCATTTGCCTGATGTCCAACTAAGAGATATAGCAGAACTAGTAGACCCACTTGAACCACTGCAACTTGAAGCAGCCAATGGGACGGAAATACCATATATTGGTTGGCTCGAGGTAAGCTTCAGACTTGCTGCTACTGATAAAGATCTGCTAATACCTGTGTTAGTGTTAAAAGGCAACCAACAGTCATGCCCCATAATTGGCTTCAATGTGATTTCACACCTAGTTGCAAACAGAGTACAGGATAAGACAAACACTAAGAATAAAGAGAAACTCATGAAAACAGTAAAAGTAGCTTTTCCTCACCTCAGAAAGAGTAGGGCAAGAGCTTTTGTTAATGCAGTGACAGTGGGACAGCCATGTGAGCACAGTGTAAGAACAACAAATGAGAGAGTTGAAGTGCCTAAACAGAGTTCCCTCCAAATCGAGTGTCGTGTGCAAGCCCCGCCTTTCAAAGAAGATAGAACCCTGATCTTCGAGCCTCATGAGAACCCACAGTGGCCTGAAGGACTCGAGTTCTGTGATACCCTTGTTTTAGTAAAGACTGGTATGACACCAAAAATTGTCATTAGTGTACAAAATCCCACCAGCCATGACATCACACTGCCAAGTAGGACTGTTATTGGAACTGTGCAGTCTGTTGCATCAATATATCCTGCTAATGTATTCAAAACTGACTGCCTCCCTACTGCATCAGTCCGTCCCATCCAGGCTAAGAGCTCAGGTGAGAACACACCTAAAAGTGAACAATGGGACCCACCTGTCGACTTGACTCACCTGAATGACCACCAGAGACAAGCTGTTAGTCAGATGTTAAGAGAAGAGTCAGAGTCATTCTCTAAATCTGATGACGACATAGGCTGTGTTGAAAACTTGCAAATGAACATTTCGTTGAAAGATAATGAGCCAGTCACACGGACTTATCTCTCTGTACCAAAACCCTTGTATCAGGAAATGAAAAACTACCTACAGGACCTAATAGCTCAGGGGTGGGTGGAAAAATCAAACTCATCTTACTCCTCTCCAGTAGTCTGTGTGAGAAAAAAAGACGGTACATTGCGCTTGTGTATTGACTACCGAGAGCTGAATAGGAAGACTCACCCAGACCGCCACTCCATTCCCAGAGTACAAGACATCATGGACAACTTAGGTGGCAACACTCTCTTTTCTCTACTGGACCAGGGTAAAGCATACCACCAGGGGTTCATGGGCAAAGACAGTAAACACCTAACAGCTTTTGTGACCCCCTGGGGCCTGTATGAGTGGGTCAGAATCCCATTTGGACTGATGAATGCTCCGGCAGCATTTCAACGCTGCATGGAGGAGTGCTTAGAAGGGTTAAGGGATGAAATATGTGTGCCTTACCTCGATGATGTCCTTGTCTTTAGCAGAACGTTTGAGGATCATGTTGAGGATGTCAGGAAAGTGCTGCGCCGACTCAGGGAGTACGGAATCAAACTCAAACCAAGAAAGTGTGACCTGTTTAGGACAGAAGTGAGGTACCTTGGCAGGATTGTGTCAGCAGAGGGAAGCAGGATAGACCCCGCAGACACTGCTGCTGTAACAGCTTTGAAAAACAAACAGCCAGGTACTGTTGGTGAACTAAGAGCAATGTTGGGCCTACTAAGTTATTACAGACAATACATCAAGGATTTTGCCAGAATTGCAAATCCTCTGTACGACTTGCTCAAGGGACCTGCAGATGCTGAGACCCAGCGAAACACAAGATTAAAGTGGCAAACAAAGCGAAACAGGTGTAGTGTCCCTTCGAGTACACCTATTGAGTGGACCGACATGCACCAGTTAGCACTAGAGCAGCTGATAGACTGTCTAACTCAGCCCCCTGTTCTAGGCTTTCCAGAATTTTCACAGCCATTCACCGTTCACACTGATGCGTCAAACCAGGGATTAGGTGCCGTGTTGTACCAAAAGCAGAATGGAAAGCTTCGTGTGATTGCTTATGGTTCCCGCACTTTAACTGCAGCTGAGAAGAATTACCACCTGCATTCAGGCAAGTTAGAGTTTCTTGCTCTCAAGTGGGCTATCACAGAAAAATTCCGTGATTACCTATATTATGCACCATTCTTCACCGTGTACACCGACAATAATCCACTTACCTGTACTGTCCACTGCCAAACTGAATGCAACAGGGTGTCGATGGGTAGCAGAACTGGCAGATTTTCACTTCACAATTAAATATCGCCCTGGTAAAGAAAATGTGGATGCAGACAGCCTCTCCAGGATGCCGGTAGACATGGAAACGTTTATGAATGAATGCACAGAGGAAATGGCATACGATGCAATTGGAGCAACCACACAGGCAGTGGAAAGGCAGGATGACTCCAATGTGTCATGGTCCATGGGTGTCTCAGTCAGGTGTTCAGCCATGGCCACAGATGTTTCCATCATTCCACTGACAAAAGGCCAGATCAAACAGGACCAAAGAAGTGATCCGACTATTGGACCTGTAATTCAGTGTAAACTAACACAGGAAAAACCATCACGTTCAGAGCTAAGAAAACTCAGCCCACAGGTCATATGTCTCCTGAGGGAGTGGGACAAATTGGAGATGGATGAGAATGGGATCTTGCACAGAAAAACAGCAAACAGAAAACAGTTGGTCCTACCAGAAATACACAAAAGTACTGTACTAAAGGAGCTACATGATGAAATGGGCCATCAAGGTGTAGAGAGAACATTGTCACTGATACGGGACCGGTTTTACTGGCCCTATATGCAACGGGAAGTAGAGGATTATGTGACCAGAAGGTGTGTTTGCATAAAACAGAAGAAGCCGTGTCATGAGAGCAGAGCACCACTGACTAATATTGTCACTACTCACCCATTTGAACTTGTCTCAATTGATTTCCTGCACCTTGACAAGTGCAAAGGGGGTTATGAATACATCCTTGTAGTCATTGACCATTTCACACGCTTCGCCCAAGCGTATGCCACAACTTCCAAATCAGGTAAAACGGCTGCAGACAAAATCTTTAATGACTATGCTTTAAGATTTGGCTTTCCAGCACGAATACATCATGATCAAGGTGCTGAATTTGAAAATCATCTGTTTGCACAATTTAAAAAATTCTGTGGAGTTGCTGGGTCCAGGACTACTCCCTACCATCCCCAAGGGAATGGACAAGTGGAGCGGTTTAATAGGACACTACTCCAGATGCTGAAAACACTCTCAGAGAGTCAGAAAACTAACTGGAAGGACTCGCTTAACAAACTGATTTATGCCTATAATTGTACCCGCAGCGAGGTAACTGGATTCTCCCCTTTTTACTTGTTATATGGACGCTCCCCACGATAGCCAATCGACATGCTGTTCAGCTTGACCTCAGAACAAGGAGATGGCAATCATCATGACTACATGGTAAAATGGAAACAAGGCATGGAAGAAGCATATGAGATCACGAGAGAAAATGCTCATAAAGCAGCTGTAAGAAGTAAAAGACATTATGACAGCAAGGTGAAGAGCTCAGTATTACAGCCAGGCGATCGTGTTTTAATAAGGAACATGACACCTCGAGGAGGTCCAGGCAAGCTGAGGAACCACTGGGAGGATGTGGTTCACACAGTCGTTCATCAGGTCAGCAGAGATATCCCAGTTTATGAACTCAGACCTGAGAAAGCAAAAGGGAGATCAAGGATATTGCATCGCAATCTTCTTCTGCCATGTGACCATCTGCCTGTTGAAACTGAAGTGCGACCACGAACAAGAAAAAGAGCCGTGGAGACAAGTGAGGAAGTGGAACAAGCTGAGGAAGAGGATGACGATGATGAGTACTATCCAGTGTCATCTCAGCAGCCATTTGAGCCACTTTACCCTCCGACACTGAATCCTATGAGCACTGATGAACCAGTCAAACACCTTCAAACAGTGGAAAACATGTCATCTGAGCCAGAGAATGAACATGAAGTACTGAACCAATGTGAACAACTACCTGACCAAGAGGAAAATTATGTCGAGGAACCATCAGTGGAGGAACCTGTTCCTGCACCTGTTCCAGACAAACACAGCAGGACCTGTGAGCAAGAGCATCAGCGACCAAGTAGAGAGCGCAAACCACCAAAGATCTTCACATATGATCGGCTTGGTTCACCAGCTTGTTATAACCTGAGAACACCATCACATCATACACACTTCATGGTTCCACGGACTGTTCAGGCATACTGCCACTGATAACTGTATGGACTTGAGTGAAAAGAAACATTGTGATCACACACGAAACACATTACTGAACAGAGACAATGTACTTACACTCCACACCAACCACAAGGAAATGGACTGTTTAACACAGAATTCATATTCAAAGTGACTTTTGGACATTGAACTGATTCATATTGTGCTTGCAGCTTAACACACACATCCAAAGCACACCACATGGCTACGGCCACTTGTATCACTCTCATGGACATTTGTCAAAGGAGAGAGTGACTGCTTTGCCAAGCTGCACTAAAATGACTTTGTTCTCAAGCCAGCAGCAGACTGTGTTAATGTAACTGCATGGACACTGTAATTCATACAGACTGTATGAGAACACTGAAAGACTTTGGGTAATAACCCACACTAAAGAATGTATGAAAAGAGTTCCAGCTTGTGAAACTATTTTTGTAGAGTACATATAAGGTACAAGAAACAGTTATAGTATGCAATGGTTTATTGGTTTTGGTGATATTAATGTTCATAACTCCACGTTTGTGCTAAATGTTAAACATTTGGATGTTGAGGACAACATCTATTCTGAGGGGGAGTATGTGGTGGATCATAAATTTGATTAGTTTTGAAGTTGTACATCTCTGTTCCTTACATTTCATGTCATGCCCTTATTAATGTTTTATTGGTTGCTTTGACTGTTTTCAAATAGAATATGCAGTGGGAATATAGAGGGAGATAAGTAGTGAAAGTTTTGCCTGGGTTGATTGTGCGTCGATCCATTGTTAATGCCTCAGGGCTCCAGTAGGTGGGTTCGCGCGCTTCCTCCTTCACTCAATACAGACGAGTGAGAGTGAGAGCTGCGTGTCTGTGCCTTTCTTTCACCTCTCCTCACTATTTCCCCTGTTTAAGGGCACAACACAAGCTTAAACGTGCTCGAGGTTGACTGCGCAGAGAATTTAAAAAAAAAATCGCTGGCATGTGTAAAGACAGATGGATTTAGGCAGGTATTTTAGTTCTGCTGAGCCAAAAAAGACAGGTCAGGATGAAGAAGGGACAGGCAAAGAAAGACCTACCACAAAGCGGAAAAGTTATGATAAATCAGATTACGTGGCAAAAAGAAAGCGCAGTTTTTTGGATTCATGGACAAAAGAATTTCTGTGGCTGGAATATGACAAGGTAAATAACATGATGTTCTGCTGGGTGTGTCGTGAGTTTCCCTCTATTGCTGAGTCGACAAGCGCCTTTGTTACTGGGACCAGTAATTTTAGGAAAGACCCCATCAGAACTCATGAGAAATCTCTGCATCACAAGAAATGCATTGGTGCTCAGTCTGCAGCATCTGTCCCAGAACAAACACCAATTGCAAAAACCATACTAAAAATAAACCAAGCACAACAAGAAGTCCTGAAAAAGCTGTTTAGAACTGCGTGCTATGTTGCAAAGAGTGAACTACCACTGGCAAAATTTAGCAGTCTTTGCAAACTTCAGAAAGCAAATGGCCTCGATCTTGGTTCCACTTACCTCAGTGACCATGCTTGCAGAGAGTTTATTGGAGCAGCAGCACAAACTTCAAGAGACCAGATTGAAAAGGAAATTCAAGAAAGCAGGTTCTTATCCATTCTTGCAGATGGCAGTACAGACACTGGTATAATAGAACAGGAGTTGGTTCACGTCAGGTATGTGAGGGATAATGGTGACATAGCCACATACATGATCAAATGTCAGCCAGTCAAGAGTGCAAATGCTGCAGGTATTTTAGAGGCTATTGATGAAGCAGTGAACACCTTGGGTATCAGAGAGGACACATGGAAAAAGAAAGTTATGTGTGCAAATTTTGATGGTGGTGCAGTGATGATGGGTGAGAAAACAGGAGTAGCTGGGAGACTGAAACAGAGGATACCCCACATCATAACAATCCACTGTGTGGCACACAAACTAGAGCTAGCTGTGCTGGATAGCGTGAAAGGCTGTGAGTACCTGGTGAAATTTGAAGATACACTGAAAACCATCTTTAAGATGTACTACTATTCCCCAAAGAAGCGAAGAGAGCTGACAGAAATAAGTGAGCTGCTAAATGAGAGGCTGGCACATTTCAGTGGGCTGAAGAGCACACGGTGACTTCCAAGCCGGCGGAGATGTCTAAAGGCTGTGGAAAAAAATTACACTCCCACTGTTGTTCATATGGAGAACATGGCAGAAGGAAGTGATGTCAAAGCCGAGGATGCAGCCAAGGCTAAGGGGGTGGTGCAGGAGATGAAGACTGAGAAATTTGTTCGCTTCCTGCGTTTCATGTTGGACTACAGTACCATCTTATCCAAGTGCTCTACTGATTTTCAGCATGATAACCTAAACATCACACGAACCAATCAGTTAGTTGAGAGCACAACATCACGCTTACTCAGCCTAAAAACAAAACCAGGAGAATATCAGAAAAGCTTGGACACAAAGTTCACAGCGAACCAGGATGGTAGCATTTGCTACTGTGGAACTCAGCTAACAAAAAGTTAGCGACCTGCTAGCAGAGGTGAGGGAACAGACAAAGACACCTTTGGTGCAGAGATCCAGAAGATTATTGACAACACAGTCAAGTACATGGACAACAGATTTAAAAATCTCCATGAAAAGCCTCTCTCTAGTTTCAAGGTTTTTGACCCTTCCACTCTTCCCTACCCCAGAGAAGAACTAGCAAATTATGGGGATGAAGAGGTGGATTATCTTGTCACACAGTTTGCCTGTTTGCTAGATGAGAAAGAGAAAATTCCACAAGAATGGATGGATCTAAAAGTGTGGCTTGCAGAACGCCGGGGTAGCAAAGTAGATTGCTTGTACAGAGATCTCCTCTCTGAGAATCCAGAACATCTCTCTCATATCTTGTTGCTGGTGAAATTAATGCTGACACTTAGTCCATCGACAGCCATCTGTGAGAGAGGATTTTCTTGCATGAACCGAGTGAAGACAACACATCGTACCTCTCTACACCCTGAAACACTGAATGACTGCATGCAACTCTCCATTCATGGGGAAACAGTTGAATCTTTTTGCCCTGACAAGTCGATTAGTTTCTGGATGTTTTCTGGAAAAGATTCAAGACACCTGGATCATAAAATCCCGACAAGAACAAAGAGCAGTGAAATGGAGGGCAATGCACAGGAAGAGAAAGCTGATGAAGGAGATGCTATGCCCTCAACGTCGAGTGGCATTTTCTCATCCGAGACTTCAGTGGAAATTTCAGATTCAGGATCTGACACAGACTAATTCATGTTCTACACAGTTCTAACAAGTTCACAGAAAATTCTGTTTAATTAGAACCAGATATTTGAGTTGATTGTAATGTTTATACAGTTGTTGTAATTTGTGTTTTAACAATTTTTTGATTGATGTTTTGTTTCCTTTACAATATTATACAATAAAAATAATCTTTTTTTATTCGGGCTACTCAAATTTATTTCGGGCTACCAAAAACTAAAGAGTGCCTGCCCGAAGGGCTACCAGGGATTTTAAAATTTTGCGAGCCCTGTAGTCCATCACAGTCCAGTCACATGCATACATCCACACACCTTCATACCAGATATTGCTGATAATGGGGTCTCACGCGCAACCTATTCGAGGCTCCATCACCAGCAAGATGACGTTTAAAGGAAACAGTTCCTTGTTTGTTATTTTTTCTTTGGACTGGATTGACTCGCTGCAATCCTTTTAGGCTCAGGACTTCTCATTCCATCAGTGTCCCATATAGGTGAATTTCTCCCCAGCCCATTATAATCATGGAGAAAAACACTTTGCGACTATTTTCAGTAAGAATATTTTATAGCGCTTTAACGTTCACTCTCTCAGGCCTGGATTAAGGAGCCGATTTGTTAAATCAGGAGCTCACAAAATACCAAAATATCACCACCGGTGGATCACACCTCTCAGATGTTCTTATCTCAGTGCACTGTAACGAAAGCAAAAACAAACGTAACCAATTAAACACTCATATAATAACAGATACTGGGGCCCATTACAAACATGTCCAAACATAAAACCATCCATCTCTCTCTCTTAGAGAAGGAAAACAATCCAAACCTCACTGATAGAATCAACCTAGTGTCAAACAAAACCCAAAGATCAACCAAAACTCCACACACAATATTGTGTAGGCATACAGTTACCGAAACTCCTTTTTTGCACCAACAAAAACATGTTGGATTTACTTGACTCAATAGTGGACACTGGTTACACACAAATGCTTTGCTTTGGCAGAAACTTAAACAACTAAGTTAAATCAACACAACCTTTTCATATTCTCCGAAATAAAACTCACACCGTTCATTCATCATTTTCACTCTGTACCACTGCTCCTTGTTAGGCTGTGTGAAGCACAGTAAACAATTCAGTGGAGGCCTTGAGCCATAAACAGACATCACGCACAGACATTGTTTTCATTTCCAAACTGCAATAGACCCTGTCCCCTAAATCTACACAAATGCCCTATGGGTAACATGAAATGCATTTAACCAATAAATAATCAATGGGTTCTTTTTGTTGTAACCGACTCCGTATTTGGATGTTTGTGTGCAGCATTTGTTAGTAAAGCATTCTTCATTGCATCAGCGTGTGTGTGTGGATCACTCTTCATTCTGAGTCTGTGCATGTAGATGTGTGTGTTTGTGTGGGTGTTTGTGTTCATCACTTTCCTGTTGTGGTGTTCTGGGTAAACCACGGCCTGAAGCGTGCCCTTGGATCCTGCCCTCCTCCATTTCAGTCTGTTTACATCCATCGGTTCTGCTGCTCAAAGTTCTGTCCATACTGGTTCTGGCCCCAATTGGGGCAGTCCTTTTCTCCAGTGTCCTGCATCTTCTCCTTGTTCCGCTCCTCCTTAACTTGACCCTTTCGCTTCTGTAGCTCCTTCAGGGTTTTGATACGCAGCTCAATCATCTGCACTGTTAAAAAAATCAGTAAATTTAGGGGTCCCTTTACCGTGGATTTGCTACGGATTTGCTCCGTTTTGCGAAATACGGAAAGTTTGCTGTTGCGCAAGGCAGAATTTTCTCCCCCAGCCAGAATATTCCGACGCCATTACTTTCAGTGCGGTCAGTGCCTACTAGGGGTGGGTTTTTATAATCGATTTATTGATTAAAATCGATTCTGGCTTAGATAACGTAAAATCGATTCATTAAAATCCTGAATCGATTTTTTAATATAAATTTATTTTGCCCGAAATGCCAGAATCTCTGGTGAAACCTCACAAAATTTCAACAACCACCAAACAGCTAAAACAGTAAATGAGAGCAGGTAGACGGATTCTGCACAAAGACGTAAACACACAGCGCGACCCGCGGATCAGAATCGTTTTTGATGTACTGCAGAATATTTTTATAAAATCCCAGGCCAGGAAAATCACCTCCATGTTTTTCTGTGTTTTATCTTCAGCTACTTTGACACAAAGGCCTCTGCTGTCTTGTGTGTGTCAGCTTCCTTTTTATAGATACAAAAATATGTAAATGTACTGATCTGAATTATAATATTTCTGACTGTCAAAATTTCCCAAATTCAAATCGAATCGAATCGAATTAAATCGAATCGTGGATCGAATCGATTCGGGACCTTGTGAATCGGAATTGAATCGATTCTAGAAATCAGTGACGATACCCAGCCCTAGTGCCTCACCTAAATTTCTGCAAGTCACAAGGAAAGTTGGAAACAGGTTGGTTGTGTGGAATGAGAATGGAGTGCCACCTTGTTCCCCCTCGTACATTAAATTGGTCTCGATAGGCAGTTGGTAGTGACAGAGACAAGCGACACTGAAGAGGAAGCTTTCAGCTGATGATGGTCCCCCGGAGAACAGCCTCCGACGGCGGTGTGTCCGTTAGACCAGCGGTCCCCAACCTTTTTTGCACCACGGACCGGTTCATGCCCGACAATATTTTCATGGACCGGCCTTTAAATACAACAAAATAAAACTAGTACCGGTACCGAAAAGAAGAAGATTTATTCATAACACACTGAAAAGACCCAGGAAAACGAGTTAACGATAAAAACGATAACAAAATAACGCTCAAAACCGATAAAAACCCTGAAAACTATACATTTCACACCTGAGCCTCAACTCTCGCGGCCCGGTACCAAACGACTCGCGGACCGGTACCGGTCCAAGGCCCGGGGGTTGGAGACCGCAGCGTTAGACCCTGAACGTCTCACATATATGTATATGTCGAGGAGCGTGTCAGGCTACATTTCACTGTGTGTTATACTTGTATAACTATGCATGTGACAAATAAAGAACCTTGAACCTTGAACCTTGAACTGCAGGGCCGGTACACAAGGTGGTGATAATTATGGGCAAATACCACATACACAAATGCAAATGGCAAAGTAAAAGACCTTCCCTAACTGTATTGAAATTTGAATTAAAATCTTTTTTGTCATCTTTAGAATTACTGAGGGATTCATGTAAAGAGGCTGCTTTGATATGCGACAATGGGACTCAATCTCTATCCTTTTAATGATTGTGTTTTTGGTGTACTAAGTAAGCCACATATATGTTAAAGTATTCGCAGAAAGGAAACTGTTATATGTCATAAAAATGGCCTTCATATATTTATGTATATGTATATATGTGTTTTTGTTTTTTTGTTTTGTTTTGTTTTTCGTTTGGTTTCTTATTCAACCTTTTCAAGATGTTGTTGCACTAATGTTGTCTCCCAACGAGAGATTGTAATATGTGCATAAATTTAATTAAAGTATGAAAAAAAACAAAAAAACCCAAAAACACTGCAGGGCCGGAACCATTCGTTCTACTCAGCGTTTGCTGTTGGGACAACATGTCTGGTTGGACACTTTAGCATACGTTAGCTTAGCAATAGGCAGAGAGATATTAAACGGTGCTTTGTCTCTAAACACACGGATTATCACTCGGTTATAACCACTTGAGTGTGAGAAGCTACGACAAAGATGTGATATTAGGAGCTTCAGTAACGTCTGTCGTAGGTTTAAAGCGCCCTGTGGACATTTTTAGCATTGCACCACAAGATGGCAGCAGCGAGCCCCAAACTCCCTCGGCAATAGAAACGTTGTAATCACTGTCCTGCACCATGTGGCTGTTATTATACTGCATATGATATACTTTTGATATGTAATAGGTGCCTGTGCTGATGCTCCTCCTTCTCCCCCAGATATATGCCCTCCAGACAGACTAAAACACGGGAACGAATAAAAATTGAACTAAAAATTTAACAATGAGAAAATACAAAACTATCACAACTCTGCAAGCCATGGATGAATCTGCCTGAGAAGTTTTAGGAGCAAACTAAGATGAAGGTCACAATGTAGGCCCGCTCTCAATCCCAACCACATGGAGCAAAGTTTACAAAGTGAACATCTAAAGCTGCTTCATGATTATCTTTGGCACTATTATAATCATCTTATACAGTGAATTCTTTAAACGTTAAGTAAACTAATTTAAATAAATGATTAAAAGGTAAGAGTGTGGCCTAAACGGGGCTAATGAGCCCGCTACACCTGCTGTTGTTGCCCTGGGAGATGGCTGTACAAGCCAAAAGTGACCTTGCATCCACTGGCACAGTTCAGCTGGTTGTCCATCTCACAGCTTTTGTAACCAGGTGCTGCGGCTGGCTAGGCCAGGTTGAAGACGCAGATGTGTGATTCTGTCAGTTTTCCCACCTTTTCAGTGATACATCAGTGCAGGAGCCCAGAGATTCCCACATTATAATGCAGATGCTGCAGCACCTTGAAAAGATGCAACTTTCAGGATGTGTTTTGTTTCTAGTTTCAACTTTTCCACCTTTACCACCACTGATGTGGTAATTTTCCTTATGTACCGTGGCATCAGCGCCCACACCAGTGTTGCACATGACACAGTCAGTGTGGTGGAGCCTGCCTCCACAGATGTCTGTGAGCATGAGTTGTTGCAGCATTAGTCGGGTTGCGCAGGCCTACAGACTGGTTGGCAACCACTGGATGTTGGGGGATAAATGTGTATTCCCAGTGTAGTGGGTGAATAGTTGCTGTCAGTTTGGCTTTGGTCGCTAGCAGGTTGCAGACACTCATTGTTTCCCATTTGTGTTTGACTTCTCACAGTTTCACTACTGCTCACAGAGTAGATGGTGAGTGTTTGCAGTACTGATAATCTATAACTGTAATATGTCTGAGAGGGCAGACAGCCTGCTGTGATGTACTGTACTGTTACACTCTGATGTACTGATATAAGGGTGATGTTAGCGTGAATGTCATCCAGTTCTATCTGTGGCAACTGAAGCATCTTAAATTTGTTGGCCATGAGTATGCAGAGGGCAGCACGGTGGCACGGTGGTTAGCACTGTTGCCGCACAGCAAGAAGGTCCTGAGTTCAATTCCAACATCAGGTCTTTCTGTGTGGAGTTTGCATGTTCTCCCCGTGTTTGCGTGGGTTCTCTCCGGGTACTCCGGCTTCCTCCCACCGTCCAAAGACATGCAGCTTGTGGGGATAGGTTAATTGGAAAATCCAAATTGTCACTAGGTGTGAGTGTGAGTGTGAATGGTTGTCTGTCCCTGTGTGTTGGCCCTGCAACAGACTGGCGACCTGTCCAGGGTGGACCCCGCCTCTCGCCCTATGACAGCTGGGATAGGCTCCAGCGCCCCCCGCGACCCTGAAAGGGATAAGCGGAAGCGAATGGATGGATGGAGTATGCAGAGACAGTGATGCTGTGGGATAAAACCAAATGGGTTCTCTGGGGTTCGTTCTCAGACTGGCAGCTAATATAATAGTAATCAGTTCGCTCTGGCACGGAGCGTTTATGTTGGCCTCTTTTGAAAGGTTTTCCATGTTGTGTGCCAGAGTGCCTGAGCCCTGCCCAACTGCCTCTGCAGACAAACATGGAAAATATCCCCCAATAGCTGACCTCCATAACAAGGTTTATGGAAAAAAGAAACATAAATGTCGAGGCTCGATTTTTCCCAAGAGAGATTGGCAGTAAGTAATAGACGGATTTTTATTTCTCATGCCAAGCACGTGCAGTCAACCACCAGAGCTACATGGGTCATGTAAAGCAGCACAGCTGGAGCACAGGCAGAGACAGAAGTCTGTAAATGTTGTTTAGGTGGGGTCACCTGCTTTACCAGCCTCATGGAAACTTTGTTCTTATACAGTCATTCCTCCGACTACAGAAGATAGAGCACGTGGGGGCTGGTGGGGTCACAGCTTTAACCTTTAACAAACAAGGGCAGGGCTAACAGGGATACTAATCCACTGACTCACGGGCCACACTTCCCTTGACACATAACAGGCACAGAAAGGGAATGGACCTTTGTCCCCTGGCAGGTGATAGTGACTAGTGTGCAGTGACATGGATCACGTATGTATCCATGAAAACGTTAGACGTGCAGATGCTAGCGACTTTGAGACAGGTTTATGGCGTCCCAAACACGAATCGTTTACTGTAGATAACGTTTGTGATAAACAAAAACGCAGTATAGCTGGCCATAGCCATGGATGTGATTCTCAGATGAGTAGTAGCTGAGACCTTATGAAGGGTGAGCAGGTTTCTCCAAAGACACTTTGAAAGGGCCCAAAACTTCACGTGCATAGTCGAGCTCGCCCAAGGAGTTTACAGGCTGAGGAGATGACCTCAGCTTGCTTTCACGTAAAACGATGACGCCGCCTGTGAGAATCGCTGTCATCTGCTCTGCACTGGGACTGCTTTCTGCTGAAATGAGTAGATATGATAGTAGATATGAGATCTTCAAGTCTCCATCAGATAAAGCTGTGTGACTGATGTCATCCTGTCACACTGTGTGACAGCGGACTGAAAGGGTGCAGTAAATCCACAGTGTGTCTTTGTGCACTGATGTTTCATATTCCAGATAGAATTAAATTATAATTTGTAATAATGGCCCAGCTGTTTTCTATGTTCACTGATGAATATCAGACATAGTGACTTGTTGCCACCTTTCTTATCTCAAAGTAAAAAAATTTGTCTCCAAGGTTGTACAATTTTACAGAACTTGATTCTTACAAGTTTATTTTCTTCTGAAACATCCGGAGCAGCCTTGGACCCTGATGCACGTCCAGTCTGATGAGGTCAGGCTGTGTTTGAATGCCACTGTCACTGTGGTCAAAGGTGAAGTTTAGGTCTGAGAGTGGACATCAAAGCTTCCTTTCATTCATCTTTAACTTTTAACAAAATGAAAGTATGTTAAATTTTAAAGAGACACACACACACACACACACACACACACACACACACACACACACACACACACACACACACACACACACACACACACACACAATTACAATTAACTTTTTAAGTAAACTTCATTGTCTTCTCTGCTTTATACAGAGTAATTCTGCCTTTGAATTTGAGCAATGAGGCATGAAGTCGGTGAGATTGTTGAGTTTCTGTGGCTCATCATTCCCAGCATGTCTTTCTGTTTCATTATAAAAATCTGACTCACACCTTCCTGCTACAGCAGTGATGATGCAACTACACAGGTTTCTTTTTAACCAACACTCGTTAACTACCAGCAGCAAAAGGTAATACTGGAAATTGAGATCTGAATTATGCACAGTATACCATGTCAGGGGTGTGTGGTTAATTTTCCCAGTGGGCCAGAAACTGGGACAGTTATGGCCACACCAATAAACTGCACTCAGTCATTAATCTGATGTCTTAATAAATCGCTGCTTTATCCTGAGTGCTTGCTGCAGGACTCAGGCCATAAATGTCCTAGCTGAGGAGGAAGGTTTGGACTGTTTGGACTGTAGCTGTATTTCTTAGGGCATGTTAGGACCACAGAGTTCACTGAATATTCTGCGATGAATCATCAGACAGTGGCTTACTGCTTTTCAGGCTCTTGGTGGGGACTCGCGTTGCTTTTGTAGCTTTGCAGAGGTTCAGTTGTCTGTTCCTGCGGTGCATCAGTCAAGTTCTCATATTTCTATGTGTGTTTAACTTCGTTATGGCCATTCAAATTCTGCTTTCCATAAAACAGTGGAAAGGCCTCCGATTTAGTTAAACCTCTCTATTCTGCGTCACTCTGTCTTTTTTATAATGTAAATGTATTTTGGGGCCCAGTGAGCTCACATCTGTCTTAATGCATTTATAGTGCATATGTGTACATACATAAACAAAGTTTTACTAGAATTTCCAACAAGAAAAAAAAGAACAAAACACAAAACAGTAAGCCGACGGAGAGTTTATCAAAGACTTATTTACATTTAAATTCTGACTCAGTATTGACCTCACGTGTGACCAACGTCCAGGATCTTAGACCTGAGCTGGTGGTAATTTTTACACATAATGTAATATAATCTGCATTTGACCCCCGTGCTCAGTGGATTCGAACCCCCGACCACTGTACCTACTGAGCTGTCCCTAAATTGCAGACACAGTGTGACATGGGGCTACTCTAACCAGACCCGGGAGCAGATGGAAAGCTGCTATAAAGACCACTGTCACCAGCTGCTGTGAAACATGGTGCCGTCAGACTTTCTGGCACACATCTTATTCTTAGCTGCTGTAGACGTTTTGGCACCTTTAACTGTGTCTCGCTTGTACCTAGACCAAGACGCCTTTGAGTTGCTGTTTTCGACCTGTTCCAGCTTAAGGTAGAATCGAAGCCATTTTGCAGCATTAGCATGCTGGCCATGTGAAGTTTTGAAAGTGCTACGGTTTACTGGTACTAAGCTTGCATAATCAAGTCTTTGTTATTACAGACTTCTTCTGTACTAACGCAACTCTGCTGTTAAGGAATGAGTCAAAGGAGCTTGCAAAGAAAAGGAATGACTTTTGAAGTCAGTGAGGGAAGAATGAAAATGTGCTCGAGGCATGTGTTGCAATTCCAGCCTCATCTTTCTACTTGATTATGACGATCGGGCTCGCCTCTTCCGTTCCTCTGAACCGCTTTACCAGCAGTGAACGCATGTCCCTCTTTCTTTTTAAAACAACTGAGTGTTGAGCAATGATATTTGTGCGGGTTTGATTAACATGGTTGTTATTGCACAGTGCTGTTTCTGCAGCTTACAGTAACACCACTCCGTACAACCTGGGAGGTCCCCGTCCATCCAACCTGAGAGGTCATGAGAGCGGCACAGCAGTGAGTGTCTACAGCTGCCAGTGAAACACGGCGGAGGCTCTGTCATGGTTTGGGGCTGTGTTTCAGTCAGTGGTGTCGGGGATCTCGTCAAAATCGATGGAGTTATGAATGCAGAAAAGAAGATCTGATATGCAACAAAGCATAAAAACCCTTTCAGACATAGAAAATATCGATGTGATCAAAGGTTTTAGCAGTGCCAGCATCTTTGCCAGTAACACTTTTTGAGCTTATTCAGTTGAATTTGACGTCTGTAGCACCAAATCACAACACATGTTGCCTCAGGGTGCACTTTAGTATTCTTCACTATATCATACAAACACGTTCTGAAGAAAAGCTGAGGTGTCAAACAGAACATCTGGGCACGACTGTATGCCACTGCTGCTCAATCATGTGTTGGGGACACACGAGGCTTGTCCTGTCTCTCTGCATAGACAGGAGTAAGATTAGCACAGGTACTGTGGTTCCTGCCATCAGCAACATTTTCTAACCTGTCTCTGATGTTGTTCTATACAAATTCCCACGTTTCCTCTCTGTAGCACTTGTAAGTGACATTTGGTGGCTTGGTTGCTATGTTGAGTCGATACTATGTTGAGTAAGGAGCTACACTTTTACAGCGTAGCTTTGTAAAAATGAACCTTTACCCCGGACATGAATGGGTGAAGCTGCAGCTGACTACAGAAAAACGGTTGGTGTATGTACAGTATGACTGGAAGGACTCAGCTATACACTTACTGGACACACACACACACACACACACACACACACACACACACAGAACAAGTGTTTGTGAGTAGTTCAGCATTGTCTGGATGCTGAAGCCTTTTTTGGTCCCACCACGTTTGAACCCCCGTCTACAGGTTTTGATTCAGCGCCTCCTCATGCGTGCCGCGTCTGATGATCCATTTTTCCTGGTAGCTCAGTTAAACATACAGTGATGACATGTTAACAGTGTGTTAACATCCTGTTTGCATTTTTCCGGTTGGATGACTGCAGAATGGCGGTGCTGCTCACCTGTTGACTTTATACCCTCAAAAACAATCTTCATACTTTTATGCAGCATGAACCAACGTCCTCTGTTCGCTGTGCCTTGCACGGCATTTCTGATCTGTTTACTTGGTTGTATAATAACTTGGCCTTGTATGGCCGTCTCACACACAGTTTTCACACAAATTATCTCATCTGTGTTTCAATAAAAATCCACTTTATTATTAGTGCAGGACCGATGCGAAGCGCTGCTTTGATGTATTTCTTCTGCCTGTGTAACCATCCATTCACTGTGTGTGATGTGTTGTGTAATTGTCCTGACCTCGTGCTTCAATGATCACACAGGTTCTAATCATTTGTTTGACATCAGAAGCATTTTCAGAGCTCATGCTTGGGTGTGGGGGGGCAGTGCAGTTGTTAAAGTCCCAAAAAAGGAAAAAGCTGCTACCCAACCAAAAAAAGAAAGGACACTTGGATGCTGTTCATGATTTCAGTGACTCCTCCTTCAGATGGTCCAAGGACAGGATTGTGATTCTGGCTCGGTGGATCCCGATCGGTCAGTCTTGGTCTCGGCTGCAGCGACAGCATGCTGAGGCTGTGGGAGGTAATGGTTTTTCTCTGAATACTCCTGTTCTGATTCAATTCTTAGCACCTCATGAGTGGTTTGAACTTTACTCACTCTCTGGCTGGGACATAAGGTCAGGGTGGACTCCACTGGGGCTTGAAAATTCCCAACAAAAGGACATTAAAATGACACTATAACCACACTGGTGGGCCGGGCTAAACAGGAGTTTTAGATGAGTCTCTCTTGTTGTGTCTATGTCATCATACAGGTCACTGTCCTCACCAAAGGAGCTGTGGGACTCATGTTTCCCACTTTGCCTGTTTGTAAAGGTCCATCTGCTAAACACACAAACACATTTGAGCTAGTTTATCACTAACTGGGATAACCGATGAAGTGAGCCACAGTGTTGTACCCACTGCTTTTACTTCATGTGTTTGCTGTACATTCTGTATGCATATTTACTGCATCTGTTCCCAGCATGGCTTTTGGCTGACTCCTGTCTTGTCGTCCAAACTGGGCGTGTGCTTGAGCTCCACTTCCCGTCATAACAATGTGTTTTGGCTTTAACTCTCATCTCAGAGTTTTCAACAAGGTCCTGGAAACAGGAGCGCTGCTCACTGTCACAGCAAGGAAACTCCCTCCTGGCCCACAGTCACTAAACAGGAGCGAAGGATAAATGCTTCATTTTACCTGTTCACGCCTTCAAAATTATCCCCAAACAATCAAATACAAAAGGAGAAAATTGAAAGACAGTAAATTCTTGTACTGGTACTTACTGGGAAAAAATGGCGTTCATTTTTTCTGTGCAGTGGCTCTGATAATGTTGTCTCTATTGAGTCCAACAATGACTGACTACGAGATCTCTCACACAGAATCGTGTTCTGTTAAACCCCCCGCCAACAAATCCGGGTGTTTGTTTGTTTTTGTTTTGTGAAGTCTTACATCTCAGATCTAATAAACATTTTTCAACTTTGCTGAAAAATAAGGTTTCGACATTTCCCCCCTCACATAAATTATGCTTCACCACACATGCGTACAAGATTACAGTTTTATTAATGAGCATATGACAACGTGAACAGCATGTTTGCTCATCCCACAGATACAAGAAAAACGTACACTTATGTAGAGCCAATAGGAACCTGAGAGATGCCTGACAACACGCTACACTATTCCAAAGAAAACCACAAGAGGTCACATGATTGAATCTGGCAGTGGTGGGGAGGATGAGCTCCTTTTACAGTTTTTGCCCACTGCTTGAACACATTTTGCAAAACTCCGCTCTCTGTGCCAAAACTGTACACACAAGTACACATGACACAACACTGGGAAATATACCAGTCACATCTGTGCCAAATTGGAACTCTACTCCCAAAACCTAAACTCTGCTGTCAAAACCTGACATTCCTTTGTCAAAATGTAACTCTGTTGACAGAATGACACATACTTGCATCATATGCAAACACTCACAGATCAGGGGGAACACACTAGTCTCCTTTACATAAAACACTGCAGTCCTTGATTTCCATTGTTCATTCAGAAGGCACATTTACAGGAGACACATTTTCAAACAACCAAAAACGCAAATAGACCTACTCAATATTGTACATTGCAGTACCATGAATTCAGATAAAGCAAAAAAAAACAACAACACAATAATACTGCAATAGAAAAAACACTATACTGTAAACACAAAAAACCATGACAATTGTGCATAAGTGGGCTCATGGATCCCGCCGTCTGTTGGGGTCTGGCCACAGGACCTCATCAACATCGCAAGCAATGTCCTCTCCCGCTAGGCACCGGGGAAAATATCCTCTTGCATGTCGAAACCATCCATGGATTGCTGTCACCTGAATGTCGCCGCAGGCCTGTTCCATTGCCTGCAGAAGAGGCATGCAGGCATGTGGTTGGCGGTCATATACTCGCCATCTCCAAGCCGAAAAAAATTCCTCTATAGGGTTCAAAAATGGTGAGTAAGGGGGCAAGTATACCACCTCAAATTGATTGTGGTTGGAGAACCAGGCCTGGACCAGAGCAGCCCGATGGAAACTGACATTATCCCATATCACCACAAACCTGGGCTGATCTGCTCTGTTCTGTACAACTATATCATGGAGAGCATCTAGAAATGTGAGTATGTGTTGGCTATTGTATGGACCTAGTATTGCATGATGGTGCAGAAGCCCTTGAAGGCATATGGCGGCACACAATGTGATATTTCCCCCGCGCTGCCCCAATTGCCCTTTGGCCAATTACATTACGACCCCGTCGTCTTGTTTTGCTCAGGTCGAATCCAGCTTCATCAATGAAAATGTATTCATGAGGCTGTGCAGCTCCATCCATGGCCGAGATTCTCTGAAAAAAAGGGGAACATATCACTGTACTACAGTGCTACACATACAGCACCCTCACCCCATCACACAGGTACCTGTGTAGCTCTCAGAATGGATCCATGTGGTACTGATATGGTACATATTCAGCTGCTGCTGGACTTCACCAATACTCTATTGTAAATGTAAGGGACAGTTACACGTACCCGTACATATTCAGCTCGAAGTCCTTTGACCCTGTCACTGTTCCTCTCGAATGGGACTCTGTAGAGCTGCTTCATGGTGATGCTGTGTTTACCCAAGATGCGTCTGATGGTGGTGATGCTCACATGGTCTATGTTGCTGAACACTCGCCTGTCTGCAAGTATTTTCCGTCGTAGCTGGTGGAGACGGATGGCATTGTCTGCCCTCACTAGGTCCACAACGGGAAGTTCCTGCTGTTGTGTGAACAGGCGTTGGCGTCCTCCCCCAGAAGGTCTTCGAGTCATTCTGGAGAAATACAACCACATATTGTCATCGGTTTGCTTATTTTTCTTACAGTACTTTACTGTATGTACTGTGTCATCCACTGTACAACACTGTACTTCAATATAAGGAATCAGCCACTTTGGCTGCAAAAGGAGCATTAGCACCCCGTACACTTGATATGGTAATGTGATATACTGTAGAACAGTGCTATGGAACCATCTGAGTAGAGCAGAAGGTATGGAGATGAAGACAGACCTGTTTTCTAGTCGGAATGTTCGTATTACAGATGCCACTGTGAAGCGGCTTAGATGTGGGTGGACTCTCTGCCCAGCTTCCCTCATAGTCAGGCCGTGGTTGATGACATGGTCCACCAAAGTTGCTCTTATATCATCAGAAATATGGGTCCGTGCATGGCCTCTTCAACCTCCTCCTCCTCCTCTTGCCTCCCTCCATCCATGCTTGCAAAGTTCCTCAATTGGCTAAACTGAGGGCTTTTTGTAGTTGGCTAATTGTTGTTCAGTTTTGCAAGTAAGTGCCTTCGGGTGTGTATTTGAGTGGTTGCAATTACCCGATGTGTTTTGTATTTTGGATACATGTGTTTTCCAAATGGCACCCTGACATTTCATTTTGTGAACGAAGTGTCTTATGTATGAAATAGAGTGTAGTATGCAGGACCATGTGTGTTGCATAAAGGAGTAAGTGTGTTGCATAATTGCAACCAGAGTGCAAAGCAGCGCTTTTGTTTACAGTTTTTTCTGATTGCTTAAACCCTAACTGTGATTCCTGTAGCACAATCTCTAAAACTATTCAGACTTATAGCAAAACCACTCACTGAGTTTGCAAAACTAAAAGCACAAAAACTGCTTTGCACTCAGTTTGCAATTTTGTAACACACACTTTGCAAAACTGTAGGCACAATTCACTGCACAACACTCAATTACCAAATTTCCAACACACTCCTAGCAAAAGCATACACATGTATGGCTATCATTAACACTAACTTGCCAACTGTCTGGCACACTTTCACATGTGAAAACTTTCTTAGATAATTAGTTCACTTTGCAATCAGCCTAAGCACTATAATACAGGTAAGCTGTGTGTGCGGAGTACAATGGAGGGAGCAGGAAGAGTGAGAAGTAGAGGAGGCCGAGGAAGAGGACGTGGAGGTGAAGAAGTAGGATGAAGAGGACGACAAGGACAAGGAGGAGCAAGAGGAGGACGAGGAGGGGGGAGAGGAAGATGAGGAGGGGGGAGAGGAAGGGTAGGAAGAGTAAGAAATAGAATTGCTGATGACATCAGAGCTACAATAGTGGACCATGTAATCAACCGTGGAATGACCCTGAGGGTAGCTGGCCAACGGGTCCAGCCTAACTCGAGCCGCTACACTGTAGCAAGCACCATAAGGACATCTTGAAATGAGAATCGGTGAGTACAGTCACTTCGCACAAAGATTTGTAGCACTGCCATATGCCAATGAGAAACACACCAATACCATTGATGTAAAAATACTGAAATTGTTACTTTACAGAATTGCTAGATGACCAGATGCTGGGGCAGAGGAAGCATGTTCACTGCAGACCAAGTAACCCATAGAGTCATTATGGCGATTGCAAATAATCCTATACTTGGAAATAAACACTTGTGTTTGTTTTGATGTGTGTGAATAAACACCAGTACTTGAAGTTTGGATCCCTCTATGCTTATGGATCTATGACAGAAGTATGAGCTCAAACTGACATAGCCTACCTTGTGCACAGAGAAAGCAAAAGCCAGATGTGTTTTGTATTCATACCATCAGTGCGCAGTTGGCGCATTGTGTGCTTAGTAGATGATGGCTTGTGTGTACTGTTTGATACGGAAACACCATTTTTACGAAGGTGTGAAGAGTTAATCTAGCTGTGTTTGCTTTTGCAAGAGAACTACAATGTTTTGATTACTGGGTGACAGGTTTTCTTATTTGTGTGAAGAGTTTTGCAAAATTAGCCAATAGTTACAAAAAATGTGCTTACGCAACCAGAAAAAACTGTAAGGTATGGGTACATGTGTTTGAGGTATGGTAACAAAAGCTTCAAGTTGTGTTACTTTAGCCTAAGCATGGGTTTATAGTGTTCAAGCAACGAGCAAAAACTGTAACAGGAAGAGAGCAGCAGAACAGGCACTGTAAGGGGCAGCCATCTGTCGTGACTGGTTGGGGTGACGGGAAAGAGAAGAAAAAGAAGACCATGGACAAACGCAGACAAACTTTGGGAGAAAGTAAAAGCAAATGTAACGTTAGTGCAATGGTGACACGAGTGAGGTAGAGATCATGGGAAGTCTCCCAACAGCAGGGATGAAGAGGCAGCCGATCCACTGCTAACTATAAGCTTATCAAAGCCCAATACATCAAAAGGCAAGCAGGCTGTAAGCTTACAGTGTAGCACAGACGGGCGGGGTGGAGCTGTTTGGCTTTCTTTTTTGGTGATCTGGAAACCTGAGGGAAAGCTTTCCTGGTGTCCTGGTTGGTTAACGCACGTCTTCTCAGGCACCCGAATAAAAGCACCTGGAGGCATTTCAAGAAGGCTGCCGAGTTCAGAGACTTGCTTCTCCAACGATGTTGCCGTTCAAAAACTCATTTATATACACAGTTGTCCAGTTAAAGAAAAAATATCAGTCAAATAATTAAGACAAATGTGTGCAAAGCATGGTGGTGTTTTTCCAATAAAGCAACAGATCTGAAAGACTCCGTTTAACAGTGGTTGTTGGCTCAGAGCGCCTGACATTAACAAACTCTTTTGTTCCATGACTTCATTCTTATAAATGCAACACAAGTCTGAAAGAGGGGTACATATCCAGTGTCTTGGCCTTGTTTAAAAGTCAGCTTAAGATCTGGAAGTGGCCTCTACAGTCGACCTTCAAAGCAGCTTTGATTCTCACGCCTCGGCGTTCGAGTGCTATCAGTGGATCGAAATCAATAAAATTCGCTCGGCATTCCAGGCCAGCATTCCACTTGATGTGTATCTCCATCGAATACCTCAGTGAGGGGCTCCCTCACGGCTGAACCCAGGGCTGTTCATCTAGCCAGAGACCAAACTGCTGGATAAAGAAAATCCAGCCCGCTGGAGCATAATGACCTACAAAGACAGGCCTGCTTGCAGTTTACTGTCAGCCTCAAATGAGACAAACTAATTAGAAACAGAGAGAAGCGAGCAGCAGTGACCAGTATGTAGGCATTCCAGGTTTCCAGCTGCCTGAACACAATCCAGCTCTCATCTGAAGGCAGAGGAGGAGAAATGAAAAGGCAAGCGTGAAGGCCAATCGCTCTTTATCTCGTGCCAGCCTGCTGCCTTTGAGTCACAAATATGGCACACTTATCTCATCCACCAAAACCATGTGGAACTTGTTAGCTCCCCCCTTCAGCTTACTTCCCCCTCTAACAGTTATTCTGTTGTGTTTAAATCTATCACATAGCGAGCAGTTAACGAATCCTGGAAGCAACTTTGACTGCCCAATCATGTCAGCCGTGGCATGTTAAGCTTGAAGGCTTTGAAGTTGGGGGTTTTAGTGTGTGTGTGTGTGTGTGTGTGTGTGTGTGTGTGTGTGTGGGCACATATTGCAGTGAATTAGCTCCTGGCAAACCTTGGAAGTGGGTAAGGTGAGCATTCCCAGTGTGCTTGGCGCATTCTGTCAGACTGTGTTATGCACGAGGCAGTGAGGTGTGGGGGTCTTTGTCATGGCAGGAATGTGAGTCAGGTTTCCAGGCCAATGCTAAGCTGGAGGAGATCAAACCCGACTGCTGTTTGGTGGAATGTGGCGGTAATTAACTATGGTAAGAATCACACCTGAGTTTTTTTGTTCAAGCAACAAGTTCAGGCAGCCAGAGATGTCAGTGGCCTGTCTGATAAGCAGCCAGCCAGCTTTAATCTGATGGTGTGATTTCATGAGGCTGCCAGCTGCAGACTGGCAGTGGCTCTTCATGCAAACACAGAAAATGATTATCAACAGCTATTTAAGCATTCAGAAAAAACTGTAACTGTGACTAATGTCTGGAACCTATTTTGATCTGTCATTACGCATGAAGGGGCGTTCTAATACCCTGATTTTTACAAAACTATGGAGATGTGTTTTTTGTGATGAGATCTGAGGCTGTCTGCATACAGTTTCCATCTCCCACGTGTGTGACCATTAAAATCATCGTTTGACTTGACCCGGCCGGACCAGTGTTGTTATTGTGGTGTTTCTCCTGTCTCCACCCCCAATATTTTGAACCATAACAACAGGATCGTGGCAACAGGCCGGACACAACATACTCCTGAAGCGTCCCAACGGGCTCCGCTGAAGGCTTTGTCCAAGTCCACAAAACACATGTAGACATGGGCGTAACTTTGTGCTGAACATTGGGGCGGTCAAGAGCTCTGTCTAAATAAATAAATAAATCTGGTAAATGATTAAACGTGCAACTATTTTGCTGAGTAAATAAAATCAACAGCCTATTTATGCAAGATATTTCATAATTTCATTGGGGGGGTTATATTGGTTGCGTCTGAACCCCCCTAACCCCTCTGGAAATTACGCCCCTGCATTAGACTGGTTAGGAATGCACTCTCAAATATTCTTGACAGGATAAAGAGCTGGTCCAGTGTTTCAAATCCTGGCTGGAAATTCTTCTTCTAAGGTTCGACTAATCGATGAACTGTCCCGCCCAGCACCCTGGCATAGACCTTCTCAGGAAGCCAAAGGAGCGTGATCCCCCTGTAGTTGGTGCAAACCCGCTGGTCCCCCCTTTTAAATATGGGGATCACCACCCCAGATCTCCATGCAAGTTTTTAATACTTCCCTGTTGTTTAAACAGTTTCTTTACTGACCTCACGACATTATTGTAAAGACCGGAGTGCTGGTCTTTAAGATGCTTCACCAAGTCTGTTATGCTGCCGCCCACATGTTCAGCTGCTAGTGATGCGAGAGCCCATCTGCACCAGTGTTGTGTGATGCTGTGTGTCAGCAAAGTGAAAGCTCTGCATTTGCTCTGAACACACTATCAGTCAAGACCAAGCAGCAAATCACAGAAATCCAATCTTGTTTTTGGATTGGTGTAGAGCAGTTACACACTGTTAAACGTTCGAAGTGGCACGTTGGTGCTCTGTGTTTGTCATCATTCATATAACAAAATGGAGAAGAGAAAACCGAGAGGGAGACGGCAGAGATCTACCATCGTTGTGTAAAACCTGCTGCTTCAGGGTCCTCACCGCAGTGTAAAAGCAGGCACACAGTGACCTCGAGTGACCTCTTTCCTCCTGAATAAAGTTTGTAAGAGTAAACATTCCCGGTACATTGGATGGAAAACCAGCTATTATCAGAAACACTCAGTGGGCTCTGCTGCTGTGGGAAAAGTTGCACTTTTTGAATATTTTTAGAACTTTTCTCTTGCTGCAAAATATATTGTTTGATGTTTCTTATGTAATATGAGTTTGCACAAACAAAGCTGATTTAAGGTGACGAGCTAAAGTCTCACCCATCTTAAACAGAACACTCATCTACTTGGTAGCAGGCAACCAGGGAGCTATTTTAGGAGAAGTATGTTTGGAGTTCAGCTAAAAAAAGCTTTATTTAGACTGCCTAAGAATGTGCCTGCGTTTCATTCGTACTCGAAATCTTCCTCTCCATCTGCAAGTGCGGGGAACGTGGGTGAAGATGAAAAGATGGATCTCACCTGTATCTCTCCTCCGTCTTTACAGCTGTGCACCACGATGTATTCACTACAATATCTCTGAGTGATCCAATCACACTTGAATGTTTGCTTAAGTCAAATTATAAACCACTCAGAGATTTCACTCACTCAGAGATAGAGTCATGTGCGAAACCCTCAAGGTGTTAGTACTCTTATCTGGACTGACCTAGATTCAGCCTGCAGCAGGCGACAAAAGAAAAGATGCAGCCATAGAAGAACAGGAAGGTAACGGAGTCCTGCGACAAACAGACCAAAGAGCCCTGATCTGAGTGTCTGGGATTAAATGAAGATACCAGAGACACTGAGACAGCCCGAACCTACAGAAGAACACTGACCGCGGGTTCTTTAGATACGTAGTAGCTCCACACACTGTCCAACTCAACAAACTAGAAGCAGTACATCATTTTACTGAAGAGTTTTCAGTTCAGTTTCTAGTCTAAAGCTTTGCAGTGGTGTATATTGGCCCATTGCAGACCTAGAGTTAACATATTTCAGTAGCAGCAGGATAAAAGAAATCGACTGGTTCTTATATAACGCTTTTCTACTCATCTGAGCAGTCAAAGCGCTTTACACAACTTGTGCATTCACCCATGCACATTTTTCTAAGTGCTTTATAGCAACATTCACACACATTCATACTCCGATGGATGCATCGGAGAGCAATTTGGGGTTAGTATCTTGCCCAAGGATATTTGGCATGCAGACTAGGGGAAGCCAGGAATCAAACCACCAACCTTCCGACCAGTAGATGACCTGCTCTACTGCCTGAGCTACAGCCACCCCACACTACAAATATTGACACACAAACAAAAACAAGTCTTCTGTGTAAGCTGTTCTTACTGCACAGGATAATTTAAGTGATAAAACTGTGAAAGACACCATTACTCACCATTACTCACGGTGTGAACTTGTGCTCTGTTTTCACCTCATCATTTAGATGAACAGCACCACCAAGGCTGGAGACGGAGCAATACTGGAAGAGCATATGGGAGAAGGACGCAACCCATAACGGCAATGCTCAGTGGCTAGTGGATCTGAGGGCAGACCACAGCGACCTCCCTGAACAGGGTCCAGTAACCATCACAGTGGCAGATATCCAAGAAAGGGTCTCCAGTATGAAGAGTTGGACAGCACCAGGGCCCGACATGGTTCACGCCTACTGGCTGAAGAAGCTGACTGCACTCCACGAGCGTCTGGCAGCACAAATGAACCAGCTGCTAGTTAACGAGAGACACCCGGAATGGCTAACTGAAGGCCGGACGGTCCTGATCCCCAAGGACCCCAAGAAGGGACCGGTCCCCTCCAACTACCGACCAATAACCTGCCTCAGTACTACATGGAAGCTCCTGTCAGGCATCATATCGGCTAAGATGAACAGGCACATGGGTCAATACATGAGCGGGACACAGAAAGGAATTGGCAAGAATACCAGAGGCGCAAAACACCAGCTACTGGTAGACAGAACAATCAGCCGAGACTGCAAGACCAGACTGACCAACCTGTGCACTGCCTGGATTGATTACAAGAAGGCCTATGACTCAATGCCCCACAGCTGGATACTGGAATGCCTAGAATTGTACAAGATCAATGGGACCCTAAGAGCCTTCATCAGGAACTCAATGGGGATGTGGCGTACAACACTAGAGGCCAACTCCAAGCCCATAGCACAAGTCACCATCAAGTGCGGGATCTACCAAGGAGATGCTCTGTCCCCACTGCTGTTCTGCATAGGCCTGAACCCCCTCAGTGAGATCATTAACAAGACTGGCTACGGATACCGACTACGGAACGGAGCAGTTGTCAGCCACCTCCTGTACATGGATGACATCAAGCTGTATGCCAAGAGTGAACGAGACATCGATTCACTGATCCACACTACCAGGCTATACAGCAATGACATTGGAATGTCGTTCGGACTGGAGAAGTGTAGTCGAATGGTAACAAAGAGAGGGAAGGTAGTCAGAACTGAGGGGATTGAACTACCAGAAGGCAACATTGCAGACATAGAGGACAGTTACAAGTACCTGGGGATCCCGCAGGCAAATGGGAACCATGAAGAGGCCGCTAGAAAGGCTGCAACCACCAAGTACCTGCAGAGGGTCAGGCAAGTCCTGAGGAGTCAGCTGAATGGTAAGAACAAGATCCGGGCCATCAACACATACGCCCTGCCCGTGATCAGGTACCCTGCTGGGGTAATAGGCTGGCCAAAGGAGGAGATAGAAGCCACTGACATAAAGACAAGAAAGCACCTGACCATGCATGGAGGGTTTCACCCCAAGTCCAGCACCCTGAGGCTGTACGCTAAGCGGAAGGAAGGGGGCCGGGGACTGGTGAGTGTCAGCACCACAGTCCAGGATGAGACAACGAACATCCAAGAATACATTGGGAAGATGGCCCCAACTGACCGAGTGCTCAGTGAATACCTCAGGCAGCAGAAACCCAAGAAAGAGGAGGGAGACGAGGAACCATCATGGAAGGACAGGCCCCTGCACGGTATGTACCACCGGCAGATAGAGGAGGTGGCTGATATCCAGAAATCCTACCAGTGGCTGGACAAAGCTGGACTGAAAGACAGCACAGAGGCACTAATCATGGCAGCACAAGAACAAGCTCTGAGTACAAGATCCATAGAGGCTGGGGTCTATCACACCAGGCAAGACCCCAGGTGCAGGCAGTGTAAAGATGCCCCAGAGACAATCCAGCACATAACAGCAGGGTGCAAGATGCTAGCAGGCAAGGCATACATGGAACGCCATAACCAAGTGGCCGGCATAGTGTACAGGAACATCTGTGCCGAGTATAACCTAGAAGTCCCGAGGTCAAAATGGGAGATGCCCCCAAGGGTGGTGGAGAATGACCGAGCTAAGATCCTGTGGGACTTCCAGATACAGACGGACAAAATGGTGGTGGCTAACCAACCGGACATAGTGGTGGTAGACAAACAGAAGAAGACGGCCGTAGTGATCGATGTAGCGGTTCCGAATGACAGCAATATCAGGAAGAAGGAACACGAGAAGCTGGAGAAATACCAAGGGCTCAGAGAAGAGCTCGAGAGGATGTGGAGGGTGAAGGTAACGGTGGTCCCCGTGGTAATCGGAGCACTAGGTGCGGTGACTCCCAAGCTAGGCGAGTGGCTCCAGCAGATCCCGGGAATAACATCGGAGATCTCTGTCCAGAAGAGCGCAGTCCTGGGAACAGCTAAGATACTGCGCAGGACCCTCAAGCTCCCAGGCCTCTGGTAGAGGACCCGAGCTTGAAGGATAAACCGCCCGCAGGGGCGTGCTGGGTGTTTTTTTTTTATACATATATACACATATATATACATATATGTATACATACATATATGTATATATATATATATATATATTGTTAAGGTTCAAAATTGAGGAGGGAGAGTACAAACCACTCTTGGTCCAGAAGCTCTTTGGTCAAACAATGATTTTAATGAACACACGTGTGGGAAGACACTCTGTACGCAGACAGCCAGTAGTCCTCGACTTAATCAAAGCATGAACAGATATTTTATAGCATCAGGGTTTGTTTACTGACGCCCCTTCATGCGTCACCGATACATTTTATACATAGATCAGATCAACATCACCATGACTTTTCACCCAGAAAATCATCTTCTATTTTTATGGCTGGTACTTTCCGTTCTTGTCTCAAAGTGAATTGTTCCTCTTTCTTGTCGAGACATAACTAATCTCTCCTCTAAATAAGTCTAACTAATATGTGTGTATGTGTTGACCTCACATGCTCTTTGTGTCACCTCTTCACCTCCTACTGTCTGTGTCTCGTCCTCAAATGCTCTTTCCCAATTCACCTGTTGCACTTCTGACCTTTCACTAGACCAGAAGCTCACTGAGACTATGTGTATGTCTTCTACTAAATAAATGTTTTAACCAAGAACCTCTACTTAAAAGCTTAATATAAAATGATCTGATATATAAGTGTTTTGTAAGCATGTATTGCAATTCCTTCTATGGCTCCAAGTCACTTGCACAATAGATTGTCCGAACATCGCGCCGAACAAAGCTTCCGACCCCCAATTAATTGACCGAGCTCCAACTCTTTAATAAGCACAGATATGCATTGTGTATAAAATAGTCATAACTGCTTAAGGCCTTCTTAAAGCTATCTGTTATATTGTTAAAGCCTCGTCTTAGCCTGCTGCTCAAAATAACTTCCACTTCTGCAAAACTCTCCAAGCCTGTTTCCTGTCAGCCTGTGACTTTTAGCTTTTCTGAAAGACACACACTGTTCAACCCCTGAATGCAATATAAACTCCAGATTATATTATTAATGCAATGGTAATAATGATGATTATTTAACAATAGCAGTAAAATAATTTCCCTGCTCCACAATATATATACATATATATATATATATACATACATATATGTATACACATATATATATATATATGTATATATATATATATATACATACACACACACATATATATATATATATATATACATATATATATATATATATATATATATATATATATATATATATATATATATATATATATATAACTAAAAAAACACCCAGCACGCCCCTGCGGGCGGTCTATCCTTCAAGCTCGGGTCCTCTACCAGAGGCCTGGGAGCTTGAGGGTCCTGCGCAGTATCTTAGCTGTTCCCAGGACTGCGCTCTTCTGGACAGAGATCTCCGATGTTATTCCCGGGATCTGCTGGAGCCACTCGCCTAGCTTGGGAGTCACCGCACCTAGTGCTCCGATTACCACGGGGACCACCGTTACCTTCACCCTCCACATCCTCTCGAGCTCTTCTCTGAGCCCTTGGTATTTCTCCAGCTTCTCGTGTTCCTTCTTCCTGATATTGCTGTCATTCGGAACCGCTACATCGATCACTACGGCCGTCTTCTTCTGTTTGTCTACCACCACTATGTCCGGTTGGTTAGCCACCACCATTTTGTCCGTCTGTATCTGGAAGTCCCACAGGATCTTAGCTCGGTCATTCTCCACCACCCTTGGGGGCATCTCCCATTTTGACCTCGGGACTTCCAGGTTATACTCGGCACAGATGTTCCTGTACACTATGCCGGCCACTTGGTTATGGCGTTCCATGTATGCCTTGCCTGCTAGCATCTTGCACCCTGCTGTTATGTGCTGGATTGTCTCTGGGGCATCTTTACACAGCCTGCACCTGGGGTCTTGCCTGGTGTGATAGACCCCAGCCTCTATGGATCTTGTGCTCAGAGCTTGTTCTTGTGCTGCCATGATTAGTGCCTCTGTGCTGTCTTTCAGTCCAGCTTTGTCCAGCCACTGGTAGGATTTCTGGGTATCAGCCACCTCCTCTATCTGCCGGTGGTACATACCGTGCAGGGGCCTGTCCTTCCATGATGGTTCCTCGTCTCCCTCCTCTTTCTTGGGTTTCTGCTGCCTGAGGTATTCACTGAGCACTCGGTCAGTTGGGGCCATCTTCCCAATGTATTCTTGGATGTTCGTTGTCTCATCCTGGACTGTGGTGCTGACACTCACCAGTCCCCGGCCCCCTTCCTTCCGCTTAGCGTACAGCCTCAGGGTGCGGGACTTGGGGTGAAACCCTCCATGCATGGTAAGGAGCTTTCTTGTCTTTATGTCAGTGGCTTCTATCTCCTCCTTTGACCAGCCTATTACCCCAGCAGGGTACCTGATCACGGGCAGGGCGTACGTGTTGATGGCCCGGATCTTGTTCTTACCATTCAGCTGACTCCTCAGGACTTGCCTGACCCTCTGCAGGTACTTGGTGGTTGCAACCTTTCTAGCGGCCTCTTCATGGTTCCCATTCGCCTGCGGGATCCCCAAGTACTTGTAACTGTCCTCTATGTCTGCAATGTTGCCTTCTGGTAGTTCAATCCCCTCAGTTCTGACTACCTTCCCTCTCTTTGTTACCATCCGACTACACTTCTCCAGTCCGAACGACATTCCAATGTCATTGCTGTATAGCCTGGTAGTGTGGATCAGTGAATCGATGTCTCGTTCACTCTTGGCATACAGCTTGATGTCATCCATGTACAGGAGGTGGCTGACAACTGCTCCGTTCCGTAGTCGGTATCCGTAGCCAGTCTTGTTAATGATCTCACTGAGGGGGTTCAGGCCTATGCAGAACAGCAGTGGGGACAGAGCATCTCCTTGGTAGATCCCGCACTTGATGGTGACTTGTGCTATGGGCTTGGAGTTGGCCTCTAGTGTTGTACGCCACATCCCCATTGAGTTCCTGATGAAGGCTCTTAGGGTCCCATTGATCTTGTACAATTCTAGGCATTCCAGTATCCAGCTGTGGGGCATTGAGTCATAGGCCTTCTTGTAATCAATCCAGGCAGTGCACAGGTTGGTCAGTCTGGTCTTGCAGTCTCGGCTGATTGTTCTGTCTACCAGTAGCTGGTGTTTTGCGCCTCTGGTATTCTTGCCAATTCCTTTCTGTGTCCCGCTCATGTATTGACCCATGTGCCTGTTCATCTTAGCCGATATGATGCCTGACAGGAGCTTCCATGTAGTACTGAGGCAGGTTATTGGTCGGTAGTTGGAGGGGACCGGTCCCTTCTTGGGGTCCTTGGGGATCAGGACCGTCCGGCCTTCAGTTAGCCATTCCGGGTGTCTCTCGTTAACTAGCAGCTGGTTCATTTGTGCTGCCAGACGCTCGTGGAGTGCAGTCAGCTTCTTCAGCCAGTAGGCGTGAACCATGTCGGGCCCTGGTGCTGTCCAACTCTTCATACTGGAGACCCTTTCTTGGATATCTGCCACTGTGATGGTTACTGGACCCTGTTCAGGGAGGTCGCTGTGGTCTGCCCTCAGATCCACTAGCCACTGAGCATTGCCGTTATGGGTTGCGTCCTTCTCCCATATGCTCTTCCAGTATTGCTCCGTCTCCAGCCTTGGTGGTGCTGTTCTCTTATTGTTCCCTTGCCACTGAGAGTACACCTTTGCTGGTTCTGTGGAGAACAGCTGGTTTATTCTCCTGCCTTCTATCTCTCTGGTGTACCTCCTCAAGCGGCTGGCCAAGGCTGTGAGTCTTTGCTTGGCAGTTTCCAAGGCCTCAGGTATGGACAGCTTGCTGTATTTCTTAGGCACCTTATTTGTCGCACCTTTCTGCAACTCCGATAGTTGGCTAACCTCCCTCCGTGCTACTTTGATCTTGCCCTCTAGCCTCCTTCTCCATGGAGGGTACTGCCCCTTGTGGCTGTTCAACTTGTAGCCAAGCATCTCACTGATCACTGCTGCCGTATTGTAGATCAGCTTGTTAGTGTCGGTAATCGTGGTTGTAGGTATTGCCCGTAGTGCTGCATTAACATCATCTAGCAGACCTTCTGAGGGTACTTCACGTAATCTTGGTAACCGGCTACGGGGGATCCAGGTTTCAAGCTTGGCCATGATCCTATTTTTCAGGTCAGTTCCTCTTGCACTCAACGATCCTTCTCCTATCGCACTTGGGGCTATGTGCCCAATCTCGGGTGGGGGTGATGATATCGCCCCCCTGACCTGGCGTCCTGACTCCTCCTTGCCGTAGCATTTGTGTTGTACCTCGTCAATCTCTAGCTGTGAGAGCAGTCCCTTCTTTCAAATGTTGGAACACTGAGCTACTAGTTGTTTCGCCGTCATTGTGGATGTTGGGTATCGAAGAATCCATAGGTCCCTCATCCTATTCATGTAGCCCCTTCCGCCGGGGTTACTTGCGTAGTAGCATTCCAACAACGCCCTGTTTTCGTCTCTTGCCCACCGATGCCTTCTTGTTGTAACTATATATATATATATATATAGAGGTCAAAAGTTAAAGATTGCCTCAGGCTCGACTGTTACACAGCAGAACAACACAATACGAGAGTAATCTCAGCAAACACACACAGCAGGGAAAAAGCAGGAGAAAATTAGCACTCATGTTCCTGCCACATGTGGAAATCCCTGCCCTCAGCAGCACGCATGTGAAACAACAGATCTCAAGCAGCTACTTGTTCAAGTGACGATCTAGATTCAGTGTAAACACTGACTCAACAAACAGCCGCTTACTGCACACTGAGGCTGTGCAGACTTTGTTACTCATTAGGGAGCAACTGACAGATTTGTACGCAGCATAAAAAGGTGTTGATGTAGACTGATGACAGAACGTAGTACTCTTTAGAAGTTTCAATATGTTCAGACATTAAAGTGTTGTGCACCTTCCAGCTTTTAACGATCTGTTGTCTGCTACAGCTTAAACCCAAACTGTGATTCCTGTAGCACAATCTCTAAAACTATTCAGACTTATAGCAAAACCACTCACTGAGTTTGCAAAACTAAAAGCACAAAAACTGCTTTGCACTCAGTTTGCAATTTTGTAACACACACTTTGCAAAACTTTAGGCACAATTCACTGCACAACACTCAATTACCAAATTTCCAACACACTCCTAGCAAAAGTATACACATGTATGGCTATCATTAACACTAATTTGCCAACTGTCTGGCACACTTTCACATGTGAAAACTTTTTTAGATAATTCGTTCACTTTGCAATCAGCCTAAGCACTATAATACAGGTAAGCTGTGTGTGCGGAGTACAATGGAGGGAGCAGAAAGAGTGAGAAGTAGAGGAGGCCGAGGAAGAGGACGTGGAGGTGAAGAAGTAGGATGAAGAGGACGACAAGGACAAGGAGGAGCAAGAGGAAGACGAGGAGGGGGGGAGAGGAAGGGTAGGAAGAGTAGGAAATAGAATTGCTGATGACATCAGAGCTACAATAGTGGACCATGTCATCAACCGTGGAATGACCCTGAGGGTAGCTGGCCAACGGGTCCAGCCTAACTCGAGCCGCTACACTGTAGCAAGCACCATAAGGACATCTTGAAATGAGAATCGGTTAGCACAGTCACTTCGCACAAAGATTTGTAGCACTGCCATATGCCAATGAGAAACACACCAATACCATTGATGTAAAAATACTGAAATTGTTACTTTACAGAATTGCTAGATGACCAGATGCTGGGGCAGAGGAAGCATGTTCACTGCAGACCAAGTAACCCATATAGTCATTATGGCGACTGCAAATAATCCTATACTTGGAAATAAACACTTGTGTTTGTTTTGATGTGTGTGAATAAACACCAGTACTTGAAGTTTGGATCCCTCTATGCTTATGGATCTATGACAGAAGTATGAGCTCAAACTGACATAGCCTACCTTGTGCACAGAGGAAGCAAAAGCCAGATGTGTTTTGTATTCATACCATCAGTGTGCAGTTGGCGCATTGTGTGCTTAGTAGATGATGGCTTGTGTGTACTGTTTGATACGGAAACACCATTTTTACGAAGGTGTGGAGAGTTAATCTAGCTGTGTTTGCTTTTGCAAGAGAACTACAATGTTTTGATGATTGGGTGACAGGTTTTCTTATTTGTGTGAAGAGTTTTGCAAAATTAGCCAATAGTTACAAAAAATGTGCTTAAGCAATCAGAAAAAACTGTAATCGTACATCTTGTACATCTCTAACGGCTACAAACAGACATAGAACTTCTCCTTTCTATAACACCTTCCAAACAAGGCAGCAAACTTCAAGCCCTCAGGGTCTCTGAGGCTAATTATGGACTCTGGTCATCTGTTACCAAGTAGAGTAAAATATAGTGAGACTCCAAATGAGTTAAGGCCTCAGGCCGGACACATTCCTAGATTATATGTATTATATGTACTGTAAGCATGTTTGCATTTAGCCCTCTGCACTCAAAGTCAAAACCTGCAATATATCAGTCCGGACCAACGAAGCTTATGACCTTCAAAAGACCAAGTGCCAACTCATCATAAGCACAATTGCAAGGTGTGTCTGAAGTTATTGAAACCACTCTTTTTAACAAAAGACAAACAAATTAACAAATCTTCTAAACGCTATTCAGTTCATTTCAATCATTAATTATTAAACATGAAAGTGATGATTTATGCTTTTCACTGATTCTCTAAAAAGCCCGGAAACTGACTCAGGTATTTAATATTTTAATCAATGTTGTTTAATTACCGTATTTTCACGACCATAAGACGCACTGTGCTAAAAGGCGCAGTCTCAGTTATGTGTGCCATTACTGTATTTAACACACACATAAGGCGCACTGGATCATAGGGCGCATACAAGTAGCGTATGCGTATTTAAAAATAAAGCGGGAGCAAACCTGAGTTCGGTACCTTACTCACATTTTTATTACCAGTAATCGTCATCATCAACAACACACAAGCATACAAGTGTGCGTATTTAAAAATAAAGCAGGAGCAAAACAAAGTTTGGTACTCACATTTTTATCATCAATCAAACCCATGGAAGTCCTCATCCTCTGTGTCTGAATTGAACAGCTGCGCTAAATCTCCATCAAACATGCCAGGTTCACTTTCTTCACTGTCAGAGTCACTTTCCGTGCCGTGCGGCTCCTCGGAAACGATGCCGGCTTTTGCGAAAGCTCGAACAACAGTGCCAGCAGACATGTTAGCCCAAGCATCTACAATCCATTCGCAAATTGTGGCGTAACTGGCCCGGCGCTGGTTTCCACTCTTAGTGAAACTGTGGTCTCCATCGGTCATCCATCGCTGGATGTGTTTGTCGCCGATGTGTTTGCTGCAGTAGGAGCGGAAGATGGCCAGCTTTTCATTATAATCCGCTGGAAGTTGCTGCGCTACCGTAGTCCTGGTCCGGATGGAAAAATGGCACCGTTTCATAAAAAGTGAAAGTGAAACTGCTTTTAGCCGAATGGTGACCGTCGAAACGCTTCTCCCGCTCGTTCTTTGCTCGATGATCCACCGCTCGAGTCCTTCCTCCAACTCGGGCCACCTCGCCTTATGTCCGCGGAAACTCAGCTGCGTCTTCTTGACCTGCCGGAGCTTGTTTTCTTGCTTCCTCCATTTGCGAACCATCGATTCATTAATCTTAAATTCTCTCGCCGCTGCTCGATTTCCATGTTCCTCCGCGTAGCTGATGGCCTTCAGTTTAAACTGTGCTTCGTAAGCGTGTCTCTTTGCCATTTCCAGGGTTGTTAAAACAACGATGTCCTGCATAATGCACATACCTGTCCTTTTATACAGGTATGTGCAATAAAGTCAACACACACACTTCACCCTTTAGCGTTTTCATGGTGTTCTCTACTACGTCCTCCTTACAACACATAGGGCGCACTGCGCTATAGGGCGCGCCGTACTTTTTGAAGAAAATCTAAGACTTTTAAGTGCGCCTTATGGTTGTGAAAATACGGTAACTACCACTTTAAACTTAGCAAAAAAACACAATTGAATAAAAGACCACAAAGAATAATATGATATCAGTGGTATGTAGGCGCGTGCGGCCCTCTATGCTCGAAGCCTTTCCCCTCCATAGATCAGTCAGACATTCACGCTGACTGTAGCTTTTAACCCTTAATTAACTTGAGCACAACTCTATAATAAGCAACAAACTGCAATATGTATAAGTTGATCATGGTCACATCTGCAATGAAAGATCATATTATTCTGGTACCTGTAAGTAAAAAATCAAACTAGAGTTATAACAATCACTGTAATACAAAAGCTAATGTAAGATCAAAAACTTCAGTATATATTTAATGCAAAGCTGGTTATATGATTCTAATGAACTAATAGTGCCACATTAAAATAATGAAACTAGAAGAGGAAAAAACATCCCCTTTTTATTCTACACTGTATAGCCACTGCAGGAGCTTGGTCTGCTTTGACAGCAGTCAGCAGGATTTGTTCGTGTTGGACCAGAACTGCCTTTGTCACTGATTTTGTTCAAAGTTATTTAATCACAAAACTTTGAGCCGTAGCCAGCCTCAGAATCTCACCTCTGCATTTTGGTTCTGTTGGCTTCATCACGTGGTGGCCTACAGTCTGCACTCGTGCTACGGGGAATATATTAAAAACCAACACCACGTGTCACACACTGAATGCACAGCGATCTACACTTGGCCAAAAATATATAAAAGAAAATCTTCAGTGCCCGTCACCGCTCAAGCTCACATGCAAAAAGCAGCAAGAAAATCACAGTTTCCATGCAACGCCTTCACTGTCTGCAACAATAAGAAGTGATTAAACCACTTTAAAACACAATCAATACATTAATTGGTGCTTGCTGATACAATAAAATAACAATATACAAAATAAACATGCACAATTATGTCTTTTTATCTATTGTACAGTGTCCTGAAAGGCGCTTTATAATTTATTATTATTACTATTATTACAACAATGAGAACAGTCCTCAGCTCTTCGCTGTCAACTACATCATGCAGATACAACAGTAATGACTGGTGATTCTGGGAACCAGACATTCTCTCCAACAATCTTTGTGAAGTGCTTGGTGCATTACAGAGACCCACGGGCATGCGGTTAAATTAAATCACCCAAAAGCAGAAAGCAGTTTTCTTTTCATCAGCCAGTCCAAGATCGAAAACCAGCCTGACAACGCATCCAAGGACTCCTCAATTCGTGGCAGGGAAAAGCATCCTTCCTCTGTTAGAATCCTTTTCCCTTACTACCACAATTAGAGATGCAAAGGAGCTACCACTTTCTCCTGACTCTCCCAAAGCTGTTGAATATGGGCATGGTCGTAACTTTGTGCTGAACATTGGGGGGGTCAAGAGCTCTGTCTGAATAATTAAATAAATCTGGTAAATTCCCAGATGATTAAACGTGCAACTCTTTTGCTGATAATAACCGAAATGAGTAAATAAAATCAACAGCCTATTTATGCAAGATAATTCATAATTTTATTGGCGGGGTTATATTGGCTGGGTCTGATTATTGGTCATAACCCCCCTAACCCCCCTGGAAATTACGCCCCTGAACATGTGTCTTAACGGCCTCATACTCTGAAGGTGGAATGCGCTGATACTGCTGACTGGAGTCTGGTCTCAGAGTGGGATCTCATGAGTGATTCAACTGGTACGTCCCAAATCTCCATCATGAGAAGAAAATGATGATCATGATCGTAGCCTTTCCTGGTCCTGCACAGTGACGGCTGACGGATTAATAGCATCAGTGGCTTCAGGGGGGTTTGCTCCACACTTGCCATTGGATTGGCTGACAATTTCAATACTTGGTGTTTGCTGATACAATAAAATAACAATAAACAAACAATAACAGTCCTCAGCTCTTCGCTGTAAGGTTAAACCAGTTTTGAAAGAAATGACAGTGGAGGCTACATGTCGAGTCAGACAGTTACTCAAAGCTACAGCACAACATTCAGTGATAACATCTCATCCTGTGTCCCTGTCTGCAGAGGTTTATGTTGAAATAAAGAGTGAAAATGTCTTCTTTTCAAGTGTTTGATTCCAAGTCTGATCAGTTTATAGCACACTACAGACCCTGAGAGTTTTAATAATTGATCACTTCCTGTCATTTCATGTGTCGATTGCTTTTGTTGTCCAGTGCTTTTTGCCTTAGTAAACACTGCTCTGCTGGGACACTGAATCCAAGTCTGCTGAACCAAGTTACATCATCTTTTGTTGCTACTTAATGAGATGCAACCAACTCTGAACAAATCACACAAAGTTACACCCATATTGTTACTGTATTAATGCTGACTGAGCCGTGGAAGCTGAAAAATACATTAACCCTCACACACACACACACTCACACTCACACACACTCACACACTCACACACACTCACACACACACACACACACACACACACACACACACACACACACACACACAGCTCGGCCATTCTTCGTCAGCCACCCCTGACCATTTTGGCCTTCCTCACCTCGCTGGTCAATCAGGTCTTGACGTCCTGCATGTTTATCCAGCAGCACTCAGTCCTGGTTAGTGGAGCACAGTAACAGAGCCCCAGGCTTCCTCAGACTGCAGTTCCTCTGTGAGGCTTTTACAACCCTCAGCCTCAACAGGCCAGGCTACTGTTCTAAGGGCCCCTTATACCTGCCGATGGGCGCCATGCACCGTGTGACAAAGTCTGTGCATTTTTCCCGATTGTACTCCCCTGATGATGCCAGGTTGATGTTATATGTTCATGTCAGGTTTTAACATGATTATGGTAACAGCACAGCATCTCAGAGATTCACAGGGAGATGCTGCAGTAGTTTGAAGGTGAGACTTTCTGGAGAAACCTTTTGACTTCGCCTCCTGTACGAGGTAGAGTTGGTTGTGGCTGTGTGATCAAGGCAGCAGCAGTGTGTGTAGCGACAAAAATGGCGGGTATAATGAGGCCCTAACAGCCCACATGCAGGTGTTAAAGCTGTGTATTTAACCCGCTCCTGCTCCCAGTGTCCCTGCAGCAGGGTCTATTGTAGCTTCAATAGAGCTACAGGGGCAGAGTGCATACGTGATCAGCTGTTTTAGACTGCTGTGAATCATTGTAGAGCCTATGATGTAAGCTACATAACTGGGTGACATTGTTGTTTTTGCTTATGTGTTCATTACCTTGTGGCGAAGATGGAAACAAATAAAACACTGAGACTTTTTCCCACTCAGGCGGGACCCACGCTTTTATGGTGACCCGAGCAGCCACATCTGTCCCTCAAGTTTGTCCACGTCTTTGTACTTTCTCTCATTCAAATAGTTTCAGCAATCTCCCCCCAGAGAGCTGATGATGAGGCCTAATATTGTGATTATGGCATCCAAACAAGGATGTGTGTTTCACCGCTAGGCAAAGAAAATGTAACCTGCATGTTGAGAAGTTTTTGATAATTGTGCTCAGACAGTTTAAATTCTGCTGTAGACTTCAGCGAGGGCGGGGACCCAGCTGTAGGCTCAAACAGGGGGAGATGCTCTCTACGTATACATTGTGCCTTGGGTACAAGTGTTCATTGGAAACATGGTTCTTCACACTGTGAACAATACGCTCGATGACACAGTGACATGCTGAACCTTCCTGTTCACATCCCACATGTTTATGTGTGCACACACAGGGAGAAAGATGGCAGCGATGCAGTCAGCCTCTGCAGCTTCGACTTGAAGGTATAAACACATCATCAGGCAGCAAGCTGTGCACCACGCTGACCTTGGGACCCTGGTTTCGTAGGAATCACCTAAATCACTTGAACTTTGAGAATCAGTAAAATGCCACAGAAATTAGAGCTGCTTTGATAACAAGAAAAACGAAATCAAAGCTGGTGTCCAGGCGTGCTGCCTCCCTCTGTGGCAGAGAGCCACTTGTTCTCTGAAAACATCCAAATAAATGAAAACGAGGTCTCCACGATTCATTATATTGTGCTTTAGATACACATATAAGAAAAGACCTTAGTGCTGCTATTTACACCAGCAGGCTGTTGACAAACGAAAACAAACCAAATCACTGTGTCTGTGAAGGTTCTCAGTCATCCAGGTCATGAACACACCTGAAACTCTGGCTGATTGGGACCCACACCCAGTTTCACACCTTGGCTCAGGCGATTAGAGGATCATCAGGGGTCCTTTTGTCCCTCTGTGGGGGATACTCCCACTAGGTTTATATCTGGGACTCTCCACCATTTGACCTTAGAACTGAAGAAGCTTCTCGGATGAGAGGTGAAACGTCTTCAAGCAACTTAAAGAAGTCCAGACGCTTTTCTTTGCAAGCTCCTTTGAAACCAAATCACTGTTAGCCTTGTAAAAGTAGATAAAGTAACTAAACACCAACAATACTTTCATTTCATCATTTTAAACTGACTTGAGTGTATTTCACTTCAGATTTTTACTTTTGATTTATCTGCACATCACAAGTTTGCTCTTCAGTTTCATTTCACAGTCTGCGCCTCTTTGCACCTGTAGATGTTGGGCCGTTATTGTTGCTTTGAATCACACTTAGCCAAGATTTATCTGCATAGCTGAAGTTAAACAGAGCTACTGCTAGGTTTACATGGCCCTGTCATTAAAGCAGAATCAAACAATATTCAAACGAATTTACAGACAAATAGTTTTCATTCATCGGTGATACGTGTCGATCCAGGTCGAACCCAGAGCAGAGTTCAGTTTCCAGGACTCGGCCACACTCGGAGCAAACAGGGTTTAGCATCATTTGTACTGTAAGGAAAAATAACATGAACGTGTCGAACCAGTTTGAAACGTTAAACTCCAGTCACGAAGAAAAACTGAAATTTTCACCTTGGGGTGATCGGACTTTTAGGGGATTTTTTGCATGGTGTGTCATCGTGTTATTCGTTAACCTTCTCTACATGAAAAAGTGCACCTGCAATAAAAGAACCAATGAGAAGCTGGTGATTCCACACGTTTCTAAACTCTGGACATAACCTGCTCTGTTCAGTGTACGTTACCCTGGTGACTTAGCCAGGTAAACAGAGAGCCACTTTCGTGACACAGAGCACTGACGGCTCGCTAGTCCATTAATCTCGCAGTACATCCCTGTCCTCGCTGGCAGGTTTTCCTCAACACACTTTCCTTCCGACTCCTCACCTGCTGGTGACCTTCGTGACACAAAGCACAGAGTGCAGCAAATTCATCTGCAGTTTATGTTTTGTGCAAACATTGAAATACCAGTTTTTCATTTGTATGCCTAACATGAGCACGGAGGAGGAAGATGATGATTACATCTCACATTTATTATTATTTCACAGTAATTTCCTTTTGCTCCTCGTTAGCTTGGAGCGCTTAGCTTCAGTTTGGTGAACCTGCTTTCTGAACACGGTCCTGGTCTCTTGCATTGTCTTAATAACTGTGCTGGTTGTATTTCTACATGTCATTAAAATGACTGAGCTTATCTTTAGCAGACATCTACAGGCTTGTTTGCTTGGTGAAGTCAACTGTTACGCCAAAGCAGGTTTCACGATGCTGAGATCTGACAGGCCGGACAGGCTCGGTCGGAAAATACACCTCAGTGGGTGTGTGGGTGTTAAATGAGCGCTCCTACTCATGTGCACACAAAGATCTGTCAGTGCTGTTTGCATGTGGGATCATTGTGTAATAACTTTAGCTTCAGGGGTATTTTCCTTCATGTCTCTTGGTTTTAAAAGCCTGTGTTTGACGAGGGGGGTGGCACTGATTGATGAAACGGCTTATTTACATCTTCTCTGTGGCCCTCCAGGTCGCTCTAGTCCTGCGCCCACGTGAGAGGGACAAGTAGAGACGTACAGCCTGGACTTCAGTGGCTCTGATTTGGCTAAACAAAGCTGATAGTGTTGCTGAGAGTCCCCAGGGCCACTCCTTGATACAAGTCAGAGGAAGGCACTCTTTATTGTGCTCTGCCTTTCTTTTCTAACTGAGCCAGTTTCCAGTGCAGCCTAATCCGAGCACCGTCTGCTCCATATACAGGGGCAGTTGTTGGAACCAACCATGTGGCTGCTGACACGAGGCTGCCCTTTGGCTCTGTCTGGAGAAACAAGTGTGCAAGTGTTAAACTCTGTTGGTGGAAGAGCTTTGCCTGAGTGTCTTGTTTTTGCAGGTTTCAGCTGTTTCTCAGGTGTGTCTCTGGCTTAACTCAACAGTAAACACTTGGCTCACAGGGCACACCAAACTGAAAAATATGGTAACAACAACAGCCACACGTAGGCGTAGGTTAGGCTGCTAGTCATCATGGACCGAGTAGCTCGAGCAGATGGGACACTTTCCTTTGAAACTGTCAGTGCATGTTTGCTTGTTTTCAGACACGCTTCATCAGCGGCTGCCTCTCTTTAACATGTTATAAAACTTCACAGAGTAATGATAAACTCATGCTGGATCCACCAAGTCACCAGCAAACTGTTTAGTTTAAGGTTAGAGATACAGTTTGGTTACAGTTCAAGGTTCAAGAGTTTCATGGTAAATCAATTAGTTCTTATGTAGCGCACTCAAATATATGACATGCCTCACAAGCATTTGTTTTACTGCAGTGCTTTTTATTAAACACACAGTCACATACGTGCATACTGTGATGAACATGTCGGGGTTCAGGGATCAACCTGGCAGCTGACCTGCTCTGCCTCTCCAGCTAAAGCGGCCCTCTAGTTTCAACACCATGAGAGTCCTTTTCAAAGTCATGGATTCTCCTCTGTTTAAAAGGTGAAGTTACGGCTTTTCCTCTGTTCACGTCACCTGGCACATTGACCTTGTTGCAGTTTGTATGCAATAAAGACTTTCGGCAAAACTTTCAGAGTTTGGGCCTGATGCCAGTGTAATCCCCAAAAAGTGCTCGTATTTGTGGACAGTCTCACAGGTGATTTACAAAAGTTGCCTTGTTTTCTAAACACAGGTGCAGTCAGTTTGCCACCACATTACAGTTTTTTACAGCCGCTAGGACACATGTCTCAATACTTAGGTCACTTTTGCAAAACTCTTCACACAATCCTCCTAATTGACCGTCAGCTTGGCAAAGCAGTTCATTTCACATTCAAAATGCACTACAACTACCAAAACACTTCATTCAGGTCTCAAATAAACTCATTCTTCCAGAACACTAGCAAAGGTTGACAGCCGACAAACACACTTTGTCACCCACAAAACAATGACCTAAAAAACACTAACAACATGTAGCATTACAGTGTTTTCTTGTGTAAAACAAGGACACATCTCTGTTTATAATTTCAATATATGTTACTGGAATGAATCAGACATCATGCAGAATTCGTTAATATTTGTTTATGTATTTTTATGTTTTTGCACTAAGTAATCCCAAAATACAAGAATTTGTATACACACCATCCACTGATACACATACAATAGTAATGCTAATCTACTCGGTCTTCTCCATTTGGCCACAGGTTCTCATCCACATCACATCTTATGTCATCTATGGGCAACACACCTAGGAAAGAATCTTCTGGCTGCCAGAATTGAAGGAGTTGAAAAATTGAAGGAGTAACACCTGTGCAGATGTTCATCTACAATGAGAATCAGCTGTGGCTGGTTAAACTGCATTTTTAGATTTAAAATATGTTTCAATAAAATATTGCTGTTGGATTTTGCTCTTTTTAAGTTTTGCATTGTGTTATTGTTTTGGCCATAAGTTTAACAGTTTTGAAAACAGTATGTAAGCACATGCAAAATGTCCTGTACGTACAAAGGTTATTGGCAGTTGTTGTGTCTGAGTGAGAAGATAATTCATGAAATTTGAGAGATGTAGTCATTGAATGCATTTTGTGCCAAAACAATGATAACTGGTCCTCAGTTTAGCCCACATAGACTTCTGTTGTGCTCACTGTGTGAGGAGTTTTGCAAAAGTGACCTAAGTATTGAGAAATGTGTCCTAGCGTCTGTAAAAAACTGTAATAAATCTTGCCATCAGATCACTGCAAATCAGTCTAAATTTGTGACAGAGCATGCAGAAACCAAGATAGGTGGGAAACTAGGAGCAGCACAGAGGTTAGCACTGTTGCCTCACAGTGAGAAGGTCCTGAGTTCATTTCCACCATCAGGCCGGAGTTTGCATGTTCTCTCCATGTTTGCGTGGGATCTCACTCTCCCTGGGTCCTCCGGCTTCCTCCCACAGTCCATAGTTAGTGGGGTTAGGTTAATGGGTAACTCTATAGGCACAAGTGGTTGTGTGTGTTAGCCCTGCGACAGACTGGTGCCCTGTCCAGGGTGTACCCCCACAAGGATAAGCAGAAGAGAAGAGATGGATTGAATAAGCAGATTTAATTTATGTGAATTTCTAACTTGAAGACAGCAAACTGTCTGTCCTCTGAGTCACTGGGGTTTCAAATAGTTTAAATGATGAAACTAATGGTAAAAAGCTTTGTTAGACCGTCACGTTTCCTTGGCTGACTGGCCAGGTCGTGCCCTATAGGCTGTTCATGTTCACCACTTAAAAACCTGAATCGATAAATTTTCAGTGCTGCTAAGGACCAGATTGTTCTTATTATGTCCTGATAACAAATGCTGGAAAGTTGATTGTGTTATTGCTTGGCTATTCTCAGTGTGCACCAGCTTTTTGCACACTGCATCACATCTGTTGGTCTCTTACAGGATGATAACGCCTCTATTAATTGTCTTTAGTTTAGTAATATTTCATCTAATCCAAAGTTTCCATTCTCTTTAATATTCTCCACTTACAGATATCAGTATAAGTAATCTTGTGGAAGAATGTGGCTGCAGAGGTATTAATGGTGTATATCATACCAGCCATCTCTTCTCCAGAATGTTAACACCTTCACATTTCCTGTCAAGCTCTCCCCTGAGTCTGAATAAGCCACTTAGGTGGAAGGCTTCACCCTACACAAGCCCAGTCCTGCCTCTTCACTTTGCATGAGTTGCTTTCATTCTAACAAGAAAGTCGTCACAATAAATGTTTTCCTTTCACTTCTGCTCGTTTTGATTTCCTGAGAATAAGAAAGTGCAGCGTTTGACACTTTGAGGTCAGAGGAAGCACTTCAGGGGCTACGAATCATGTGTTTCCTTAAAATGTCTGTTTGTCCTCACGTGAAAAATGTTTCTGTGACAGACGTCTCGATATGAACTTGACATGTTTTTCTCCATTAGTTTGTTCTGTCAGTGTCTCAGTTTGTTCTACTGACAAAGCGTTGGAGGTTTCACTCAGTCTTAGTCATGTTACTGTGTTTGGTAGCAACCCGGTGTGCTTTGGGTGTGAACAGTGTCAAAACAAACCTTTAAGAAAGTAACCTGAGGATGCCAGTCTGGTTTGGGAACTGTGCTTTTCATTGTTCCTACACCCTGTTGTGTAATTATATCACTGTTTGCTTCTTTTCAATCTCTGTACCTTCAAAAGAGTGAAGGGAATTAGACTTTCTGTCCTCAGAGCTGACACGTCTAAGATAAATAGTATTCAAGGGGTATGTTTACAACAGACGCAGTTGTCACTATTATAGATCAATTTTAATTCAAATTGTCTCAATGTCAGTCGCCTCAAAGTGCTTTACACTGTAAGGTAAAGACCTACAATAATACCGAGAAAACCCCAACAATCAGTTGACCCCCTATGAGTTGGCGACAGTGGGGAGGAAGAACACCTTTGTCACAGAAATGGAAGAAGTTCATTTCAGTGAATACTTCCATGGCATGTTTTTGATATCAGGCTATTAAATGAAGCCATGTGGGTCTGGATCTGGATGCCTGGCTAAGTTTACGGCGTTTCTTCGTCTCACTCCAAACGCTCTGACAGCAACAGGTGCTGGCTTTTCACCGTCTACAGCTTTTCTCTGATCAAAGCTGATGTGCCCACTGTGACGTCCTGTGTTGGTTTTGAATTCTGTGTTTGAAAACCTTTAACTGTAGCCTGTGACCTACCTATGTACAAACGACAGTGTGGCCAGTCATTAGCTAAAGCTAGCAAGACTGTATAGGTGCAATGAACAAGACAGGATTAGGATTAGACTAACAAAATACTGAGTTTAATTTGACCAGAACTGAAAGGCAAACCTCTTGGATGGTCTGAACCATGCAGAAGGTCAAGTTATTGACTTTTAAAAAATGCTCCAGAGGTCTAGTCAACGAATCCAATTAGTGGAGGCGAGGATTAGAGGACAGAGAGCTGCCACTCTCGGCTGCAAGTTGCAGCACCAGTAACCTTTACTTTGAGAAGCATCCAGTTATAATGACAAAGGAAACGTCTCTTTATAATGTTTGACATGGGATTATATTGGCTTGCAGAATTGCATGGGGACAATTGCACGTACCACATCTCATCATTTCTGCTTGGAGTCCACCTCGAGGACATGATTGGATAGTTACATCCAATATGTATCTATATGTATATATATATATATATGTACAATATTGGCACAGTTATCCGCATTCACCCTCTAAGGATGGACTACTTTAGCCTGAGTGGTCCCATGGAGACACGAAATCTCTAAAAGATGAGCAACAACACATCGCTTTCAACATCAATCAAAACATGTTTCAAGTAGTTTGAGCTATCGGGGTTTAAAATAGAGTCCCAGCATTTTTGTGGCATCATTGAAAACAGGCAGCAGAATCGTGTGATGACTTTACATAATTAATGTGTTGACTGTGTTAAAGGACTGGACAAAACGTCCTCTGTGTTTAACTAAAGCTTCAGCTGAAAAATAGGTCTGCACTGGAACTGTAAACACTCTTTCTTCAGTGAGTTATCTGCAGGTTTCTAAAACTATAAGGATACTTTACATAAAAACCCCCAAAAACTGTAGTTTAGTCAAGTCAAGTGGCTTTATTGTCATTCCAACCACGTGCAGTGGTACAGTGCACAGTGGAAGGAGACAGACCCTGGTGCTACATGTGACAGACAGTCTACACAGGACTGCATAAAGTGTGCAAAAACTGCAAAAAACAAAAACAAAGACAGCGCAACAGAAAAGCACTGAGCACTGGAATGGACAGAAGCATGTACGGTCATTTTCCATGTAGGGAATACATTTTAGGGGGATGTGTTCATGCCTCCAGTTTGCCACAGAATCAGAAACACTCGCTTTCTATTCCATCAGCAGAGGGCAGCAGCACCTTCCCCCTGTTCTCTTCTTACTTTGAATCACTCAGCAGTATTTCTGTGCCTGGAGCTTCCTGCTTTATGCCTTTCTGCAAGCTGTAATTAGGCTCTATGTGCTCTGCACTCACAGCTGCTGATGTGAAGTACAGGTTGAGCTCAGCCTCTTGAGGCCTCGGGGTTGTCTGTCCCTGGCACGACATAGGTTAGACAAAGGTGAAAGTGTGCAGAGCGGTGCATTACACACGCTACTGCACAACTCGGCGGGCTGCGCTCAGACAGGTTTTGGGAGTCACCACTGTACTCCAGCTGCAGCTCAGTCTGGTGTTGTTTTTACGGGGTCTGGACCAGACGTTCAGCTGATTCAGCCGAGGTCTCCCCATAAGAGTGAGTAACAGCAGGACTGCACAGTGTCTACCACAGGCACACAGACTACACACAGACAGGTTTTATTAGAGCCTGCGTGACTCTTCTGTCTGCATAGTTTTCTCTGTGCTTTGCCATATAAACTATATGTGACAGTATAAACTCTCATTTTTAGCCTGAGACTGAAGTTACTCGGTACATGCTCATACTCCTCTTTGGTTGGAGGATCATCAGACTTCTGACTGCTGCGTCAACAAACCCAAAGACCAAGTGTTAACATCTCGACACCCCCATCAGGAGCATGCATGAAGCTTGTGGCTGGTTTCACACCTCTGTGTTGACCCAGGCGGATGAACAGAGTCCATTTGGGCAGGAAAACACAGGCTTCACAAGGTTGTCCTTCAGCCGTGTTCGCATGTCGGATAAAATGTCCGTTGTCAATGTGCACATATGCATGAAAAGAGCCACGTGTTTGGCTTCTGCTTAGTTCTTTTGTCCTTACTGAAACTGGCAGCATGTTGCCACCCCCTCCCTTAATTAGAGCAATCAACATATGAGCTGCAGCGGTCCCCTGCCCCCACCCCCACCCCAGTGCTGCTCAATATCCCGGTTTCAGTTCAAACATCTGGCTGAGTGTGTCACAATGCTCCCTGCTGTTGATATGCAAATTGACCATCTCCTCAGTCCCAGTTCAGCTGATGAGACTGATAGGAAGACTTTCAAGCCAGAAGCAGAAACCACTGCCCCCATAATAGTTTGTTGATTGAAATCCATTAATCAAACCAAATCAATTAGTTTCAGCTTTTGTGGCACTTGATGGAAAGCTGAGTACGACCAAGCGTACGACCTTTTAATGTTTTTAATGACTTGATTAAGACTTTAATTAAAACATTCCTGTGACATTGAAACTGTAACTAAAACAGTGTTTATACTCTTTGATTTAGTGACGCAAACTAGCTACATGTGACACTTCTGAAAGCTAAATTTGATTCTTTTTAGGTTTTAATGTTTCCATTTATAATAATTAGCACTGAGAACTGTGATTGTCATGGTTTCTGTCAGTTAGGAGCAATGGTTGATATTTAAAATAACACGGATTCCAATGTTTTATCTTTTTACTGTCATTCTCTCTCTGTGCAGTGAAATCATGTCTTTATCATAGTAAGTTACTGTTTTAGTCTTTCAGCCCTTCATCAAACTGTCTTCACATGATAAGAGCCTCTGTCCTGTAGATGACTGAAGGTAAGGAGCTCAAGACTGATGGGATAACATGAAAAAATCAGCCTGTTTCCTGCCTCTGGCCCTTATCTTGATGAATTTGGTAAAAAGAAACAATGCCTCAGAGTATCCATCAGTTATTCAGCTAACGTATGTGCAGAACAGTGTAATTAATGAGCCCTGCTGCACAGATCGTGTCTCTCTTGGACATATTTTCTACTATTCGGTTAACTTTGGATTTAAAAGTAAAATCAGAAATCTGAACTAAATGTAGAAGAATGTAACAAATGGTTTGTCACTAGGTACCTTTATGATTAAGTAATGCTATTATGGGATCTACAGATGTAGCAAATCGTGGATCGGTAAACATATTGATAAACTATACAGCTGTAAATACTTTCCAGAAATGTGTCTTTAATTCAACGAATTCAGGCTCCATTGACTGAATTACAGAAACTAGCCCGTAGTATGGACCTGCTGCGTGTCCACCACACTTAGCAGTAACGTTTGCCCATCATTTTTACATTTCATAGTAATATTTGGACTCGATAGAGCAGCAAAGCATGCGGGCAGCTATTTGTCTGCACTGAGTAGGAGCTGTTCAAAGGCTGAGCTGTTTCCTCAGGTAGACCCGTCCCTCTGTCCCTCCTCGGGACTCCTCCCCTGCATATATAGTCCTCCCCTCCTGCTCTGCCTCAGACCAAAGTTTAGAGCTGAGTGCGAGGCAGAGTGAGGAGGGAGCCCCATGCCAGAAAAAGCCAAACAGGGGGAAGGTGTATCTGTTCCGTCTTTTTACGTGCTTATAACTCTTGATTTTCTGCCACCTTTTTTCTCTCTGGTGTGGATTACTTGAAGCCAACTCGTGAGGATTAAAAGGATACTGTGTTTCTACTGAAAGATATGGTGGCTTACGATGAAGTGGGTAGCTTGGTGCCTATCAAACGGACTCTGCAAGTGACAGACTGCCAGAACCAGGCCAACAAGGAGTTAGAGGTGAGATGGCTGAAACTTTACTCTGTAAATGTTTGACCAGAGCTGCTGGAAATGAAGTCATAGTGTGGTGTTAGGTATCACACTGTGAGTCAATCAGCACCTAACCCTGGTTTTTATCTCACGTATGTACACAGTGTGTGTGTGTGTGTGTGTGTGTGTGTGTGTGTGTGTGTGTGTGTGTGTGTGTGTGTGTGTGTGTGTGTGCGCGCGTGCACAGAGACTTTGACCTTTGTTCCAGGGCACTTGGGACAATGCTTAAGATACTGTCAAACCCTGAAAAGTTAATCATTGGACTACACTGCACCTTTTTAGTTGTGAACAGTAACGACCTCCCCCACGCACGGCTGTGTATTCCCCCTGCTCTCGTACGCACCCCAGCAGACACCTCAGTCTCAGTGGGAAATGGGGAGATCAGGTCCATAGTGAGCACACAGAAGAGTACAGGAACAGTGAGACAGCAGGGGGTAGGGTCTCAGTAAACAACCAAACATTCAAAGGGTAATGCGTTTTACAATGAAAGCAGCAGATATCGTAGGAAACCCAGGTGCTGTCTGTGTATTTCCCTGTGGCTGTGTGGCTTCACTGACAGTAAATCTCTGCAAAAGACAAGTCTGGAAACACTTCACGAATTGAGTCCTTTCTTTCAGTAGAACCCTGTATTTTCACTCTGTGCTGACTTTCTAAGTACCTCCGTCCTTTGATTTGTGCCTGTTCTTTTTTCCATCATTTTCTAAGCTGTAATCACAGGGACACATCTGGCACATGTGAGGTTACATCAAAGAGGAAGCACAGGGAGGGAGCTGAGAAAAGTTTGAGGTTGAAAGTTGAAGGAGGCTACATGTATATTATGTCTGGAGGGTTCGACTGACTGAGCCCAGATCTGAATGGTTTCCAGCCTGACTCGCTCTAATGCCACAGGACTGCCAGGAATAGCAGCATTCCCTGTTTAACTACTGATATACAAAGAGCAGGACGAGTGGCCTCTCATTATCCGCGTCCACAGCGCTTCATGGCCACTACGCTTTTCCACTATTTTCCCTCTGCCCCCCAAAAACACACCAAAAACTACTTGTTACCACTTATTTGTCCACAGATATGAACTGGTGATCACTTAGAGGGAGCCAAGTCTGGTAGCCACAGATAAGTTACAAAAAGAGGAAAGCAGTTGATATGTGGCCCCCGCCACTCGAGGGCTTGCTAAGTTCTCCGTGGAGAGTCTGACCGCAGCCACAGCAGACTGAGCTGTTCCACAGCTGCGTCCACAGAGACCGGAGCCTCAGTGGCTGTACTGTTTCCCACATTTGCTGAGCTGGGACAAAATCTCATTTGGTGTGCGTCAGGGAAACACAAGCGATGTGTTTTATCTTCAGAGGGCAAAACTGCATTACTGTCATGTTAAGATGTTACACTGCAGAAGAAAATGCAAATCGTGTGGAATTATAATCATTACCCTGCTGCTCTTTGATTCCTGTTTCTCCCAGCCTCGGGGCGGGTGAGGAGTTGTGTGTGTTTGGGGGGGTCACCTGCCCCAGGTGCAGTACTCTCTCACGCAAGACTTGTTGAAGAGCGTGTTTCAACTCGCAGCCATAAATTGTGTGGCGTGCCCCATGCAGCGCTGCACTGCGTAAACACTTTGCTGTATTCCTGACTGCTGCTCCTTTTTCTTGCTCGTAGCAGCAGCACGCTGCCACGCAGCTCCATCCGTAAATCAGGAATCATTTACCCCAGTTTGAGCGATGCAGCAGATCCACTCTGTACTTGAGTTTTCGCTCTTGTCAGAGCAGATAGCAGCAGATTAGAGACACTGAACAGCTGAGAAGCACGGTCTCGTGCATTCCTGGCATTCCTCCAGACCCCCTTCCCCTCCAGATCAGCAGTGAGAGAGGGTCTTTGTGCTCAGTGGGCTGGCCTGGCTCAGGACTCTTCATATGATGGAGCCAACAGCTGCTGGAAGTGCTTCCTCCTCCTTAGTATCTCTGTCTGCCGCTCCGCCAGGCTGTCTGCCTGCGGCTTGACCTCGGCTCCAGCTGCTCGTCTTAAAGGAGGGACTAGAGTTCATAACCAGGATTTATGACGTGACTTGACGTGTTTTGTCACAAGGAAGTCTTTGCTGAGGTGTCACAGTTACTGATCGATTTGTTTTGATCTGCCTCTCGCACTTCAGACGTTCAGGGTTTTCAGACACGAGTTATGATAGAATAACTGCACGACTAACCTCCCCTTCTGTTTTTGCCTCCTTCTGCAGGAACCCAGCAACAAGCGCGTCCGTTCTCTCGGCAGGGTGACGTCGCTAGCCAACCTCATTTCTCCGGTAAAGAATGGGGCCGTCCGGCGCTTCGGCCAAACCATCCAGGTAAGCGCTCACGGCATCCAATGGAAACACAGCGCATTGGGGGGACAGGGACATCCCTTTCAACATGTCTAACATGTGGTGTTCTTTCTTTCTGAAGGCCTCTTTCCGGGGCGATGGCAAGTTGCCGGGCGTGCCCCAGAAGCCTTGCAGCAAGGCAGCGGCCCCCACACCACCTAAAAGGAGGAACAGCACCTTATGGTCCGAGACATTAGACATCCACCAGAAAGGAACTTTCTCCACCAAAGAGATCAAGCGGCAAGAGGTGAGTCCAGGAGTCCAGGCAGGGATGAATTCTACATGCTTGCTAGACTAGTTCACATGTCTTTGTGTCAAATGGTTTAAATTGGACTAGAAGCCATTCAGCCATCTTGGCTAAGCTCACTATGGTTTAGGCTACGATGTAATGACAACCTGATTTACATGTTTACTAAAAAAACATCTGTCTGTGCCTTCTCCCATTCCTCAGGCCATATTTGAGCTGTTTCGTGGAGAACAGGATCTGATTGAGGACCTGCAGCTTGCACGCAAGGTTTGTAATTTTAAAAGCTCTGAGGCAGCGGGAGTACATATAAAGCAAACAGATTAAATCAGTCTGGCAGGCTTTGAATGCAGCGCAGCCAGGAGCTATAAAAAGACAGGGATTGTTCCTCTGTCTTTTTTTTTGTACCCCTAAAACTGTTGACCAAGATATTTTTAGTAGCCGCTCCCAAAGCTCTGCCCAGATATTACTGATCACTTTGCTCCATCCACAGGCGTACCACGACCCGATGCTGAAGCTGTCCATCATGTCGGAGGAGGAGCTTACTCACATTTTCGGCAACTTGGATGCCTACATCCCACTGCACGAGGACCTTCTGGCGCAGCTCTCCAAAGCCACGGGGCCAGACGGGACCGTGGGCCAGATTGGGCAAATTGTTATTAGCTGGGTAAGTGTCTTTGACTTTTTGAGCCATCAAAAGCTTTTACGCTAGTAAAACCGTATTTTGAATTAGCAGTTAGATAAAGAGTCCCTCCTTCCTTTGCAGCTGCCCAGGCTCAATGCCTACAAAGACTACTGCAGTAACCAGCTGGCAGCCAAGGCGCTGCTGGACCAGAAGAAGCAAGACCCACGTGTGCAGGACTTCCTGCAGCGGTGCCTTGAGTCACCTTTTAGTCGGAAACTGGACCTGTGGAGCTTCCTGGACATTCCCAGATCCCGCCTGGTCAAGTACCCCCTACTGCTCAAGGAAATCCTGAGACACACTCCAGCAGAACACCCCGATGCTGCCAGCCTGCAGGAAGCTGTAAGTCCAGGAGACAAACTGGTTCAACACACTGATCCATCATAGTGCCTCTCCCATGTAATAATTAGGCTGCTTGTGTGTTCAGATCACTGTCATCCAGGGAGTTTTGTCTGACATCAACAAGAAGAAAGGGGAGTCCGAGTGCCAGTACTACATCGACAAGCTGGAGTATCTGGACGACAGGCAGAGGGACGCTCGCATCGAACGGTGCAAGAGTCTTCTGTGTCACGGGGAGCTGCGCAACAAGAGCGGCACGGTGAGCACAGCGCACACTTCCAAGTCGTCCTTCGGTGCTTCTCTTTGCATGTTAACACGAGGCTGCCGTCCCACATGAGGCGGGCTATGTGCTCAGATGATGCTCTGGTTTGAAAGTTTCTGTTTTTCCTGGAAATTCTTTCAGAAGCTGCACGTGTTCCTGTTCACCGACCTGCTGATCCTGACCCGCCCCGTCACCAGGAACGAGCGCCAGTGCTTCCAGGTGTACCGGCAGCCAATCGCAGTGCAGGATCTGGTGCTGGAGGACCTGCAAGATGGCGATGTCAGAATGGGCGGCTCTTTCAGAGGAGCCTTCAGCAATGCAGACAAAGGTAAGGCTCGTCCCAGAAAGTGTCCGCTAGTAGCCTGAGCAGCACTTTGCCCCCGTTCCTAATGACGCTCTCTGCTTTCTCTGCAGCCAAGAACATTTTCCGGGTACGTTCCCAAGACCCGAGCCAGGCACAGTCACACACTCTGCAGGTCAACGACGTCTTCCACAAGCAGCAGTGGCTCAACTGCCTCCGTAGTGCCATTGCCGTCCACCGGCCTCTGAGCGAGCCCTCCAGCCCCAGCCCGCCTACAGGCAGCGTCCGTTCCAAGCGCCGCCCTTCCTCCGTTTCTGCCATCATCCACATGGAGGAAGCAGACGAGAACTACCCGCAGCCAGGCTCTCAGTCGGCCCCCGCCTCACTGTGCAACAGCCCCACCACGGCGTCCCCTTCGCCTCGCTCCCCGTCGTCGTCCACGACGTCCGTGTCATCGACGTCATCCTCACCCACGACACATAAAACCAAAAAGGACAAGAAGGCTCTGTGTTCTTTAGGGAAGAGAAAAGAGACGATGGTGTGAGGTGGAGCGTTGGTAGAGAACGTGAATGGACCTCTTTGTTTTTCCTGTACATAAAACCGCACAGCACATTTATGAGTGTCTGCGTGTTATTACAGCAGTGTTCTGTTACTGTCCTCCTTGGCAGCTATTTACCTTACTCCTCCATCCAAGTGCATCCCATAGAGACACAGTATTCTGGAGGGGGGTGCACGTGGTTCAGCTCTAAAAGGGAAGCATGACAAGAAGTAAACCCACGGTTCACACTCGGTGTGGCCAGTTTGCTGAGTTCTTGAAGAAAGAGTTGGTGCATCAGATCCTGTTTACTATAAAGTTCATATTTAAACATTCTTTTAGACCTTTCTTTGGGGGATAATACATTTTATATTTTCAGATCTATCCTAGTATTGTTTTAGGTATTGTAAAGCAGCAGAGTTTTAGCTGTTAGGGCAGGTTTTTGAACATTTGCCGATGTCAAGGTGAAAGACAAAAAGCCAAACCCCAAAAAGGTGAGGTGTACCACACAAACAGATTTCTGTCATAGTTGGGTTTTTAGACTGAGCAGAAGATGTCTTATTTTTATACATTCCTTAAATAACAGATGCTAGAAGCCAGACATTATTTTATTTTATTTACTACAGAGGCATTAATTTAATTCCAGAACAGATGATATGTCAGCAAAAAACCGTGATGAAATCATATCGCAGACGAGATGATGAGTTTTGTTTAAGACAAAATTTTGAACTGAGCCACGTTGGTTTCTTAAAAAGCTGATGCCTGAGAATGAGGCGGATCACTTTTCAGTGTAGGATCTTGCATGGAGCTTTAGTTGTGGACGCCACTTGCACCTGAAGAGGCGGCATGATGTATGCAACTGTCCCGAGGGACGGGACTAAGCGACGATGAAAGTTGTTGAAGGCAGAAGAGAACGAAGACGAGAACGTTTAGGAAGTGAAACGCTCAGTGTGACATGTGTAACTCCTGTCATCTGCTCAGGTGGATGGGGAATGTTGCTCATGGATGGAAAGAAATGAAAGGAAACTGTACGTAGGGGAAGGCAGATGAGGAAGGATTGGGAAAGTGACTACAGGATTTGGCTGGTTGTTGAGATGAAAACGAGTGAAACGGCAATTTGATGTAATTAAAAGAACAATAAAGATCTGTGTAAGATTTGCAACTGAACCTTTGACTCCATGTCTTTATTATTCACTTTGTTTCAAACATGAACTCGTAGCTGGAGCTTTTAGGAAAAGCACTTATTCGCTTTCCTGCCAAGCTAGACAAGACGATAGAGCGCTTGGATCTGCTGCTAAATATAAAGCTATCCGATTGTTAAGTGATGACGTGACGAATCCTACTTCCGGGTCTAAAGTAGTCTGTGTTTAATATGGCTTTTGTGTTGTTAACATGTTTAATGTTATGTATTTTCTTCTATTTAATCTCAAAAAGCTCCTAAAACAGTCAGTGATCACTGTTGACCTCCCTCGGCTTTTATTACCGCTAATCATTTATTTAAGCTCAGTTTTTAAAACCTTAGGATGTAACTACAGCCCAGCCCATGCAGCAGTATATGAATGACTAACCTCGTATTGTGGATGGATTATCTCAGTTGTTCTCCTGGCTGAAGTTTGGTCCTTTTACAGCATCCTGCCATGCGATTACATTTGTTCCTGACCACCGAGAACACTCACGTTAACTTTTATCGAGTGGAAAAAAAGTTAGCTTGTTTATATTATGCTAACATAGCTGTGTCGCTAGCGGTCACGTAGCACATCATTATATACCAGCTAGCCAAACTTCAGTAACCCTACAAACGTCACTGCTGTTTAGTTTTCTGTCTTCATTTATGCTGGAAGTGATAGCAGAGCTGTACGTTTGAATTTGTTTCCAAAACCCCGCAGTCAGGACATGCTATATTGTATTTAGATAGAAGCTAGCGAGCTAACTCCCTGCTAACTTCTAACTCCGTTAAATGTCATAAATTCCGTTTTCATGGATGCCTGGATGTTAAACTCAGTTGTTACACCTGGTAGAGCAGAAGGCTGATCATTTTATTAAAGATGAAAGACTTTAGACAGTTTTTCAACTCTCAGTAATGCCATAGTGATCGTTTGATATATGGACCTGCAGCGGAGTTTAGACCCAGACACGGCTAGTGACGTCAGACTGAACAACCGGATTGGCTGCAGCTCATTAGCTTCAGTTGCCAAAAATGGGAAAGGGTAACTGTCCAAGTCTCAAGCACCAAACACACAGACTGCTGAAGACACTGGGCTTTAAAAGCTAAAGCACAACTGTCAAAACTCTGGACTGGTTTCAAAATAAAATAACTTCCTGTTTAGCAAAACTGACTGGAGGCTAGTTTTAAACTAAGCTTTCAAAATAAACAGGTACAAGTGGCTGCTAGTTTTCAAATTGAGCAAAGACAACAAGCAGCTGGATTTCATACTAAACTAACTACATGTCTTTGAATCAGGCAAAGCTAAACTGCGTTCTAGTTTTCAGAATAAGCCAACACGCCGCTACATTTCCACACTAAAATAAATAAAAACGGTAAATGGCCTGTATTTATATAGCACTTTACTAGTCCCTAAGGACCCCAAAGCGCTTTACATATCCAGTCATTCACACACACATCCACACACTGGTGATGGCAGCTACATTGCAGCCACAGCCACCCTGGGGCGCACTGACAGAGGCGAGGCTGCCAGACACTGGCGCCACCGGGCCCTCTGACCACCACCAGTAGGCAACGGGTGAAGTGTCTTGCCCAAGGACACAACGACCGAGACTGTCCAAGCCGGGGCTCGAACCGGCAACCTTCTGATTACAAGGCGAACTCCCAACTCTTGAGCCACAATCGCCCCAATACATTGGCTCTGCTGTAGTGTCTGCTAGTTTTAATACCGAGCCAACCAGCTATGGTTTGAAGTTAATTTCTAATGGTCAGGATACGTGTGTAGACCAGGGGTTGTAACCTACAACATGAAAAGAGCCAGTTTAGCCCCACCCCCACACACAGGTGACAGGTGAGACAGATGACCATCTCATCAGGACAGGATGAATTAATACATATAGTAAAGTACATTTTGCATATATATACTTATTATATATAGTATCTGTACTAAGAGGGTTAGGGTTAACTTGTGATCCACGTGCAGCAGCGCCCATGAGGCTCACAAACCTAAATGCATGTAGGCTGCAAGTATGCAATGCATACTTTATTAACCCCCACAGGGAAATTAGCCCTCTGCATTTAACCCATTCACTCAGTGAAGCAGTGGGCAGCCACCTATCCGTGGAGCAGTGTGTAGGGACGGTACCTTGCTCAGGGGTATCTCAGGGTAACCATTTAGTGGATTCTAACCTCCGGCCTTCCGATCATGTGGGGATCACTCTACCTACTGAGCTATCCCTGCCCCACACAGGCACACAGTTGTATTGCATTTCTATTATATTTTATTCATTTGCATTTTTTATTTTTTATCATAATTAAAGATAGCATGCATGTCATCAGTGGAATGGGCGTTATGACTCAAGATTCTGAATCCAGGTTTGCCAAAAGGACACGAAGGAGATTTTATGACCATGTTTAGCTCTCGACTGTTTGTTCCATGCAGGTGCCAGGACAAACATCTCCAGTCAAGACATTTGTCAGCCTGCTTCCCAAACTGCAGCGTGCTAGCTTATCCTAGCTGGTGATTTGTTGAGTCTTTATCAGGAAAAGCACTTGTCTTTTTCAGGTCTCTTATTCTTATTTGGAAAGCATAACAAAAGGTCCCCAATGGCCTTTTTAAGAAAATGATTTCAATATTCAAGACTTGCTTCATTTGTGATAATAAACAATGGTTATATTGATAACTACAGAGAAAATGAAAAGAGATGTCTTCATTTTAGACATCACCGTGAACTGTTTAACTCTGAGATGAGAGTTTTTTCTTCCTTTAATTTGTCCACTTGGCAGACGACGGTGCTTGCAATTTTATTGAGTAATGGTCTTACATCTGCTCCTCAGAGCATTCTCCAAACATTTGCTCATGCTCTCCACAGTCATTTTAATAGAATAACAGTTGATCAGCATTATAGCAAGCGTCTCAGATGCTGTTAGGCTGAAAAGGGTGGCTGGAGCTCAGGAGGTAGAGCAGGGCATCTGCTGATCGGAAGGTTGGTGGTTCAATCCCTGGCTGCCTCTAGTCTGCAGGCCAAATATCCTAGGGCAAGGTATTAACCCAAAGCTGCTTCTATCAGAATGTGAATGGTAGTTAGCAGGCACTCAACAGAAGACAGTGAAAGTGTTATGTTGCTTTTAACTTTTTCTCACCTGTTCCTTATAGACGTCTCCATGATCTGCATCCATCTGATCCTATCATCCATGAACTTCCTCTTGAGTCCTCCTGTCCTTTCCCCCCTGCCTCGCAGCTCTCACCCAGAGCTCGTCGCAGCAGGCAGCTGCAGAACGTTTGTTCCTGTTAAAAGGAGTTTTTCTTTCCCACTGTTACCAAGAGTATTATACATACATTACAGTATTATACATACTGCCTATGGTAAGTATGTATAATATAAATGGATTTGGTCCTAGCACAGAACCCTGTGGAACTCCATCATCAGTGTGCTGTAAAGAAGACCCACTGTACATGTCCAAACCCTCTGTAACAGCACCCAACCTCAGCTGCCCCTCACACAGACTAGACTCTCCAACTCTCCACCTTCAGCTCAGCTTACTTCCACACAGGGCCACAGAAGATTAGATATTCAAAGTAAATATTGAAATTTTTTTTATGATTTCAATCATTAACGTGAGACAAATATTCAAAAAACAAATAAATCAGGAAGGCAGTGAACACTTTTTCATGGCACCTCAGTTGGTTTTAAATATCACGTTTGTTCTGGTAACCAAGTCGTAAAATGATGTCTCCTCTATTCATAAACCTGGTCAGCAGATATAAGAAACGCCTCTCCTCAGTGTTTTTGTTTAATCGTCGTTGTGTATTGTCAGTAAAGGTTGAAAAGGCAAACACAACAATCAACAAAATAATATCTGTGCTGCTATGATTGTACTGTAAAGTCCAGCCCACCGGCCAGGCCGGGCACCAGGATGAAATGACTCAGATACAGGTACAATGCAGAGGAGGGTTACGGCAAACACTTCCTTGTGGTCTTTCATGTGTTCACGTGTCAGGCCATGACCATTGGCAAAGCCTTCTCTTGTCCCCTCCACCATGTAAGTCACTGGGAGCAAAGCTAACGAGAGGGAAAATAAAACTGGTCTGCCTGGAGTGATGTGACACCTGGACGGGTTTTCATTAGCAACGAACATGATTGGAAACGCAGACAGGAAGACGGAAAACTGGACCTGAATGATGAGAAAAACTCCAGTAGATGTCTAGAACAGACATGTTAATGACAATTATTATGTTAAACCTCGTCTTTGGCTCCACAACCCATCTTTACCATACTGAGCAGTGGCTGTATTGTTGCACGTTAGACCACCACGTCTGCAGTTTAATTTATAGACCTACTGAAATAGATTCAACCTCACTGTAAAAACCAATCTACCCACAGGTCCAGGAGTTGAATGAGCCCATAACCACCCCTGCCTAATATACGGTTAGATCTTCACATGCTACAAAAACATGTCCAACCTACCGATGCATGGTCTGTAGGGGACATCTGAGGCTAGTGTGCAGTATCTGGCACACAATGGCAGCAGATCCGTTGCTCCTATAAGTTGGAGCCACTGTGAATCAGGCTGTCCTCCAGCATCCTGTTAGCAGTTTATGGTTTGTCCCTCCACAGACTGCTGCTGGTCACAGCTCTCTATAACCTCACTCCTTTGGAGACACGCCCAGCGCTCATCAGAGTTACTAAGTCTTTATTCCATTCAATTCAAAACTTTATTGTCCCACAAGGAGAAGTTAGTTTAGCAGCGAGGGAAACAAGGAGATGGGCTGCAGTAGGGATAAAAGGAGAAACCCGGAGTCTTTTGGTCCTCACAGGTAAAACGATGGCCACAGGGCAACAAGTCAGACTCACTGTGAAGTTGATGGTTGAAACAATTAACATAGAGGAGCCTTCCTCAGCACATGCTTGATGGCCAAAAGCCCGTCTTGCCAACACCCTGAGAGTTTGCTGAGTCGTGTTCCCAAACCTGCAGATAACAGATTCAATAAAATGTCTGTAACATTTCAGAGACACTAACAGATCCCATTCTCCTTAACAAGAACAGTCTTTGCTGATCGTTTTGGTAGTTTCATCAAGAACAGCCCCCGTACCCGTAACTGTCCACCTGATAGCAGGCGATGAGCTGTAAGACTTCCTGAAATCAATGATCATGTCTTTTGTTTTTGACTCATTAAGTTTCCAAGCATCCAACAACATGCAAACTACAAGAACTGACTGCTGACTGCATGTGTGTCCAGAGTTACACACACTGACTTTGCCTTTATGACTTAATACACCACACACTTACTGCTATAAGGTGACTGCTGTTGGTTCCACCTTGACAGGTGGAGCCTGAGCGTCAGACCAATGCACACTGGCTGCTATGAGCCTGTGTTTCAGCACATACAGTCACAGTGCTGTGTCTGCTGTTTATTCATGGTGGTTAACAAACATCACATGAACTATCTGCCTGTAACTCTAAGAGTAGAACAACAACAACACTCAGAGTTTGTTCTTTGACTGTGGTTCAAAGTCCATAAACAAAGATTATATATGAGACCACTTGAAAACTCACCAAACAGTTGACTCAACACGGACTGCTTTGCTCACCCCTATTAAATCAACCCTGGTGTGATTAAGGCAACTTTCCATCCAAATAAATGCAAACCGTGGTCGTTAACTGATGTTTGGAGGCGTCTGCTTAACCACAGTGTTGATTACGTAGCTGACGTTGACTTTAAAATGTAACACTTTATTAATTCAGCTGCTACTGTTGTGCAGCAGCGCTCGTTATCCAGTAGCAAAATAAGAGAGCCAGGCACGAGCTCGTCAGGTTCCTCTCTGTACTACACCACAAGTGTCTCTCTCACCACTTCATCTGTGCTGTAGAAAGACCTTTGGGCTGATTATTGATGGATGCAGACAGCTGAACCTCCTGTCAGTGAGTCGTCAGCACTCATCTCCTTCCTCCAAACACTCCCCAAACACACCCTGAAAGTCTGCACTGCATTGCGGCTTCATAATTAGAGCTGCCCCGTGGCCTTAGCCAGGCAAAGAGGTTTAGATAAACTGGAAGGAAGGAGGAACTTCCCTTTATTGGTCTAATTCAAACACAAGCAACAGATGTGACAATGAGCTGGAATGACAAACATTTGTGTGGCGCCGGGTGAGACAATAACAGTAAATTAGTGGATTTAATTAATCTTGTATCCTAGGCAAACACAGTGCACGCTCTTATATAGGAAATGTTCTTATCTAATGCAATCACAGCATGTTTAAATGTTGGAGGTCTGAGTTATTATAGGTGGTAACCCTAACTCTATGTTTTAGGAGAGGTGGGGAAAGTGTTTGATATTTCTCAGAGTAATTGTTTCTGTGTTCTTTGCTCTTTCGTGGCGCCCACGTCTTTGATAACCATGATGTAAAATTCCATGCTCCAAGTCCTCCACAGCGTAAATAGATGTGGCTTTCTGTCTTGTCAGTCATACCAGCTTCAATAAGGTGAAAGGTCAAGCTTGTTTTGCAGGCCTCAGGTGACCTGCAGAACAGTTGTTGCAACTTTAAGGTGGACCTGTTCTGGTCATTTCAGCTGTTTAATGTTTGGCTATTTTGTTTCCTTTCCCTTTAGGTCAACTTTCTTCTAACCAGAAGGTTTGGCATCCTTCCAGTGTATTTGTCTCCTGTGGATACAGAATTAAAACAAACATTGTGACACAATAAATGTAGGCAGTATAAAGTTTTATGTGTCTTTACTTGTTTTCCTTTAGCAGCAAACTGCAGATAAGGACAAAATAACTATTTATACCACCAAGACATGAGACGGGTATATAAAAGTTATCACAGCAAAAACAGAAACCGACTGTGATGTTGCAGAACAAGAAAAATCATTATGTTCTGAATCATTTTGACCCATTTTTGTGAATTCATTTAGTTTCTGTGTTTAAATTTCACAGCACAGCTTACTTTTGAAAAACGACATTTCCATGGGGGCCAATAATTCCATTCTCATCTGTGCAGCTTCACCCTCACAGCATGTCTTCATCCTGTCTTCCTTCTCTCACCCCAACCAATCACAGCAGATGGCCCCGCCCCTCCCTGAGCCTGGTTCTGCCGGAGGTTTCTTCCTGTTAAAAGGGAGTTTTTCCTTCCCACTGTCGCCAAAGTGCTTGTTCATAGGGGGTCATATGAATTATACATACTCTGCATGTATTATTGTAGGGTCTACCTTACAATATAAAGCTCCTTGAGGTGACTGTTGTTGTGATTTGGTGCCATATAAATAAAATTGAATTGAAATGCATCTGTAGCTGTTATGCTAATTCTGGCACATTTATATTTATTCAACACCTGAGCAAAAACACCAAGTTGTGCTGTTGCTAAACATTATGAAAATTAGAGGTTATTTATAAAAATAGTTATAATCATACAGTGTGATGCCTCAATCAGCCAGAACACAATAGAAAAGTTCCTGGTTTGGTCAAGTACTGAGGATAAGGCAGAAACATGAGTGTTGCCATCTTGTTGTGGAACAGCATGGAAAGGTTATTTAGGGAATAACAGCTGGGATGAAGGCCAGTGTAAACTTCCATAAAACTGCTGGTGCTGCCATTGGAGGAAATTGTTGACAAACATGCAACAACTGCTTTGAAAAAACACATCCAGTAAAAACAAAGGAGAGCGATGTGAGAAAGATTTAAGGCCAACAAGCTGCAGCAAGCTTCATAGGGCACCAAAGGGCACTGCAGCTTGTTCGAGGGCCTCAGTGAGTGCTGGTGGACCATGTGGGCGATGAATTCATTTACTCATGCATGGTAAAAAGGCCACGCAAAAAGATCATATAACAGAGAGACTGTCTGTGGGATTAACATCCAGATATGCGATGGCTTACTAGCTCCTCTGTGTGTAACTCTAATCGCTTTTATTACTTCTGGTTTAGATGTTAAAAGCAGTGGAAATTCCTTGGATATGAGACCTTCAGATCAGTTTAACAAAATCCTCACCCAATAACACAACAAGCTCCAGGCACAATCTGACCAGCAAAGGACATCTGGATGAAGTCTGTTTACAGCGCCTCTCCATCAAACCTGTGTTTATGTCAAAATACTTTGTGTTCTGCTCGTTCAGGCAGACCAGGCACTCATTCAACCATCAGTCACACATTGCTAAAGGGTCAACCTGTCAGCGCAGTGTATCTTCCTTCAGTCAAACACCACCTTGACTCACAGATTTCATTTTGACTCCTTTTGATGGCTGCTAAGAAAACATCCTTTAATGGCTCCCTGGAACTTCCAGTTTGTTTTTCCATAGGGTGATGGAAGTGTTATTGTCCGGGTAGGTTATTATAAAATAAAAGCAGTTGTCAGTGGGACACGAGAGAAGCCTGTGTTAGACATCAACCCGTGTGTGTCTTAGCATAAATGGTGAAAATGTAGCTAAAGGTAGCTAAAAGAAACCATACCTTTGCTCCATTGCTCAGGCTCCACGTCTATACATGTTTCCACTGTTCTCTTTGTTTTTATCACTTTTCAAGATAATTCATGCATGACCTTTAAAACTAAAAAGAATTGTAGGAGAAGCTATATGCTACCTATGTAACTGAGGCCGAGCTGTGTTGGACCCAGGGACAGTTTTGTACGTTGTATTTTGCACACACTTCCTCTATGAACTATGCAAACAGTGCAGAGCAGCTTGGTTCCTCGTGGAAGAAACCATTTTAAGGGTCTGCCACAAACACGAGGCATCATTTTGTAATAATTTTTCCATTTCTTCTGAATCCATCCATGTTAGATACACAGTGTCAGTTTCTGTTTCCTTATTTTTCTGGTACGTCTGAATTAAATAGTAAGAAACTGTGACAAAAATGTCATCCAGGCCTGAATGTCCTCGCAGCTTTAGTCACTTCACTTTTAGCTAAAATTAGTTTCAGTGTACCCGACAAACCAAAAGACTGAAAAGCAAAGCAGGACCAGACCAAATAAAGTTGTATACAAACCTAAGCTAACAGGCTAAAGGCTTCAAGCTAACAAGCTAGCTTCTGTGCACAGCAGAGTGAGCGACTGTTCCTGAAAATGCAGAACATATGTTTACAAGTGAAATGGTATTTCTCCACTGCACACAGTGTCAGGAGGAGATTGAAGCTTTCTTTCATTTGCTCTTGAAGAGGTCCAGCGTTTTGGAGACGTGAGTAACTGGACTTCTGCTTGGATAACGTGGTGAGGCCAAACTTCCTGAGGTTTTCATTTGTGAGCGAGTAATCTCTCTTTATACCTCAAACGTTGACGTAAAGTGCAGTAGACGGCAGAAATGCTTTGAAGGTACGTGGCCTGCCAAGAGCGGTACACTAACTTGCAAACGAGATGGTTATCAAACACATTTCCCATATTACTGTGAGAGTAGGTTATATTGGGAAGACTGCCTCAGCTTTGAGTTAACTTTTCCTCTGTCTGTCAGAGCCAACGTTGAAATGAGCATCTTGCAACCTTGTTGCTTGCCTTACAGGATTGGCTCTCACTCCGTCAGAGTATGATGTCCTTTGAGCGAGTGTTTTGTTTGGAACCTGTCATCAGATTGTTTACTGTTCTCGCCTCCGGTTCAAAAATTCAAATAGAGATTAACGGAAAGCAAAACTCGAGAATCTCAGATTTTATTCAGGGCTTGTTACTATGCACCCGGTTTCTCACTGCACAACAACCCTTAAATGGGCCTGTAATTTCTGTGTGCATCAAGAGTTCATTTTCCATGTTCCTGGCACAGAACCTGGTACAGTATGAGTTCCCTAAATATACTTTCATGGGTCTTGTGGGAAACAAAGCAGCAACATTCCCAGGTAATGGCTGTACTTACGACACTTGTGTATAACAGCGTAACACAAATGAGCCAAAGACTCACAAAGTCCATTAACAGCTTTGCTGTGGTCGAGGACTCTTATTCTGTTGGGAATGTTTTTATGAGAGGAAAATATTTTGCACATTATAGAACAAAACATCACTGGCAAATAACCCTAATTCACAACCTTTTGCCTAGCTGCTGCTAATACATAATAATATATATATGTGTTTATTTTAACAAGCCTTGGCCAACAGTACCATCTGTAAAGCAAACATTCAATTAATAAGCAGCACTTAAAAAAAGTAGAAAGAAACAGAAGCAGTCGGGTTAAAAACAGAACCTGTGGTTTCAGTCACAAGTGTGATAGAAGCTGCTGTACTCACACTGTACTTTCTACTAAATCTGATCTGTGATTTATAGCAAGAATGTAGCAGAAACAAAATACTGTTACTAATTACTTACCAAAGAACATTTGTATCATTTTTATTAAAATTAAGCTATAAAACCAGAAATGTTTATTTGTGTCTCCCATGTGCAAATCTATGTTTGCATCCAGGGTTGGACAGTCAGACAACTCTGACAGAGGGACAGTAGGCTGTATTTTTATGTTAGTCGAACCTCGGATACAAGAGAAAGCGTTCGACCATGTCCCAGGAAATTATGTGAAATTGTGGGAGGTGCTTGGGGAGTATGAGGTGTCCAGCACTTTGCTATGAGCAGCTCAGTCCTCATACAACCATTGCAAGAGCTTGGTCTGCATTCCTGGAGGGTTAGTGGGAGTTGGACAGAATTTGTAGGCGTAGCCAAGTGGCGGAAGCTTCCACTCGGGTGGTCTAATCAGTATCTGCTTTTATCGTGGCGTCTCGTTGATAGGTGAGGTGAGAGGCAAGCGAGAGAGTGACAGAGGGATTGGTGCTGCGAAGGTCGGTGGTTCGATCCTTGGCTTCCAGTCTGCATGCCAAATATCCTTGGGCAAGATACTAACCCCAAGTTGCCCTCCGATGCGTTCATCGGAGCATGAATGTAGTTTAGTTTGCAATTGTGTTTAGAAGTGCTTGTATGAGTGGGTGTGAATGGGTGAATGAGGCATGTTGTATACAGTGCTTTGAGTACTCTGGGAGACTAGAAAAGCGCTGTATAAGAATCAGTGCATTTACCATGAAGCTCTTGATTTACCTGTCGATCTTCGTCTCTGCTCGCCTCGTTAGGTGAGCTTTCTGTAAAGGGTGGCAGGCAAACAGACAGGAGGTGCACTTCCTGTCTGGCCCAGTCACTCCTCAGGTGTCCATCTCCATTAGTCACGTGACCTGAATGGCATCAGTAGTTGTAGCTATGTCTGTCGCTGCAGATGCAGCAGGTTGCTGTTAGCCAAACCATTTGCCTAAGCTTAGTTGCAGTGACGCGTTGGTGATGTGGATGTTTAACTCTTTAACTTACTAAACAGTGTGGTTACATTTTGACATCTTGACATGTATTTTGGCAGTAAAAGTTACCATATTTGGGCTTGAGGGCGGAGTGTTATCAACTAACACTAGTTAGCAAGCTGCATTCATATACATGTGCTGATTAGTGCTAAATAACAGAATATTAAAACACCATCATTTCAGTCACACAAAACTGTCCTGGATGGTCTGTTTCACACAGTAAGCCTTATTGTTTGTCAGATTATTCTATTATAGCACAAACATGTCCAACAGGTCCAGTTCACTCTGTTACATTAGCAGTGGTGAGACATCCTCTGGCTCCCAGTGTCAAGCATCCAAACCCCTGAATGTGTTTGTACCAGTCAGCAAACATGCTTTTAATGCTGTTTAAACACGTGCGTGTGCAGGAACTGGCTTACTTTATTCAGCCTTAAGTGGCCATTCCAGGCATTGCACCACCTCTCATTTGGTGAGTTTTCATATCCACGAGTAGCTCCAAACACAAAACTATGCCTCTACGCTACAACTAAGGGTATGGGTACACTCTCACAATCCTGTCAACCTGAGCAGGTGCTTTGTTCACTGTTTCCGAGAGAACATGAAACATGTTAAGCTCTTAATATCACAGGGACAATGATGTTCCTTTGCAAGCGGGAAAACATGTTTTGCGAGATTCAGGCCAGTCCTGGTGCTGGAACCTCCAGGGTTTATAAGCTGGTCAAACTAATTACAGGTTGCTGATGATTCTCAACACACGTTTGACCACAACATGATATTTGAAGAAGGAAATGAGGACATGGACTCACAAAAGAAGGATTTGGAAAGTGATTTATGTGTGTTTGGAGTGACACTTGTGTCTGTGTACACACTATCAGAACAAAAACACTGTTTTTCCCAGAAGGACTGTCTGATAAAACTGTCATTGAAGCTGACAGTGCTCTGTGCCTGGGAGAAACTGTCATATAGCACCATGTCATATATTGTGATTACATTTGTCTTCATGGTGCCAGCGTAGCACATATTTAAAACTGACATTTAGATTTTAGGACCTCGGATCAAGCCAGAAGGTAAGAAAGTCTCATTTAAAATCCTTCTTTCACATTTTACTGTTATGTAAGTTATCTTCAAATAAAGGCCTGATCAAAAGTTTAAAACCATGTGAAAAATGGCATAAAATCATATTTTGCATGGTTGGAGCTTAACAAGGTTCCAAGTAGAGCTTCAACGTGCAACAAGAAGAAATGGCAGTGAAACAAAACAGTTTGTTGATCATGCAATTTATTGAAAACAACACTTAAACTGACACTGGCTGTTTTACAGCTGATCAAACCCCCCAAAACAGAAATCTAAGTTCCAAACATGAACTCATGAACTTCAAAAAACGCATTGCAGCGTGCTTGATGCCAGCGTTTCTATGAGGTGTGCGGGAACATTTCTCCAAGTAGTGAAGACGGCCACACGAAGGGCGTCTACTGTCTGGAGATGTTGTCCATTTCTGTAACCTTCCCTTGCCATCCATCCCCAAAGGTTCTCAGCTGGATTTAGATCAGGGGAACACGCAGTATGGTCCAGAAGAGTGATGTTATTGTCCTGAAAGAAGTCCCTTGTCCTGCAGCATTGTGTACTGTAGCGTTGTCCTGCTGATGAACCCAGTGGTTACCACACAGACGAGGGCCCTCAGTCATGAGGGATGCTCTCTGCAACATCTGGACTCAGCCAGCAGCCAGTTTGATGCCCCTGCACCTCCTGAAGCTCCGTTGTTCCACTGAAGGAGAAAGCATCCCAGACCATTATGGCGCCCCCTCCACTGTGGGGCGTAGAAAACATCACAGGTGGGATCTGCTTGTCATGCCAGTAACCTTGGAAACCATCAGGACCATCAAGGTTACATTTGTTCTCATCAGAGAATAAAACTTTCTTCCATCTTTCAATGTCCCATGTTTGGTCCAAACGGTCAGTTCTGTGGCGTTCGAGGCCTTTGAAGACGTTTTTGGTTTTTTAAACCTCAGATGCTGTCTGATGGTTATGGGGCTGCAGTCAGCACCAGTAACGGCCTTAATTTGGGTGAGGATCGTCCAGTGTCTTGACGGACTGCCGACTGGATCCTCAGGCTCAGTGCAGGTGACATTTGTTTGGGTCTCCCACTTCACTGTTTTGTTCCCCCACAACGTTGTTTTCAATAAATTGCATGATCAAAATTTTTTTAACTTGGAACGTTGTTAAGATCCAACCATGCAAAATATGATTTTTTTTGCCATTTTTCAAGAGGTCTCAAACTTTTGATCGGGGCTGTATATATTTCCACACATTAAATAAGAGAACAATATTGGGAAGGACGGTGCTTAAGTTAAAATCTTTATTATTCGAGACTCAGCAGTGTCAGCACCTTTGTCCTCTGTCTTTGATGGACAAACAAGCGGTGTGCCTCCACTGTTCGATGGTATTCCACCTTACCTACGTCGCACCTGGTTCCTCCCTCCCAAGCTACACCGGAAAAAACGTTGGAGAAGACGAGGGAAGCGAAGTGGTCTCCTGGCTCGCACAAAGGCATTTCTATCACTCTCCTGCCTGGCTGATCCTCCCCTCGCTCAGATGGGTTTCTGCTACTCTGCTGCGGTGAGGGGCTCACTCCAGCCCAGAGGACCCTGGGTGAAAACCGTCTCTCAAACTCCGCCTGCTGTTGCTCCGGCTTTACCGGTAGGCCCGCTTCTTGGTCCGCACCTCCCTCGGTCATCTGGCTCACTCCTCGCCATGCCGGCGGCGGCGTTCTCCTCTGGTAGGCGACTCTCTGCCATCTCCGGCCCACGCCTGGTGTTTGCTCCCTTCCTGCGTGACTCTCCGGGTCCGTCGCTCGCTGTTTCCGTTCCGGGTCCTCGGTCATCGGCTCTCCTACAGCCACGGATCCGCAGATTTGGTGCTACAAACTCTAACCTACGCCCACTCACCCGCATATCAACCCCCGATGACAGCTACTGATCTCACCTTATCTATGGCTTTGATCAACACTCGATCCCTCTCCAATAAGACGTTTCTGCTCAAGGATTTTTTCTCTCAGTTCTGGTTGTTTTCCAACACCCTTCAAGCACGCTGTTGTTCAACCTCTCCTTAAAAAGCCTAATCTAGATCCATCCCTACTCTCTAACTATAGGCCCATTTCCAACCTCCCTTTTCTGTCTAAAGTACTGGAACGAGCCGCCCTCACGCAGCTCCAGCTATTTCTTGACAATAACAATCTCTATGAGAAGTTCCAGTCTGGTTTTAGAGCTCGGCATAGCACAGAAACCGCCCTTCTGAGAGTTTTTAATGATTTGCTTTTAACTGTTGACTCTGGTTGTGCTGCTGTCTTAGTAACCCTGGACCTGACAGCAGCCTTCGACACTGTTGATCACAACATACTGCTATCCCGCCTTCAACATTGTGTTGGTTTAAAGGGCACTGTCTTAAAGTTTTTCCAGTCCTATTTGAATAATAGGAGTTTTTCTGTTCACCTTGGTGAACTGTCATCTCCCAGAGCTCCTTTAACCTGTGGCGTACCTCAGGGGTCCATACTAGGCCCCCTGTTGTTTATTCTGTACTTGCTCCCTCTGGGCGATGTGCTCCGTAAACATAATGTGTCCTTCCACATCTTTGCCGATGATATTCAGATCTACCTCCCTCTGAGGTTGAACTGCAATGTTTCTTTGCAGCCGCTACTCTCCTGCTTGTCTGACATTAAGACTTGGATGACTCTTAACTTCTTACACCTTAATGAAAGCAAAACTGAAGTCATTGTGTTTGGGCTTCCTAAAGATCCCAACTTCTCTCTTGACTTTTTGGGACCCCTAACCTCCGATTGCACTTCTTCCATTAAGAGTCTTGGAGTTATTTTTGACAATGCTTTTAAACTTGATAAACAAATCAGCTCTGTAGTTAAGGGATCTTTTTATCATTTGCGGATTTTAGCCAAAGTCAAGTCTTACCTTTGCAGGAACGATCTAGAAAGAGTGGTCCATGCTTTTATTACTTCACGGCTAGACTACTGCAATTCCCTCTATGCTGGCCTAGATCGTTCCTGTCTACATCGCCTTCAACTGGTGCAGAACGCTGCCGCTCGCCTGTTGACCGGTTCAAAAAAAAGAGACCACATCACTCCGGTTCTCTGCTCTCTCCACTGGCTCCCAGTTGCCTTTAGGATTGATTTTAAAATCTTATTGCTGGCTTTTAAGGTTTTAAATGGCACTGCACCTTCTTACCTGTCAGAACTCCTTAGTACTTATCGCCCCAGGAGATCTTTGAGGTCAGCCGACCTGATGCTTTTAGATGTTCCCAGGTATAAATTAAAGACAAAGGGAGAGAGGGCGTTTGCTGTGGCTGCACCCAGACTGTGGAACAGTTTACCTCCTCACGTCAGACTCTCCAAAAGCCTAGAAACTTTTAAAACCGCTCTTAAAACTCACCTCTTTTCATTGGCTTTTAGAAAGGTTTAATTTATTTGTTTTATATATTTTTATTTTATTTTTATCAGCGAGGTGTTATTACGAAATTGTGTTCTATTGTATTTTTATCTGTATTTACTGTACAGCACTTTGGTCAGCCTTGGTTGTTTTTAAATGTGCTCTATAAATAAACTTGACTTGACTTGACTTGACTTGATGACTTTCTTAAGACATGAAAAGACAAGAGAGATTCTTCCTCCAAGCTTCCAATAATCCAGGTGCTGATTATTGTATCGAGTTCAGCACTGATCCCGGCCCTGGCTTTGCCTGGACGGACACTGATTTGAACCAGAAGAGATCAGCTTCAGCTGCAATCCTGCCCTGGAGGTTTTATGTTTTTCTTGTTACGCTGATACCTCAAGTTTCTCATCCTCTGCTTCCTCAACACAGAGATGCTGTTGCTGTAGCTCTGATTGCAGAAAATGAGTTTAATCATTTCCTGGTATTTAAACACGTTTAAATAAAGGTAAGATTTGAATTTTCTCACTGTTTGTGAGAAAAACTAAATCTCATTTTAGAAACAATGAAAGCAACTTCAAGTTTTAATCAGGTGGTGCACATTTGAAAACTAGTTGTTATTTCATTTTACTGCTCTGATGTATGATTTGTATTTCCTCAACAAATGAAGTAAAATATTTTTGAAGAATTGACTTCCCATTGATTAGTCTTAGCTCATTGTGCACACAACCCTTGAACTTTGGTCAGCCATGACAATCTTGACTGTTTTTTTAGATAAAAGTAATTAGTTTATTTCATTTCAACTGTACTCAGTTTTCTTTATATTGTGCCAAATCACAGCCACAGTTCCCTCCAGGTACTTTCTAGTGTAAGCTAACAATGAGATGGCCTTACATGAGCAACAACCTGAAGACACTGAGAAGGAAAAGTCCCTTTGAACAGGACGTCAGGTAGAACCATACTGAGTGCGGGGCAGCCGTCTATCACCACTGGATGGGGGTGAGGGAGGGAGACAGGACAAAAGACACAGTGTGGAAGCAACTGCTAACTGGCATAGGTTTGTTGTTCTTCTAACCGTATGCAAAGACGGGACGTAGGCAAATACCTGCTCTTAGGCTGTGCACTAATCCTTAACTTTGGCTTTTTTAGTTTCTTGGAGCCAAAAGGGACCATATTTGGACAAAATGCTGCTAAACTGCCAGCTAACCCTTGGTTGGTTGGCAAGCTACATCCATAAACTGTACAGGGCTAACATCCAGACACAGATACATGCTAACTCAGGCCAAGCAGCAGCTAACAAATAGTAAAGTTTGTAATTTAAATCTATTAACACTCTTCAAAATCCATCACCAGCCTAAATATAGGCAGGCCCAGGACTTCACTAGAGGTTATAAACGTGGTTTTTAATGTTGTTCAGTTTGGCGTGTTAACAGGGGATTGAGTTGCTTTTGGAGTGATTAGAGGAACTGGATTTTCTGGCGCTTCCATGTTGGATTTATTCTTCATCCCTCCATGTTACTTTCTGGTTGTGCTATTAGCCACGCTACTGTAACAGTAGCAACTAACTAACTATTTAAAGGCTTTGATTACTGGTAGTTTGCATGAACAGCACTGACTTGCACTGACGAACTAACAACTGAAAGATAGTGAAATTGGACAACGTGTGGTGCAAACTGGGAGAATAGTTGCATTCAAAGTAAAAAACTGAGCCCATCCTGGTATAACTCCAACCTGGTCACTAAAAAAGCTTTTTGGTCCCACGCACTGAATTTACAGTAAAACCTTGTAAATGATGATGTCACTGCAGTCATCAGTTTGTAAATCCACAGAGTGAGGTCATGTTTCTGCCACAGTGCTGTGGATTAGCAGCTCCTTTAGCTTGTGTGGCTATTGGAATGTATTTGTTATGAAAAACATGTCATACAGTGCTTATTGACATAGTGGCTCTTTATTATGCAAAGAGATTATTGACTGTGAGAAAACAAAACATGGCAGCTGTGCTGGTAGTCCGTCTTCCCGCCTCTCTGTCCTCCCACTGCTCAGCTGTACAACAGAGGTCTTGTTAGCCTAAACACTGATGCAGTAGCACTGAACAGACCGACGTGGGTCTGCTTCCCACCCACAGTTTGCCTTCTTACACTGACCTTCCCTCTGTGTGCAAAGATTACTAAGACCATACTGATATAATAATGATGTTTACTTGTAAAGTACTGTGTGTCACATCAGCATTATTCCCTTTGTTTCTGTTGTTGGTCATGATGCTACACTCACTCAGGGCAAAACAGTGGTTGAAGTTATTGCAGCTGTGTACATTAGACTTCCAGTTTTGTTTCCTTTAACATGGGTGATTCAAAGAATGACACCAGCTCTACGACTGCTGGCATAATAAGATGGTAATAATACAGCAATAATATGAAATCATAGGATCAAGTTGCATCTGTTGTCATTTGCATACATACAAATTGACATTAAACACAAATTGATATTAACTGGTTATACTACTTTGTAGATTTTTTAAAAGCAGAAATTCAGAAATTCAACCACAAATAGCGACATAGTTGCTGCAGGACAGCGATTTAATTTGTAAATAACATCTCTCAGCAAACTTGCTACAAATGTAAACTTAAACCCTCCAGCTGGTAACCAGCTGAGTCCAGTCTCCTACTGCGAAGAAACACTTCACAGACGGGTTCAATTCAATTTTATTTATACAGCACAAAATCACAACAACAGTCGCCTCAATGCGCTTTATATTGTACAGTAGACCCTACAATAATACATGCAGAGAAAACCCCAACAATCATATGACCCCCTATGAACAAGCACTTTGGCGACAGTGGGAAGGAAAAACTCCCTTTTAACAGGAAGAAACCTCCAGCAGAACCAGGCTCAGGGAGGGGCGGGGCCATCTGCTGTGATTGGTTGGGGTGAGAGAAGGAAGACAGGATAAAGACATGCTGTGGAAGAGAGACAGAGGTTAATAACAGGTATGAGTCAGTGCAGAGAGGTCTGTTAATACATAGTGAGTGAAGAAGAAACACCCAGTGCATCATGGGAATCCCCCGGCAGCCTACGTCTATTGCAGCATAACTAAGGGAGGATCCAGGGTCACCTGGTCCAGCCCTAACTATATGCTTTAGCAAAAAGGAAAGTTTGAAGCCTAATCTTAAAAGTAGAGATAGTGTCTGTCTCCTGAATCCAAACTGGAAGCTGGTTCCACAGAAGAGGGGCCTGAAAACTGAAGGCTCTGCCTCCCATTCTACTTTTAAATACTCTAGGAACAACAAGTAGGCCTGCAGAGCGAGAGCCAAGTGCTCTAATAGGGTGATATGGTACTACAAGGTCATTAAGATAAGATGGGGCCTGATTATTTAAGACCTTGTATGTGAGGAGCAGGATTTTGAATTCTGGATTTAACAGGAAGCCAAAACAGGAGAAATCTGCTCTCTCTTTCTAGTCCCTGTCAGGACTCTTGCTGCAGCATTTTGGATCAGCTGAAGGCTTTTCAGGGAGTTTTTAGGACTTCCTGATAATAATGAATTACAGTCGTCCAGCCTGGAAGTAATAAATGCATGAACTAGTTTTTCAGCGTCACTCTGAGACAGGATATTTCTAACTTTAGAGATGTTGCACAAATGGAAGAAAGCAGTCTTACATATTTGTTTAATATGTGCGTTGAAGGACATGTCCTGGTCAAAAATGACTCCAAGGTTCCTCACAGCGTTACTGGAGGCCAAGGTAATGCCATCCAGAGTAAGAATCTGCTTAGATACCATATTTCTAAGATTTTCAGGGCCGAGTCCAATAACCTCAGTTTGATCTGAATTAAGAAGCAGAAAGTTAGCGGCCATCCAGGTCTTTATGTCTTTAAGACATTCCTGCAGTTTAACTCATTGGTGTGTGTTATCTGGCTTCATGGACAGATAGAGCTGGGTGTCATCTGCATAGCAGTGTAAATGTATGCTATGTCTTCTAATGATGCTGCCTAAGGGAAGCATGTATAATGTAAACAGAATTGGTCCTAGCACTGAACCCTGTGGAACTCCATAATTAACCTCAGTGTGTGAAGAAGACTGAAGGTTGCGCTCACTGGTACAGACTGACCTCAGGCTGATTGTAAAATGTTGGTGTGGCGAGAATAAGGCACGGCGGGACCACGGAGTATCATTCAGAGCCATCTTTATTTACATCTCACCACAACAATCCCCAAACCCCTGAGTCCCCGTGTTTTTAACTAGGCGGGCATGATTAAGGATGCCGTGCAGGTGCGTCCGCCCTCCCTGCACGGCACCGCAGACCACGCCCCCCCACATACCCCCATCGCCCGATTGAGACCGGGGAACCATCCGGCCGAACCTACTCCCCCACCGCCAGTGGGAGAGGGAATGAGCCCGGACAGCTGGCACCCCCAGGCCCCGGCCAAGCGACGGGGAGGTGCGAGTTCAGGTGGCCGCCCGCGAATCCAGCGGCGCAGGCCTAGCTGGTTCCGAAGTCGGCCGCGTGGCAGGTGCACGCGGCGCGGCCAATGCACGCGGCGCAGCCGGTGCACCCGGCTCCTCGGGCGCCGCCTCCGCTGCTGTCTCTCCCGGCTGGAGCAGCTCCTCGGGTGCCGCCTCCACCGCTGCCGGCTCCGCCGCCTTCTTCCGGGGCGCAGGAAGGGGCACCGGGCCCTGCAGAGCCCCAGCGGCTCCCACGCGAGGTGTGGGGACAGGCGCTGCATGCTAGCTGGTTGCAACCTGGGGGCCGGCACAGGCGCCTGCACGGACTGGATCTCCTCCACTCCAGCGCCATTGGGGAGCACCGGTGGGGGTGGCGGTGGTGTCGGGCAGGACCGGAACAGCGCCGCCAGATTCTCCATCCTCTGCAGGTGGTGTTCAGTCTGGTCCTGCAGCTCTTCCCGCCTGCGGCGCCACACCGCCGCCTGCTCCTGCTGCGTGGCCGCCAGCTCGGCCACCATTCTCGCCAGCTCCTCCCTCTGCTGGCCCACTCCTGGATCTGCCGTGCCTCCCATCCTGGGTTTTGACAGCACTGTAAACATACACGGCAGACCCAGTGGCATTTTGATGCTTTTATTAATCCTTACACGGTTGCTGTACATTTGCACTCAGAGCTGCAGCTCTCCCGCTTCCAGCTCAACATAACACCAACAACCCAACCACAGGACCCAGTACAATATTTAATTCAGCGGGGCGTGATTGCGGATGCCGTGCAGGTGCGTCCGCCTCCTCTGCACGGCACCGCAGGCCACGCCCCGCCGCAGTTGGTGTCTGTAGCTAAAATTGAATGTGATTATTTACAAACCTGTCTGAGAGTGACTGCAGCCAGTCTGGATCAGACTGCAACCGTTTGGAGACAGGACAGGTTGTCTCCCACAGGTGACCTGTGCCCTGCGACTTTGCCCAGAGGTTGAGGGCGTCACATGCTCAGCCTGCAGCCAACCAGCTGATTACCACAACTGGCTGCAATGACTGTGAAATAAATGGTGCAATCACCAGGCAAAGGCCAGCTGATTTTTTGTCTTGTCTTATTACATACATATTAATCATACACGCAGTTGTGTAGTTATTATAAAATTAGGACTGATGCTTATAATTTTTTATTTATTTGTAAGTTTTCACAGCTGTTGTTTCCCACATGAGCTTTAAAGTCTCCCAGTAGGACGACAGACAGCTTCTCACCCAGGTACTCTGAAATGCTGATCAGCATATAAGCGCAGACAGCAGTCAGGAACAAACCTCGTCGTCCACCGAGAAAAACTCCACCATGCAGGCATCAAGCCGAGGGGAGACCAAGACACACACCTACAGGAGGACCTACAGGAGGATGGGTCCATGTCCCTTCCTCGAGCTGCACCCTGCCAGGCCCCATAGGCTGAGGCCCAGCTACCACTCTGTAACTCTGTCCCAGGTAGGCTCAACTGTTACTTTGATCTTGCACTTCTGAATCGCTCCTTGTCTGGTACCTCCCACAGGACCGAGATAACATCAGGGACACAAGCCCCCCAACAGCAAACCCACCTGGGACACACACACACCTCCACCACAGTAAGGTAGTGATTCACTGAGCTTCTGTTGGCTTCATCAGGTGGTGGCCTCCAGCTTGTACTGGCGTGGTTCGCAGCCAAGAGTGAAGCGGAGGTGAATGACAATCAGCACCTCTGTAGGACTTTAAGTATTTAGGGGCCCGTTCACGAGGAGAGAAGGGAGCGGGAGATCGACAGATTGGTGCTGTACGATCCACTGTGGTGAAAAGAGAGCTGAACGTTAAAGTGAAGCACTCGATTTATGGGTGAATCTGCGCCCCTACCCTGCTCTATGGTCTCGAGCTCTGGGTGGTGACTGAAAGAACGAGATCGCTGATAAACATGAGCTCTCACTGTTTTCAGCAGCGTGGGAATCCTGCTACGACAAACTCTTCCAAATGCCAACAACAGGAGCTTTAAATACCACCTGTCAGTCAGCAGCTTGTGAAAGCACCGATCGATATGCGAGGCTTGCCACTGTGCTTCACAAAGCTGTCACCCATGTCAGAAATCAGCTCCACCTGGAGAATTACTGTAAATCTACTGGAATGGAATGAGGGTGTGTACCAAAGAAGGGTAAACGCTGGCAGTAATCATGTTTCATAACGACGAAACACACGATTTGCAGGAGGAGTTTCAATCTGTCCTCATGTTACCCCTGACCTGACACTGTAAAATCTGACTTTAACAGCTTGGCTCCATAACATACACAAAGGTTCATGCTCGCCATGCTGCACAGGTCACAGGGTCAAGAGGTGCAGCATGGCGAGCATGTCACCGGCTTTTCCAGAACTTTTACCTGCACATGCATTTATCCTCAGGCCTGTTTTTACAGTTTGATCTGTTGCACCACAGCACAGAGATGTTTGTGAAAATTTAGACAGACGGTGACTCGCTGCTTTCTCTGCTGTCGTCACAGGTTTGTGTGATTGAATGTATGCACGTGTGTGACTGTGGGCGCATGGAAGAGGAAACAGAGAGCACTGGACATGATGGTGGCTGTGTGTCTGTGCACTCTGCATCAGTTAGAGTGTTTATAGCCTGTTTGAGGAAAGACTCCTACTTTTGGTCAAACATCAGACTGCAGACAGTAACAGAGCAATGTGAAGATTTTTTGTGTGTATTTCACACTTTTCAGGCTGTGAACACATTATTACAGCACAAAGAGCCGAGCGGTTTGTTGGCCTTTGCTGAGACACTTTCTCTCTGACCTTCTGGGTCCAGCTTTGTGTTTTGAATCTCTCTCGTTTAGTGTTTTGTCTTTGGCTTCTCTCAGGCTCATTTACAGACTGACGCGTGGGTGTTTAGACTCTAACATGTCCCACATCAGGAGCGTTTTAACTGGGACTCTGTGTTTGAATGTGTGAGAATATGGACTTGAGCCTCTGCCTCTCCCTGCCTACAGTCTTTTGCTACATTCGTGTGCAGTCTAATGTATCTTACATTTCTAAAAGATTAGCTTTGAATTACTTCTAATCACAGCCGAATGCAATGATGTAGCTCAACAATTTCCCTTTTCTTAGCTCCACAGTGTCTAGTTGAGTGTTCAGACACGAGCACTGTGGTCTGTTCAGTCTTGACTTAAACTGATCTGAGCTGTTCGATGCATCTTTGCATTAAAACGTTCGTCTTTGTCTACGCTTGTTTTCAGGGCTGGATCAGTGACCCTGAACCCTCAGCTATGGTGCAAAAGGTCTCATCTGTTTATGCACAGCTCTGTATTTAGTTATGAGTTATTATTAACACGTGTGATGGCCGCTTCTCAGTGAAGCTTTCATAATTTCATCGTGTTTTGTTTGTTCTGACATGAAAGACTTGAGTGTTTTTGACTTTAAGGCCGTTTGCTGTAAGGTCACCACTTAAACAGAGTCCAATCTTCAGCTTGAAAGAGGAAGTGCAGCCATTTTTCTGTCACAGGAGCTTTGAATGACTTTACCGGCTCTAATGAACCAAACTGAAGCTAAACTGAGTGTAAATAATGTGCCTGATAAGTTCTTGGCATCAACACATCCTGACTCATCAGTGTCGTGTTGTATCTAAGCGAGAGTGCAGATGAACAACAGTCTGAGTAAAGCGCTCTGCTCCAGTGTGCTGGGTGTAAGCCTCCTGCAAACCACCTGGACTTCCTTCGCTGCTTCAGGGCAAACACTGTGTTAGTTATTACTCACACCTTTATTTAAAGCATATCTTTCTGTGAGATCGGCCCACCGCCTTCTCCACCTTCAGCTGAAAAACACACCTCTCGCCTGGGGTGACGAGCAGAAACAAAGCTGGACGCTCTCATCTCGCCGGTGACAGAGACGCGTCTGGATAAAGAACACTGACAATAATTCCCCAACCAAAAAATTATGTAACCTCAAAACAATAAGCAATGCACAGAATAAAGGTACAGCCACATCAAAGCGTGGCCTCGAGCAACAATATCAGATACCTGAGAGGCTTTCAGAGACTCTGCTGCTGTTGGTGTAGATGATGAAAACAAGCGTGTGTGTGTGCGTTTCACCCACATTACACAACCTGGAAGGTTGTTTTCCATCTAGACTGATGCTTTATTCCGAGCTGCTGCTGAAAGGCTTTTTGTCATTTGACCAAAAAGAACAAGTTATTATCTTTGTCATATAAGCGCTGCAACCAGATACGACATGTTGGAATTTTCCTCACTGTGGCTCCACTCAGACACTCAGACGCACTGAGGCGTTACCACGGTCAAACCCACTCAGCTGTCTGTGCGCAGACGACAGTGGGTTACATTTGATCGGTTAATGTAGACCTCGTGTTCTGATTAATCAGCAGCGAGTCATCTGCACAGAAAGACAAGCTTTTACTGACAGGCATGGACCAGGCTGGACCTGCATCCTGTTCAAGTGTTGGTGCTTTTGTCTTACACAACCTTACTCAGGTGTTTTATAACACGATGTGTTTTCATGTAAAACAGTCAGCTGAAACCACTGACGGGTGAAATGAGGACTGATCTTCTTCTCACTGGGGTAATGGCATTCTTGTGGTTGGTACATGTCCCACCCATGTTTGGTCACAGACCAAACACAGCGTGGTTCCCTCACAACAGCCCAGCTCAGAAACTGGTCCAACAAACTGCCACAGCCCACAGAAAAGCCAGCGTGTCCCCGGCTGTGTTCACAGCTGCAGGGAGCTTAAGTCCAAAGGTGTTTGCACTTTTCTACAACTTTGCACACTGTTGGAAAAAATGGGAAACAGCACTTTGAGGGGATGTCACCTGGAAAGGTTTCTAGTCAAACTGATTACATTTGTTGCTTTATTTATTATTTTTGTGTCAAAGCTTTGAAAAAAATATCAATTTAGGGAAGTAGTATGTAAATGACAGCCACAAAGAAAAAATGCAGTGTTTATACCATAATTTAGTTTTTTGGTATGTTGTGAGTTCATGTGCTGGTTTGTATTTTTAACCTCTACTGAGATAACTGTACAGTAGTCTTTGTGAAATATAAGTGAAGTATGAGGGTGTCTATGGGGGTCACTTTGAGTCAAACAGTTGCTTTCAGCCCCTGGAATAATCCACATGGCACAAACCAGTCAGCTGATCACAGGCAAAAACACAAACTTTACTTTGAGTCAAAGAAGTTCAGTCAGTGCAGGAAAATGTAGGAACTGTTTCAGTGGAGTCGTAGAAGGCGCTTGTTTTTAAAACACACCTTGCCTTATCGTTTTCATTAGCCGTGTAATATACCCACAGACTGTTTGTATTTCACATTAACCCTTGGGCGATCTTCAAAATTTACACCCTTTTAAGTTCCTCGGGACCCAAAATGGTCCCCATCCAAAAGGTGATATAGGAATGAATTTTATGAAATTTTTTTTCAGTTTTTTTCACATCAGATCTTTTAAACAACTTCAGACCTATCCACTGATATAAAGTTTTTCATAATTTTTTTAATATTTTTTAGGTTTCTATGGCTTTATTGTCATAAAAACCCCTGTTTTTTGGGGGGTAAAAAACCATAATATGCAATATTTTCAAAAAATGAGTTGCAAATGGAACTACTTGGCATGAGGTTATTAGAGCCTTGAATAGGTAAAAAATTCATAACAGAATTGATTTGGATGCATTATTATTTTTGGAGCAATAAGAGTTTTTACAATTTACACCCTTTTAAGTTCCTCGGGACCCAAAATGGTCCCCATCCAAAAGGTGATATAGGAATGAATTTTATGAATTTTTTTTCCAGTTTTTTTCACATCAGATCTTTTAAACAACTTCAGACCTATCCACTGATATAAAGTTTTTCATAATTTTTTTAATATTTTTTAGGTTTCTATGGCTTTATTGTCATAAAAACCCCTGTTTTTTGGGGGGTAAAAAACCATAATATGCAATATTTTCAAAAAATGAGTTGCAAATGGAACTACTTGGCATGAGGTTATTAGAGCCTTGGATAGGTAAAGAATTCAGAATAGAATTGATTTGGACCCATTATTATTTTTGGAGCAATAAGAGTTTTTACAATTTACACCCTTTTAAGTTCCTCGGGACCCAAAATGGTCCCCATCCAAAAGGTGATATAGGAATGAATTTTATGAATTTTTTTTTCAGTTTTTTTCACATCAGATCTTTTAAACAACTTCAGACCTATCCACTGATATAAAGTTTTTCATAATTTTTTAAATATTTTTTAGGTTTCTATGGCTTTATTGTCATAAAAACCCCTGTTTTTTGAGGGGTAAAAAACCATAATATGCAATATTTTCAAAAAATGAGTTGCAAATGGAACTACTTGGCATGAGGTTATTAGAGCCTTGGATGGGTAAAGAATTCATAACAGAATTGATTTGGCTGCATTATTATTTTTGGAGCAATAAGAGTTTTTGCATTATACATCCATTGGTATCCCTCGGGACCCAAAATGGTCCCCATCCAAAAGGTGATATAGCAATGAATTTTATGAATTTTTTTTTCAGTTTTTTTCACATCAGATCTTTTAAACAACTTCAGACCTATCCACTGATATAAAGTTTTTCATAATTTTGTAAATATTTTTTATGTTTTTATGGCTTTATTGTCATAAAGACCTCTGTTTATTTTCTTTGGGGGGTAAAAAACCACAATATGCAATATTTTCAAAAAATGAGTTGCAAATGGAACTACTTGGCATGAGGTTATTAGAGCCTTGGATAGGTAAAGAATTCAGAATAGAATTGATTTGGATGCATTATTATTTTTGGAGCAATAAGAGTTTTTGCATTATACATCCATTGGTATCCCTCGGGACCCAAAAAGGTCCCCATCCAAAAGGTGATATAGCAATGAATTTTATGAATTTTTTTTTCAGTTTTTTTCACATCAGATCTTTTAAACAACTTCAGACCTATCCACTGATATAAAGTTTTTCATAATTTTGTAAATATTTTTTATGTTTTTATGGCTTTATTGTCATAAAGACCTCTGTTTATTTTCTTTGGGGGGTAAAAAACCACAATATGCAATATTTTCAAAAAATGAGTTGCAAATGGAACTACTTGGCATGAGGTTATTAGAGCCTTGGATGGGTAAAGAATTCATAACAGAATTGATTTGGCTGCATTATTATTTTTGGAGCAATAAGAGTTTTTGCATTATACATCCATTGGTATCCCTCGGGACCCAAAATGGTCCCCATCCAAAAGGTGATATAGCAATGAATTTTATGAATTTTTTTTCCAGTTTTTTTCACATTAGATCTTTTAAACAACTTCAGACCTATCCACTGATATAAAGTTTTTCATAATTTTGTAAATATTTTTTATGTTTTTATGGCTTTATTGTCATAAAGACCTCTGTTTATTTTCTTTGGGGGGTAAAAAACCATAATATGCAATATTTTCAAAAAATGAGTTGCAAATGGAACTACTTGGCATGAGGTTATTAGAGCATTGGATGGGTAAAGAATTCATAACAGAATTGATTTGGCTGCATTATTATTTTTGGAGCAATAAGAGTTTTTGCATTATACATCCATTGGTATCCCTCGGGACCCAAAATGGTCCCCATCCAAAAGGTGATATAGTAATGAATTTTATGAATTTTTTTTCCAGTTTTTTTCACATTAGATCTTTTAAACAACTTCAGACCTATCCACTGATATAAAGTTTTTCATAATTTTCTTAATATTTTTTATGTTTTTATGGCTTTATTGTCATAAAGACCTCTGTTTATTTTCTTTGGGGGGTAAAAAACCATAATATGCAATATCTTCAAAAAATGAGTTGCAAATGGAACTACTTGGCATGAGGTTATTAGAGCCTTGGATAGGTAAAGAATTCATAACAGAATTGATTTGGCTGCATTATTATTTTTGGAGCAATAAGAGTTTTTGCATTATACATCCATTGGTATCCCTCGGGACCCAAAATGGTCCCCATCCAAAAGGTGATATAGCAATGAATTTTATGAATTGTTTTTTCATTTTTTTTCACATCAGATCTTTTAAACAACTTCAGACCTAACCACAGATATAAAGTTTTTCATAATTTTGTAAATATTTTTTATGTTTTTATAGCTTTATTGTCATAAAGACCCCTGTTTATTTATTTTTTTTTTTTTGGGGGGGGGGGGGGGGAACCCATAATATATATTATAAATATATATATAAAATATAAATATATTCTCAATCACATTCACACCACTCTCTTATATCAGTTCCACTACATCGAGACTATTTTATGGTGGTCAGCTGTTTTATTGTCATGTATTTTGCATAATAAGATAACCATGTCCTGCATTCAAAAACACTGAAAATGTCTATGGTGGTGCTGTACCTAATATTGTGCTCATTGGATCCAAAACCTATTTTTCCTTTATTTTGAAGGCTGAGGCTTAGATCCATTAGGTATTCACGAGAAAAAAATTATCACATGTCAGGATTACAGTATATCGAAAATATGTGATTATAAAGGGAGTCAATGGGACCCAAAAGGGTACGAGGGATGCGAAAGGTAACACTTATGTGAATCTCCTTTACTATACACCACACCATAGAGGGGATCAATGAATTTTAAAAATAATCCTAAAATGCACATCATAAGTCAGTTTCATGCAACTAGTCTTTAAAATGACTGATATATTGAAAATCAAAAATCCAAAGTTACCCAAAAGGGTAACTTTTTTGACGAGGAACGATGTGTTTTCATGTAAAACAGTCAGCTGAAACCACTGACGGGTGAAATGAGGACTGATCTTCTTCTCACTGGGGTAATGGCATTCTTGTGGTTGGTACATGTCCCACCCATGTTTGGTCACAGACCAAACACAGCGTGGTTCCCTCACAACAGCCCAGCTCAGAAACTGGTCCAACAAACTGCCACAGCCCACAGAAAAGCCAGCGTGTCCCCGGCTGTGTTCACAGCTGCAGGGAGCTTAAGTCCAAAGGTGTTTGCACTTTTCTACAACTTTGCACACTGTTGGAAAAAATGGGAAACAGCACTTTGAGGGGATGTCACCTGGAAAGGTTTCTAGTCAAACTGATTACATTTGTTGCTTTATTTATTATTTTTGTGTCAAAGCTTTGAAAAAAATATCAATTTAGGGAAGTAGTATGTAAATGACAGCCACAAAGAAAAAATGCAGTGTTTATACCATAATTTAGTTTTTTGGTATGTTGTGAGTTCATGTTGTCGCTTCATGTGCTGGTTTGTATTTTTAACCTCTACTGAGATAACTGTACAGTAGTCTTTGTGAAATATAAGTGAAGTATGAGGGTGTCTATGGGGGTCACTTTGAGTCAAACAGTTGCTTTCAGCCCCTGGAATAATCCACATGGCACAAACCAGTCAGCTGATCACAGGCAAAAACACAAACTTTACTTTGAGTCAAAGAAGTTCAGTCAGTGCAGGAAAATGTAGGAACTGTTTCAGTGGAGTCGTAGAAGGCGCTTGTTTTTAAAACACACCTTGCCTTATCGTTTTCATTAGCCGTGTAATATACCCACAGACTGTTTGTATTTCACATTAAGAGACTGTAAGTTTCTTCACTTCAGCCAGTGAAATGATTTATGGTCATAGAAGCAGGGTGGCTGTAGCTCAGAAGCTAGCACAGGTCATTTGTTTATCAGAGGGTCGGTGGTTCGATCCCTGGGTCGCCCATCTGCAGCTAATATCCTTGACAGATGTTAACCCTGAGTTTGTCTCTGATGCTTCCCTCAGAGTGTGAATGATGTTAGAAAGCACTTAAAAGCATCGAAACAGTGAATGTGGCGTGTTGAGTCCTTCTATATAACACACATTAGTTGGTGCTCATCCAGCTCTAACCTGATTGGTCGGGTTAATCATGTGTGGGGTTACTCTGACTCTGCATTCACACCTGGCTCATGTCTTAGATCTGATGCTCTCTGGATATCAGGAAGTCCTTTTTCTGCGTCACTGAGTGTTTCTGGGACAGGTTTGAACAAGCCCTGCTTTGTGTCCCAGCAGGTCTACCCAGTCTGCTGTCTCTGTGAAGTGATGGGACGTGATGAGGTAAGTACTGGGAGACATGACAAACCTGAGAGATTTGCTTGAAAGGAAGTGAAGCCCTCACATTAACATGTGAGACAGAAAGAAGGCAGATTAATAAACAGAAGTACCAGTTCATCCTGGTACTTCTGTCACCTGTCGCAGCTTCAATAAACAGCAGAGATCATAAAGCTGCACATGCTCATGGTGTAACACGCAGCGTGCATCGGATCAGCAGCTGTTTGTTTCCTACAAAATGTTCTTTTCCCAGCATTAAGCTGCTTTAAGTTCATCTTCAGTTTATTCAGACAAACACTACTTACCTGTTTTCTGGTAAGATACGTTATATATTATTTATTGTAATATATGTTTGTTTGTCAGAGAATAATGAGCGAAAAGCCCTCAGCTCATCGTGGAAGTGCTTCTCATCCAATTACTTTTAAGCCTCTGAAAATGTGGCACCGTTCATAGAAAAGAAAAGCTGACAGTCTACACCTGAAACACATCTTGACTGTCTGATATAAAATTACTGCTGTACCAGTATACCTGTGCTACAAGTATACAAGGAGGGGAAACTATGTTAGCCAGCAGTTTAGTTGATGCCAAAGTATAAACAGTAATCTGTCGAGGCGCCTTTGTTTTATACCAGAAGCACCTCAGTTGTGTTTACAAGGCATAAATGCACAAATATGCAGGTAGCTTTCACAGCTACCCCCATGGTGTCACACTGTCAGTAGCAATTACCCTGATAACATAATGCAGGTATTTATATAAATGAGCTAAGTTGGCAGAAAACGAGCGGAAACATTTACGAAAAATGAGCAAAATGCAAGTTCCTCATCGGTTCAACGACTCTGACCTCTGGTCCATGCAAAACAACCTCGTGCCATCATTAATAAAGCGTCCGATGGAGGTGAACTGTTTTTATACGAGCCTAGAGAACGATCATAAAGCGTGGAAGGAGAGTGAGAGGCTGAGATCTTCATTTCTCTGACGATTGCTCGGATACTCGCTGAGTTGTTTTTCATTAAATGGTAATTAGATGAAGTCATGGCTGATGGGGGTTATTTTCTTTAATTATTAAAAGGTAGTCATTGTTCATTTCCTCTTAGATTGAAGGAGTATGGGAGGAAAACTGGCAGTCTCGATTTCAAGAACTCTGTGGAAAAATGGACAAAGTCAGCCTGGAGACTCGTAGATCTGACATCATGGGAGTGCGGGTTAGTCAGCAGCTCTGCAGTTTCAGTTTACTGGAGGGTGCTGAAAAGTGTGCCTGTGTGATTGGACTGTGATAGCGGCTGCTCGGTAGCCCTCGTGAATGGCTGCATGTTACTCGTAGGCCAATGAATGGAGCTGATGCAAACATGGTCGCTTTGATCACCAAAAACAACCATGTGCTTCCTCAATGGCTGATTTATTAGCAGCGTTCATGTGTGTTTTTCTTGAAACATTAGTCACAAGTGCTGCATTTAGGGTCAGATTGTTGTATTTCCCTCCAGGCTGTAGCCTTTGTTCATTCATGTGCTCTCTCTGCTCTCAATGAACGAAGGCCAGCAATCGTGCAGTGACTGACTGGTGCAGCTGATCTGTAGGATGTTTAGAGGCAGGTCTTTGTAAGCTAATCTCTCAGTGCTGCACATATGACCACCGTGAGAAAAGCAATGGGAAAACTCCCTTTGCAATGAGAGCTGCAGTGAGAACGAGCTGGTTCAGCCTGCAGCAGCAGCAGACGTACCGGTCAGAAAAGGAGGAATAATCTGGCTCTTTTGTTGCACTGATAAGGACTGAGTGATGACAGGGTGTTGCTAAGGCTGGGTCGGATACTGTGTCAGTCCTTCACGAGCTGTTTGACTTAGTTACGGCACAACTTCAGCGGTTCAGCAGAGACGTGATGTCTTACCACCTGTGAGTGCCTGTTTTACACGGGATGGCCACAGTTTTTCTGGGTCACATGACATCAGTAATTACTGCTGTTTCAACATTGTTCTGTCATAAAATAGAAGCTTATTGATTTAAAAGATGGATAGATGGTGAAGTAATCCATTACTGCTTAGTTGCCTAAATGATTGAGCAGATTTACAGCTTTTGATGTGACAATGGAGGCTCATTTGGAATAGACTGGGATTCATATAGTGCTGCACACTTTACACCAGGGGTCTCAAACTTGCGGCCCGGGGGCCACTTGCGGCCCGCGTCACCCCTTCTTGCAGCCCATATATTGATTGATGTGCAGACGTATAATGTAGTTTGGCCCTTAAAGTGACTTTTTTTGTTTGTAGTTGAGTGCAAAGTTCAAATAAGTTCTTTAAAAAGCCAAAAATGATTTAATATGAAGGCGATTTGAGCAGAGAGTGCAGACATGCTGAGGGACATGCTGTGTCTGCTCTTTCATTTAGTTACATACGAGCACACTGTGTCCGGGCACAAAGAGAGGACCGGTGTGTTAAAATGTGTGTTCACGTTTGCAGTTTTGTCTTGTTATACAATATTTGTAATAAAAAACAAACAAACATTTTTGTGGGAGTTTTCTCGTGTTCTTGTTTGTTTGTGGCCCTCCAATGAGACGACAGTGCCAGCAGGGGCCCACAGCTCATTTCATTTTGAGACCCCTCCTTTCTACACATGTTGCTGGAGCACCTGCACAGACGTGTTCACAGCCAACCAAAATCCTTTTTGCTGTAAAGCGACTGTTGCATCACCAGGTGACCCTAAAATTGCAGCTACACATTCAACAACGCAGGATGTTAGCCAAGCTGTCTTACCAGCCGCTACCTTAAACAAGTTTATGGTTTCTTGGATGGATTTCTTCCACATATGCCTGCTTTGGGGTTATTATCTGTGTCCTCACATCACCCAGTACTCACCTTGTGCCAGATGGGGTTAAACTGAGCTGTACTGACAGATGATAGAAAGCTTAACGCTGATTCTTGCTGCTGGCTTTGCCAAGAGATCTGGTCAGTTGTTGCACTCCTAAACAGAAGCAGAACAAACGTAGCAGCTACAGCGTTTGAGTAGCACCAGTCACTCTCTGAACTCAGGTGTCTCCAGGTTGCATGACATTTGTGGGGAGGTGAGAAATGCAGGTCAACAAAAGGACATCGAAGTCATATATCTGTTGTGCAACCACAGATAATCACTGATATGAAGGCAAGCCAGCTGACTGCAGGACTGCAGCAGTAGACTTATGCACATATGATTTTATTTTACTTTATTTGTTTTAGCAGCAGCTGTTTTTATATTTAATAATAATAATAAATGTGTTTGTGTGAATGCAGTTTCACACGACACGTACACAATGCTGTCAGTGATGTGTCAACAAAGTGATGGCGCTCTGATATTTTTACTCTGTGAATTTCTGGAAATGCTGAAGCTTCATGATGTTTTTTCGATGAGCTTTTCAAAGAAAACAGAAGTTCATCAGCTGCTTTGATACAAACATTACAGTGACACCGTTTAACCATAAACTGTCAAGCTAATGTAAACAAACGACAGCTGACAGGAACGGTCAACCGTCACTGTAAAGGAATGAAACCGCCCTCCTGTCACACCCATAGGTTAGATTTATATACAAGACAGGAGCGTGCGTAGAGACAACAGCCAGGGAGTTCAGCAGTGGAGAGGCAGCAGTGCTAACCACTGCACCACTGTGCTGCAAAGTAAGAATTATGAAATGCAGCAGTTTTTAAAACTGCTTCAGATCCAAGTAAACGTCTTTTTAATTATTGTGTCACTTCTGTCATGTAAAGGTGCAAAAGCTGCAGCAGGAGCTGAGGCTTAACCCACAGTAATCTGAGTAAAAGGTGTAAAGAAATAGCATGACACAGAGCCAGGACTTCCATATCAGCAGATAAGATAAACAGTCAGTATATTTTGTTATGTTTGCACAAAGAGAGCAGAACAGCTGTAGGCCTGCCAGTCCTCTACGCTGCAGACATGCAGGGTTTCACTAATATGACTGAATCACAAGATGCAAGATGTTCGTGCCCTGGATGTTTGCTGTGCCGCTTAAAAAGTATTTATAACTTATCCTCTGGTTGGCTCAAATACATTTGTACCAAAATTAAAGTCAGTTATTTATATGGCTCCAAATCACAATAGTAGTCGGATCGAGGTGCTTTCTATTCTAAGGTAAAGAGGGTACATCATTGAATAAAACCAAGGTAAGTAGGACTTATCCTCTCTGTGCCAACAATATCAGAACAAACGTTTATGGCAGGCTATCAGAAATGAAATATGAAGACGTTTCACTGCTGCCAAAATGATCAACTTGGAAAAAGGTAAGTGGATCATCAGTTATGAGGATGTATGAGAACCAGTAAGAGTTGTTCACGTCTTGATTCTTTTATTGGATACTGGAAGCAAAACAGAGAAAAATAGCAGTGGGTGAAATATTAATAGGGATTAGCTGAAACCATCCTCTGGACACCTCAATGCATTTGTCCAACATTCAACACTTATTTATCTGAAACACAAAAATGTCACCGCCTCATATCTGCAAGAGGGAACATGCTGAGCAAGGTTCCACACTGGCAGCAATCATGATACGCAGCAACCTGGAGACCAAATACAGCCAGTGACATTCCAAGATTAACTTTCAAAATGCATCTCTCAGGTCCTGTATCAAGCTTTTGCTGGATTGAATTCCTGTTCCTAAAAACATGACTTTCAGATGCTGCTCATCTATAAAAGCCCTGGCTTTGTGTTATCTTTGCCATTTTTCATGGGTTCAGCTAGAGACACAATACTGGGTGATCCTTGTGTTACCAAAAGCATCATTGCTGCAGCATACATGCATGGCGTGGTGAAAGTCACCTGGGGGAGCACTGACCATCTCTACAAGGTAGCTGGGTGGCAAAAAGATCACCGGGATCTTTGGGAAAGTCCTTGTTTGAAATCTTGGAATGAATATTGATCCTCTGTCCTTAAATCCAGTCAGCCAGGGAACCGAGCATCCCCGTTCATAAAAGCTGGCTGCTGCTCCACTTTCAGGCCCCCAGCAGACCAACAATGGGGGTGCGTTCATCAAACGAAGTGAGATGTGAGGCGCTTGGATTAGTCCTTTACTCCGACGAACACGGCTGGACCAGTGAGTGTGGCGGTGTTTTCAGAGAAATATTACAGCTGTCACAAACACTACTGTGAAGCCTCACTACAGTGCCTGCTGTGGTAGTGTGTACGAGTGTGCTGGGAGTCATGTGATTGTTGGGTTTTGTAGGGTCTACCTTACCTACCTTAAAGCGCCTGGAGGTGAGTGTGGTTGTGATTTGCAGTGTATAAATAACACTGAATTGAATTGTGTTAGGTGCTTTTTTTGTCCAAAAACCTTCAGAAAGCCCAGAGAACCGCTGCTTGTGACCACTTTACAAATTCAAAGAGCGTCTGGCTTCCTATTTTGGAAGCAAAATATAAAAGATTGAGTGTTAGACAGCACTAAACAGTATCTCACTCTTACATATTAATGTCTGTGGGGTGGAGCCTGGGTGGCTCTGATGGGTCAACAACCACCACACGTGTGTGTCGTAGCTTGGATTGTCAGTCAGCTACACCCCCACTCATCATTATGGCTCCTGAGTTTGAGGATGCATCGACACCCAGATTCAGCACTTACAGCACTTTTCACTGACCTTGCTATAAACCACAGCACCGAAGCTTATATGGACGAGGCTGTCACAGATTATGACTGTAGTATTTATCAAAAGTTATAGGTTCTAACTGCGTGCGTCACATTCGCGACCCTGAACCCACACTGCAACCACAGCTGTCTGGCTGCTGCAGAAGATGCGGATTATCCAACATCAGAAACTGCTCTTTAAATGCTTTTATGTTGATCAGATATCCAATGGCTGCAGATGTCTATGCTTTAGGCTAAAATTATGATGCTTTGGGTTTAAACATAGAGAAAAGCTGAGTCGACATCTACTAGCTTATAGCGAGCATAAACATCACCTACAGCTCCACTGTATGGGTTACAGAGTTTAACTGGTCATAACGCTCCAAAGGGCTATTTGGACTGCTGCAGAGGAAAAGTGTGTATTTCCATTACTCAGTCCATACTGTCGTCTATCAAGCTACCTTTTTCTTTTTTCTTTCCTTTCTTTCTTTCTTTTTTTTAACAGCTGAAAGCTATTAAAGCTGTCATTCTCCGCATACTTTAATTGTTCCTGTAACATTATGAGGGTGTCATGTGTCAGAAAACTGGTTCTTGGAGATAAATGTGTGGTGAGTTCATGTCTCGCTTAACAGTGTGTCCATTGTTAGGTTTGTCTTGCCACATAAGTTGATATTTATTACTGATAATGTGCTTGGTGACGTGTTAAAGTCAGAAATTCACACACAAATGTTATAAAACAGCAGTTAAAATGATCCTACTCACTGGGGAATTGAATTTAATGGGTTTTCTTCTCTGAGAAATAAGTCTTCTTCAAACTTTGTGGCCTCTTAATTGTCAAACAGAGAAATCTCCCCAAGTGGGATCATTATGGAGAGCTCAGTCAGTTCATTTGTTTGCAGCAGCCTAGTAAATCCAATCAGACGATCCCTTATCAGCAGGCTCAGGGAGGAGCAGCCATCTGCCACGACCGGTTTGAAGTGTGGGCACAGAGAAGACAGAACAGCATTCACAAAACCTGGAAGCAAAACAAGATGGGCATTAATTCAGCAGATCTGTCCATCCATCCATCCGTCCATCCGTCCATCTGTCCATCCATCTGTCCATCCGTCCATCAATCCATCAATCCGTCCGTCCATCAATCCATCCATCCATCCATCCATCCATCCATCCATCCATCCATCCATCCATCCATCCATCCATCCAAATGTCCATCAATCCATCTGTCCGTCCGTCCATCCATCCAGCTGTCCATCCATCCATCCATCCATCCATCCATCCGTCCATCCATCCATCCATCCAGCTGTCCATTCATCCATCCATCCGTCCATCCATCCAGCTGTCCATTCATCCATCCATCCATCCGTCCATCCATCCATCCATCCATCCATCCATCCATCCGTCCATCCATCCATCCATCCATCCATCCATCCCTCCATCCATCTATCCATCCATCCGTCCATCCATCCAGCTGTCCATCCATCCATCCGTCCGTCCATCCATCCATCCATCCATCCATCCATCCATCCATCCATCCATCTATCCATCCATCTGTCCATCCGTCCGTCCATCCATCCAGCTGTCCATCCATCCATCCATCCATCCATCCATCCATCCATCCATCCATCCATCCATCCATCTATCCATCCATCCGTCCATCCATCCAGCTGTCCATCCATCCATCCGTCCGTCCATCCATCCATCCATCCATCCATCCATCCATCCATCCATCTATCCATCCATCTGTCCATCCGTCCGTCCATCCATCCAGCTGTCCATCCATCCATCCGTCCGTCCATCCATCCATCCATCCATCCATCCATCCATCCATCTATCCGTCCATCCATCCGTCCGTCCATCCATCCATCCCTCCATCCATCTATCCATCCGTCCGTCCATCCATCCAGCTGTCCATTCATCCATCCATCCGTCCATCCATCCATCCATCCATCCATCCATCCGTCCATCCATCCATCCATCCATCCATCCATCCATCCATCCCTCCATCCATCTATCCATCCATCCGTCCATCCATCCAACTGTCCATCCATCCATCCGTCCGTCCATCCATCCATCCATCCATCCATCCATCCATCTATCCATCCATCTGTCCATCCGTCCGTCCATCCATCCAGCTGTCCATCCATCCATCCGTCCGTCCATCCATCCATCCATCCATCCATCCATCCATCCATCCATCCATCCATCCATCCATCCATCCATCTATCCGTCCATCCATCCGTCCGTCCATCCATCCATCCATCCATCCATCCATCCATCCATCTATCCATCCATCTGTCCATCCGTCCGTCTGTCTGTCCGTCCGTCCATCCATCCGTCTATCCCTCCATCCATCCAGACCAAAGTGGTGTAGAAGGAGGTTTTAGACAACAAGCTTGCTGTGAAGCCTGTTCTGTGGTTTCAGTGTTATTTAGATTCTAGCTGCACAAAAACCTGAATGGTGCTGAGTTTACTCTGTCAGTCTGGTGGTTAAAACAAAGAAATCTGGTTATTTACTCTGGTTAAAGCTGCAGTTTCTGACAGAAGGGAGATTTATTTATTTTTTAAAAGCATCACTGTAGAAACATTTTCTGCATTTTGGACAAAATCTGACTGGAACCAAATAAACAAAGAATCAAGGAAAAAAAAGAAAAAAAATAACTGAGACGTCTCTGAGCCTGCTGCAGCAGCTGCTGGATGAATTACTCTCTACTTTTCTTCTCCACTCCTCAGACAAAACAAGGCATTCCAGGAAGCCTTGATTAAAGCACTTCCTGTATGACTGGACTGAAAGGAGCAAGAAGTTTGGAGGTGGCTCGGGTAATATTTCACCCATGCTGTTCTGATTTGAGGTTGCCTCACTGTGAGGTTCCCAGCTGAAATCGCCTGCCTGCTCTGTTAATACAGGGACATGTATGGTTGTGTCAGGCATTGGAAGAAGGCGTGTCATTGTTTAAAAATCTGGATGCTAAGCTGTAAGACTTTTTTAGAATGAAGGGAATAATTAAGGATTTTATTTACTTTATGGAATATTCAACACTGATACAGCAAAGAGTCCTGAAAAGCAGCCCTGTGCACTATTACAGACATGCAGTGTAGAATGCTGCAACAGTGTAACTCAGACGTGCTTTTGACTGTCCCCACGAGAGCTGTGTTTAAATCTGAACCTGTGTGTTCCATGCAGCCCCTTGTTGCCCGTAAACTCCACCTTATGTAAGAGTTGTGTAACAGCAGAGTTTTATCTCCTCTGGCTGATTTAATTAAAGTTTGTGGAGCAGTGTGGAAGGTGGGAACGTCGCACGTCTGGCTTCATTTTCCCTTTTTTGAGTCAGCAGACGCTACTCCCTTGACAGTCTGCTTCAGCAGGAAGTTTCATCTGTCCCGCCTCACTCCAGTCCTGCCAGTGTGAGCGCTGCCCCTGTCTGGTTGTCTGTTAGTTGCATGAGTCCACGAAGAGGTGGAGTCATTAGAAATCTCCTCCTTTTTACTTACCAAGTTTACATAGCATCAAATCTGAAAGTCACCTCAAGATGCTTTAAGATGTAACATAAAGAACTTAAATTAATAGATGTAAAACCTCAATAATCAGACGACCCCTATGGGCAAGCACTTGGCAACAGTGGGAAGGAAAAACTGTCTTTTGACAGGACATTTTGGTAGTGATAATAAAGAGCACAGTGTATTTACACATGGAGCGCTCTGGAAAATATTTTCCAGTGTCAGAAAGCCTTGAGAGGAAAGAGCGTGAGTCTTTATAAACTGTCGTATCAATTCTGTTTGTGTAGAAAACTGCAGCTATAATTGATGTAATGTTACATTACATAATGTAAAGACATCTGCAGCCATCCTCAGGTTTTATAGCACTTTACATGTTTCCTTGTGTAACCTGCTCACAGCCCAGGTGAAAGTGACAAAGGCATATTTCTGCACATCATCAGTCAGAGGGTGATCCCGGAGCTCTCCTGCAGCAGTGCTTATCCTCCCTCGCTTCCACTCGGGGCCTTTAGGAAAACCAGAGACGCCTGCCTGTGGTAAGAGAGCCAAAAACACAGCCAAGTCAAACATAGGCTTTTATTTGAGGCTGAGACCAACACTCACTGGGAGTACCAAGACCCCGTGCCTTCCATATCGTCATACTGGTATTATTTACTGGTTTTGCTGCTGGAGTGGTGGCTGTGGTTTGGCAATTAGCTTTGGTAGAGCGCATGCCGTTCTCTGCCCACGCTGACTTCATGACACAGGGTTGCCAGGTAGAGACATTATTCTGCTTCTTTTTCACTTTGAAATGAAGGCTGGAAACACGTCCTCACCAACTCTCAGTGACACTCTTCCTTTTTGCTTTCCCTGTCCTTCACATGGAGCGTTCCTTAGCTACGCCTCGTCATCATTCATCCCAATATTTATATTTTCCTTTGTGTCTGAAAGAAAACCTAACAATTCCTCCCAGATGTGGGATTCCTGTAGAATATAAAGGACAGAAACAGAAACAAATCCTTCTTGTTTCTTTAAACATATTCTAAAGCGGCCTTTAGCCCACGCCGGGTCACCAGGGCTCATGTGAAATCCAGACTGATGAAACTGCTTCAGGCTTCACCTCTTATTACAGCGCAGGGACTCGCTGTAGTTTGTAAAACAGAACAAATTGTCAGAGAAAATGAAATTTCATTACTGGGCTCAGAGCCTCCTTTGGTTCCTTTGGTCTCTGTGACATCTGAAGCAGATTATCCAACATCCAATATGAGCTCTGAAGCCTACCTGAGAACCAATATTGTGCTCTAACCCTGTCACATTATCAGATGTCTCATCAAAGCAGGAGTAAAGCATGAAGGCTCTGCTGTGTACTGGACAGGTTAATATTCTTATCTCTACACTCAACATTCAAACTGCCCAGTGGCCTCTTATCATGTCCTTTCTTTGCATTCCTTCACTATTTAAGCTGCAATCATCAAATGTTTGTTTTACCAAGGGTCAAGTGATCGTGTGCAGTGTGAACGAAGAATAAGGAAAGGACTCATTTTCTAATTCTCTCTTGCACTGAAGAGTCTTCCAGCTGATTATGTGAGTTTCTCTGCTCCCAGCAATGTCATGTTTACCAGCAGCGGCAGACGCATGGAAGTCTGCCCAGTACAAACTTATCAGTACAAATGCGTTAAAAAAGTAGAAAATGTGACAAACATTATACTGACGTACAATAATGTGTGTAAACTTTGACAGTTTGTCATTATAATGCTATTACAAATAAAAGTATATCGACTTTTATCACCAAATCTCAGGCACGGTGTCACCATGGCTCCAACCAGTTCAGCACTATCAAAGCAAAGCAGATAGCAGGTTTTTATCCTTAACTCGGTTCCCCGTGTTGTAGTTGTGCGTCTTATTTTGTATTTGAAATGTTTACATGTTACCACAGTGACCAGAGGGCATTAAGAAGCAGAGAGGAGGATGTTACTCTCAATGTTGTTGGAGCATTTCAGCAGGACGCTGCTCATAAAGTTACACAATTACACAGTGAATTCATGTTAATTATTAGATTTACAAAACACCACCGTGTTTGTCTCGGTCGTTTTATTTTGTTGCACCTTAAAGGCTGCAGCGTGAACATATTGTCTGGCATTAAACCGTCTGTGGCACGAAGGTTAGAGGCCGCTGCATTAACACATAGTGAAAGGCCTGGAAATAGCACGACAGAGGCGACACTCACGACACCCACTAAATGAGCTATTGTTATTGACTGAATGCTCTGTGTTACAGATTTGTGGACAGCAAACTGGCTCCAGTGTGAAGGAGCAGCAGCACTCCTCTTAGAGGACAGAGATTCACACAGCACCGGGACAGGGAGCCAAAAACAGCTTCCAACCCGGTGAAGAACTATTTGACCGCAGAGCAGTCGCACATCGTTCCTACGCAGTCACCTGACCTTAACCCCGCTGGGTATTTGTGGGGACAGTCGAAGATGGAGACACCTCTGGAACATTGTCAGATAATGCAGGGTAACATGGCTTACATACAAACACTGAGATCTTGTTCAGATCAATTAAACCTTTCAGCGGTGCAGAAATGATCAAACTAGCAAATATGGAAAACAAATGCAAATTTCAGGTACAATCAGCACTCTGTCTTTTTTGCGTGTTTGCCACGTGCCTTCCTCCTCACCATGCTGCACGTGTGTTTTATTCTGGAGTCATTGTCTCATCACAGCGTGACACGGGCAGAAATAAACCCCGCACGCCTGACGTCACCACCACAGAGGGCAGCGCTTTATTTAAAAAGCAGATCACATCACTCTCAATAGACCTGCCTGCTTTAAGCTGCTGCTTGTGAACACACGCTCACACGAGTATAATCTTCATGTTTGAAGAGGTGCCCCTTGTCGCGCTCCTGTTGCCAGGCAGGATGTCCCAGATTCCTGCCCCTCCAACCGTTCCGCTGTCTGCCACTTTACAGTCGACCCGCTGCTGCTTTTGTCCCCTACAAACATCTTTAGCGCCGCCGTCTGCAGGCAGGTATCGGCTCCTGTAACCTCCGGCTGTAGACACAGCACAAAAGGTGCAGTCTGTGAGGGTGACACACAGACACCCCGTCTGTCATCTGTGATCGTCTGTTGAGATGAAAACAGGCTGAGCTGCTGTGACGAGGTGCTTACAGTATGTGATTTGGCTCCTTGTTGTCCGTCCACATGATAAACTACTGAACGTTCTGAGTGAAACTGAGATAGCGTCGCACTGATAACAGGCAGAGGAAGATGATAATGACACATAAAGTTATTGTCGATTGTTTTCATGTAAACAGGAAGGGCCACCTTCACAGATTACACACATTCAGTTTGCTTATCACAGAGAGAAGTACACAACTGATACAGATGATGTCTGCTGTGGTTATGCGGGCTGCAGGCTGCATGAGTGTGAGCTGAAGCCCCGCCCCCGCTGCCAGTACTGCACCAAAATACAAGGAAATAATGGGAATAATAATTTATCATTCAACTATCTGAGCAATGAACTACAAGTCCCACGTCGCACTGACTCACAATGCACTTTCACCTCGCTGGTCTACTCGGTTGATGCAGATATCCTTAAAAGGCCTGTTATTCACTCGGCCTGCAGTATGTCGCCGCGCCGCAGGTCACCAGCATCAATGTGCTGTAGATATGAAACCAAGCAAAACCAGTGAGAATGTATAGAAACTGGTTTTCTACATTTAAAATGCAAACCAGCTCAATTTTAAACAATGCATGTGTTTGTTAGCATACATGAACTACATGTTGTGCGCTGAGAAGGAAAGTGGGCCTGAACGTGTCTGCATCACGTCCAGACGCTGTAAGTTCAGTGAAGCGTTCCTTTCATCGGCACTTTTTGACTCTCTAACCTTTAATTATGGTCGACTCTTTGTGCCAGGAGGCTCCGATCCTCTTCAGCTGTTCTCTTTTGCCTTCAGTACTTTTCTGCTTGGAGTCCTTTGTGTTGAGACACGTTGGTGTGTACTTTGTGCAGAGCTGACTAAACGTTTTAGGCTGCTAATGCATGTTTGCTCCTGAAAATGGAAGACATGGGCATCCAGGAGCATTTAGAGCTTATAAAATTATAATAAATGTTGCGTCGGGTTTGGAGGATCGACTGGAGCCGTTACAGCGTCTAAAAAGGTTTAATGTATGCAGCAGACTTTAAAGGCGGCCTGGGCAGAGGTCAGGCTGAACAGTCCTGTACTGCAGATTAAAGGCTTTGATGTGGGAACAATGCGACTCCTGCTGTTGTTAAAGCCACAGGGAGCAGCTGCTGCTGTCATCAGGAGCCTCGACCACATCGCTGCTGCACAGACCCACAGTGTCCAGCGTTGTGCTCGGCACATCAACACGCACACTAATGTTTTCACTGTAACCCGATTACGGCAGCATTGCAGTCTCTGGGCTGGCAGGTAAACACCGTCACCATCTCATCTCCAGCAAAGTAAACAGAGCCAGGTTACCACGACAACAAAGGAATACTCATTAGTTTTCTTGTGCTGTACAAATTCCAAGGACACCGCAGATCAACATCCCTTAAATACTCTAAATGCTCTGGTGAGCCCTCCAAATGTTTCGTCTGGATGTTTTCAGGATGCTGTGCTTTAAGCAGGATTCTGCGTTTCCTACCCAGCGTTTCTCCAGGGTTTGCTCTAAAGCTCGCACTGTTTTGGTGCAGCAAAGCAGCTCTTTAAAATACATATATTCATTTCCTTTATATGTTTATAATGCTGTGAGTGATTCAGCGTCTTACAGAAGTAAGAAGCACTGACTTTGTGCCACATTAGTCACGGGCATTCTTACGGTGGCGCCTCACCCATTTGGTCCGCGTGTTTTTATATGCAGTGGAAAAATAAAATGCAATTGTCACAAAAACACAAAGACCTTCCTGCATTTTGTGAATCTATTTATATTTTCCAGTTCTCGGAAGAGAAAGCACAAGGACGCGGAGATGATCCGGGGACCCGTGGGTACTGATGGGAGCTCAGGCTGAGAAGTCCAGGGCTGGGGGGGCATCTGCTCCTGTGGTAGCTGGGCAAAGGAGAGGAAATCAAAAGTAAACAAAAAGTTAATGTTATTTTAGTGAAAGAGGAAATTAAATGTGCTTGTTCCTTGCTCCTGGTTTTATTTATAGTGGATTTTTCCTTAATCACAGAATTTCAGCTAAGCTAAATAAATACATGACAAACCTGTTCTGCTTCATACACACCAAACAGTGTATGAAGACAGAGAGCACACGTAAGTAAACCAAAGAAAGATTTGTTCTGATAGAAATCAGCGATGTGCAATGATGACCTCATGCTGGCTCTGCCGGCTGTGTTGTTGTGTGTGTTTCCTGGGTGTAACTTTGTTACTATAGCTGAGGTGTCACATGTGCAGGAAGGACAGAAACAGGAGGATTTAGCTGAACAAACACCAACAGCAGACACCCCTGAGTGCATGGCGTGATTAGCAATGCGTCACGTTACACTTTAAACCACTGTGCCAGGAGCACAGGAGACCTTTCATCAAACATGCTGCTGCAGTTTTACCAAAACCTGAATTACAAAATCAAATTGACATAAATGATGTGTCTAAAACAGAAATGAAATAATGTAGCAGCTTCACCGATCGTTCATACACTTTGACTCTCTGACTGAAACATGAGAATATGAAAGTTGGTGTGTGTTTGTTTCCATTTCTCATGGGAAATATGATGAATGACACACACATTACACAGAAAACCACACACACACTTCTAATCTCAGTCCCACACAGATGATGTCATTCACCTGTGGTGACAAAGACTCTTTTGTGCCTGTGCAAACACACACACACACACACACACACACACACACACACACACAGATGCACACACACACACACACACACACACACACACACAGATGCACACACACACACACACACACACACACACAGACACACAGACACACACACACACACACACACACACACAGATTCACACAGACACACACACACACACACAGATTCACACAGACACACACACACACACACACACACAGATTCACACACACACACAGACACACACACACACACACACACACAGACACACACACACACACACACACACACAGATTCACACAGACACACACACACACACACACACACACACACACAGATTCACACAGACACACACACACACACAGACACACACACACACAGATTCACACAGACACACACAGATTCACACACACACACACACACACACACACAGATTCACACAGACACACAGACACACACACACACAGATTCACACACACACACACACACACACACACAGATTCACACAGACACACAGACACACACACACACAGATTCACACACACACACACACACACACAGATTCACACAGACACACAGACACACACACACACAGATTCACACAGACACACACAGATTCACACACACACACACACACACACACAGATTCACACAGACACACAGACACACACACACACAGATTCACACAGACACACACAGATTCACACACACACACACACACACACACAGATTCACACAGACACACAGACACACACACACACACACTCTCACACACACACACACACACACACACACACACACACACACACACACACACACAGATGCACACAGACACACACACACACACACACACACAGATGCACACACACACACAGACACACACACACACTGAATGCACATGTGGTGGTTTGTTATCATTGCTTTGTTGTTGATCAGAATGTGAAAGCTGCTCGTCTCTCGTGAGCTAACTCGACGGACGACCAGGGCGCGAGTCGGTCGGCAGGTTTGAGACTTTGACTTTTACAGTTTTTTACAGACGCTAGGACACATTTCTCAATACTTAGGTCACTTTTGCAAAACTCTTCACACAATCCTCCTAATTGACCGTCAGCTTGGCAAAGCAGTTCATTTCACATTCAAAATGCACTACAACTACCAAAACACTTCATTCAGGTCTCAAATAACCTCATTCTTCCAGAACACTAGCAAAGGTTGACAGCCGACAAACACACTTTGTCACCCACAAAACAATGACCTAAAAACACTAACAACATGTAGCATTACAGTGTTTTCTTGTGTAAAACAAGGACACATCTCTGTTTATAATTTCAATATATGTTACTGGAATGAATCAGACATCATGCAGAATTCGTTAATATTTGTTTATGTATTTTTATTTTTTTGCACTAAGTAATCCCAAAATACAAGAATTTGTATACACACCATCCACTGATACACATACAATAGTAATGCTAATCTACTCGGTCTCCTCCATTTGCCCACAGGTTCTCATCCACATCACATCTTATGTCATCTATGGGCAACACACCTAGGAAGGAATCTTCTGGCTGCCAGAATTGAAGGAGTTGAAAAATTGAAGGAGTAACACCTGTGCAGATGTTCATCTACAATGAGAATCAGCTGTGGCTGGTTAAACTGCATTTTTAGATTTAAAATATGTTTCAATAAAATATTGCTGTTGGATTTTGCTCTTTTTAAGTTTTGCATTGTGTTATTGTTTTGGCCATAAGTTTAACATTTTTGAAAACAGTATGTAAGCACATGCAAAATGTCCTGTACGTACAAAGATTTTTGGCAGTTGTTGTGTCTGAGTGAGAAGATGATTCATGAAATTTGAGAGATGTAGTCATTGAATGCATTTTGTGCCAAAACAATGATAACTGGTCCTCAGTTTAGCCCACATAGACTTCTGTTGTGCTCACTGTGTGAGGAGTTTTGCCAACGTGACCTAAGTATTGAGAAATGTGTCCTAGCGTCTGTAAAAAACTGTAAATGAGACTTTGGTCCGCCTGCCCAACTGTACGAGAGTGTCACATCTAAACAGCACAGGGTGCAAATGTACGAGTTACTGTGAAAACAAATATAGAGTACACCTATAGACAAGAAGTTTACACATCCTGCCACCATCATTGTTTGATTAGAGACGCTGTCTTTCAGTAGGTTGTTCTGAAGTGCAGGGACGTCCAGGCTGAGCTCTGTGAATGTAAAAACAAACGTCACAATCAACTCCTTAAAGCTAGCAGTGCGCACAGAAGCTATCTGTGTCCTCTGCATCGCTGTCGTCACTCTTGGAGCTCTGACATTTGATGCAGTGTCACAGACTTCTGTTGCCACATTGCTGAGATCCTCCACCCCGACTAAAACAAACAGCATAGCATTCCTGTAACACCCCCACCCCCACCTCGGGCCCCCACGCGGTCACTTCCTGTAGTGTTATGTTTCCAGCTTGCACTGACAGGTGATAATAAACAAGTTTGTTTTAATCTGATCAGCTGGAAATTGTTCGGGAATATTCACCGCAGTATAAACATTACGAGGCCCATAAAGTGGATCCAGCTTCATTACCTGATCTCAACGGCCCGAGTCATAATGATGCGTTAAACCTCCGTATTAGACCTTACATACTTTACTTTCAGAGGGTCGTGATGGTCGCTGAGGATTGTCGAGTCATCGCTTGGTCCTGCACAGCTGTCTGTTTGCACTGTGCCGTGGGGAAGTCATCCCCACGGCTGATTCTGGATCAGTAGGTGTTGTAAAAAAATCACACCTGCCCTATGACATCACTGTAAAACACAACAGGTGCAAAGATACGGCTGAGAGATTACAATCGTGTGAAGTGCAAATGTGGATCTGCACGTACACATGGATACGCACACACACACACACGCACGCACACACACAAGCACACGCACACACACACACGCACACATGGGCACGCACACACACACACACACACACACACATGGGCACGCACACACACATGGACACGCACACACACACACACACACACACACATGGGCACGCACACACACATGGGCACGCACACACACACACACACACACACACATGGGCACGCACACACACATGCACACGCACACACACACGCACACACACACGCACACACACACACACACACACACACGCACACACACACACACACACACACACACACACGCACACACACACACGCACACGCACACACACATGCACACGCACACACACACGCACACACACACGCACACACACACACGCACACACACACACACACGCACACACACACACACACACACACACACACACACACGCACACACACACACACACACACACACACACGCACACACACACACACACACGCACGCACACACACACACACACACACACACGCACACACACACACACACACACACACACACACACACACACACACACACACGCACACACACACACACACACACACACACACACACACACACACACACACGCACACACACACACACACACGCACGCACACACACACACACACACACACACGCACACACACACACACACGCACACACACACACACACACACACACACACACGCACACACACACACACACGCACACACACGCACGCACACACACACACACACGCACACACACACACACACGCACACACACACACACACACACACACACACGCACACACACACACACACACGCACGCACACACACACACACACACACACACGCACACACACACACACACACACACACACACACACACACACACACACACACGCACACACACACACACACGCACACACACATGGGCACGCACACACACATGCTGCCTGAGGCTCAGTGGACTCTGGCACACACCTTTGATTTGTTTTATATCCATGTAAAACACTGAATGTTTATGATATTTCTGTATATTGGCACAGGCATATATACTGTACACAAACCAGTACAGTCAGTTTAATGAGTAAAGTCAGTATAAGGAGGTTGATGGACTTCGGTTCATTAAGATCTCAACAGTTTTCCCACATAAAGGAGGAAAAAGTCCAGGTGGAGGCAGCTGGTGTCACGCTCTCCTCTTCAAAGTTTCTCACTCGTGAGTTTGTAATCGTTGGTCCAAATGCATCTTTTGTTTGTCCCGACACGTGTGTGCTTCCTGCCAAACCCAGAGTTTCACTGGGATCGATTCTGGTTGGCCGAACAACAGTATGAAAAGTGGGCAAGAAAACAGGAAGCGGTGCTGGAGACGGTGGTGCTGAAAGTATGCCTGTAAATGTAAATATGCTCGTGCCAATATTCATCAATACTGAAAATAATCAAGTGTATTTACCGCAGTTTTCAGCTAGTTTTCACATGGGCATCCAGTGAAGTTTTCACTTTCAGAATCATCAATAAAATGATGACTGTGTTACTGAGTGGGATGAAAATGGAATTCCCTTTTCAAACAAATAAACCAGAAAAGAAAAGAAAACCTTTATTCGACCGTTTTGAAAGCAGTACAGAAAAATAGAAGAAACCTGCAAGCGTCCCTGGAGACTTCATATGTCGCAGGTATGTTAAGTGTACGTGACGCGGTTATCTCTACACACTGCAGTATGCGCCAAAAGTCATTTCACTACTTTTGTTCATGCTGGTCGAGCACCCAGTGCAGGTCCAGCTATGCGGGCATCTACAACCCAGTCGTGTACAACCGTCCCAGCTGGTCCAGAACTTACAGACAGTTTAAAACCTGAGATCACGGCGCAGGTTCCTTCCTCTAACGCTTCTGTTTCCCTGCTTTATTTTGCTTCCTGTCCTTCAGGAGAACACCCTGCCTGTGGTGAGTGTGTACAAATAGTGGCCTTTGTGCTGTATAGTGTTTTTCAAGCCCTGTCGAGTACCCACAATGCTTTACACTCACCTGAAAACCTGTTGCTTGGTTAATGCAAATATCCAGTCAGTCTGTTACACAGCAGCAGCCCAGTTTCAGAAAGTCGATATGATCGAGACAGCCTGCTGAGTAAATGACTTGACATGGTTGTTGGTGTCAGACAGAAACTGGTGATCTGTTGTAGCACGTAACCATCTGTGGGGTTTATGAGGAATGATCTAAAAAAGGAGGAGATATCCCGTGAGCCGCAGAGAAAATTCCTTGTTGATGCCAGAGGTCAGAGATGAATCACCAGACTGCTGTGAGCTGACAGGAAGGCAACACAAATCCAAATAACCACATGTTACGACCCAGGCGTGCAGGACAGTGTTGTTGCAGCAGAACATCATTCTGACGGTGAGGTCAGACTTTGATGTAAACACCATGAAAGTGTGGATCCATCCTGCTTCTTGTCAGTGGTGCCGGGTGGAGGTGGAGTAACGTGGGATGTTTTCTCGGCACACTTTGGATGAATTAGTACAAACAGAGCATTGTTTAAATGCTGACCACGTCCATCCTTCTGTGCCACAGTGTGACCACCGACGGCTGCTCCTGAGCACCTTAAAATGTCACAGCATTCAAATAATCTCATCTCCTGCTGCAGTGATGTGCTCCTAATTAGGTCAGCATATTCACATCCTGCATTATTACAGCACACCAGTCAGTGCCGATAATTCAGGGTTCAATGTGTCGACAAAGGCTGCTTTAGCAAGCTGGATTGAGGAGCCAGGGACCAAACCAGCACCTTTCTGATGAAAGAACGATCCTCTCTTCTTTTTGGGCTGTGCTGGCCTGTTAGCATTATGCTGACACAACACGTGTGTGTGTCACGTAACTGTTGATTCACTCACACATACTGTACTCACATGCATGTCGGGCAAACTGCAGTTTATTTGAGATAAAATGGATACTGGTGATGTCTTCATGCAGGTGAAACTGGGCTCCTTCCCTCTGGTGTTTGTGACTCCTGTGCTGCCCTCTGCGTCCTCCCCACATGTGAGCGAGCTAACTGAGGTTTAGATCATCTGAGAGGTATGAGCTCATGTAAACTGCACCTCCATCACACACGGTGTATTATTATGCTGCTGCAGAGTAATGAGGGGCTGATGGGAAAGGACCACCTCCCATGTGAGGATGTGTGTATGCATACTGAGGCCGTGTCCATGTTTGGACCGTAGCGAGCCCGCCCCTCCCCCTGTGTAACACCTGGCCTGTTGTCCTGCCAAATAAACTTATGCCCACTTGTAAAAAGCTGCAAACACAAAAAATGAGAATTAAGTGTGTTTCCATCAGTGTGGTTGGATCAAAACAATGACTGTGAAACTTTCCTGAAGCTCACAGCTCCCAGGAAAGTTTGTAGTAATGGATTCCTGAGTAGACGAGTGACTGTTGGAGCGCTTTAGTGTGGGCAGCCTCGGCCAAGGCAGGAAAAAAGAACTGTGCTACAAAATGAGAAACAACTCCACAATTTATATTTCAAGCATCTAAAACAATCCTTAGACGAAGAAATAGGACACGACTGTGTATAAATAACTTTTTATTGCATTGTCAGCTCCACACCAACCACATACTGGATCATGTCATGTGCAGTATAAAGAGAAGAACACTTCTCATGGCCCAGGCATTTATTCTTTTTGCCTTGTGAGGGAGCTGTGACTGACCTGTGTGCTCTTGTCATCGTATATCAGTTGGTCAAAGGTTAACAGCTTTCACAGAAGCAGAGCCAGCACAGAGCTGAGTCGAGCTTCCCTGAAGGACACCAAATACAGTCTGAAAGGCATCTAAACATCGTCGTTGCTCTATATCCTGTAGTCCTGCGGTCTTGGGGCACGTGCAGCAGTCAAAAGCACCTGATTCATTTAGACCAGGGGTGTCTAACTCCAGGCCTCGAGGGCCGCTGTCCTGCAGGTCTTAGATGTGTCCTTGATCCAGCACAGCTGATTCAAACGGCTCAATGACCTCCTCAACATGTCTTGAGGTTCTCCAGAGGCCTGGAGCTGCCCACCCCTGATTTAGACTGACAGTGACATGAAATGAATATGAGGTCAGAGCAATGTGGCTGAACTCAACTGGTTTCATTCGCACTGTTAGCAAACACACACCCCACCTCCACAATCAGAGCCACGGTCAGTCACCTCCATCACCGAGGCTGTTTGTTCTTTATTCTGCACAGTTGGTGTGGAGCACCTGGAATTCTGTTCTACATGCACAATGGCAACAAAGGGCCGTTCTTTGCTAGGTGTGCACGTGCATGGATGTGTGCATGTCGGCAGTGTGCGGCAACAAGGCACAAGACCAGTGCATGATAACACAACCTGTGTGTAAATCACGTTACACTAAAACTAACCTTTGCTAAAATGACAGATGCAGCTTAACCAGCCTGCTGGGTTTAGATTTGGTTTTAGCATCGTTAGCATGTGCATGCATGTAACTGTTACTGCAGGACGTCGAGCAGGTCACAAGAATGTAAAGTGTGACTGTAAAGGAAAAAGGAGATATTCAGTTTACTTCATCAGTTCATTAAACCTGTTGGGGATTATTTATGACATAAGCTGGTTAGGCAGCGTTTCTTTCGTTTGATTCACCGATGCTTGCTTTGCGATTGTTTGCATATGGATTCTCAGCCCACACAGCCTAAGCAACCTGCTATCACTACCACAAACCCACCAGCACATAGCTCACCAATCAGCATGAAAAGTAACGGTGACAGTGGACGCTCTCTGTTGTTCTTCCCTGCAGACCAAGAACAGCACACAGGCTGGTTGTACCACATGCTTAGGAGCCTCTATAGACGTTGTCTGCAGGTAGCTGAGGTGTCCACGTTCAGCCCATAATAATGCTGAGACATAGGTGTGGACTCTGATTTACATATTCATGTCATCATGATGCAGGATGATATCAGCAAAACTATTTAATCAGCAAATATCTTGTATGACTTCATGTTTAGCCCAGTGTTTCTAAATCAATGTGCAAAGAAAACAGAGCTGCAGGACGCACACATCAATTTGTGTGCTTGTTCCACAACAAGCTGCGTAGGCGCCGCCCTGAAAGTGCGTGTTTACGTTTTGAACTTTCAGGTTCAGGAGCAGTGACTCAGACACACAGGCCTTTGGTCACATCAGGTGTTGTGCATTTGACTAAAGGGGAACACCTGCAGTGATATCACTCACTGGGGGGCGTGGCCACAGAGAGGCCCATTACACAGATGGCAGCAGCACCTTGTGAGTCAGTGTTGAATTAAAGTTGTCAAATGTGATGTTGATGCATTGTTTACTGTTTTGGTGGCATGGCAATGGAGCGGTTCACCACATATGAATGCATTACAGTAAAAGCGATAAACCTGATGCTGTGGATGATAACAGCAGCACTGCCCGTAGCAGAGGCCACGCTGGGACCGCTCCAAGCTTCAGCTTCACAGCAGGCTGCTGCTGACAGAGGCCGACATCTTTGGAAATGAAAAGTGCTTTTATGGCTCCGCTTATGAAGCCACATTCTTGACTGATCCAGAGGATTTCTGTGTTGCTCTGAGTTCACTCGGCACAGCAGAAAACAAAGAGAAGGAGCGCCAGGGGCCTGAGAGTCGCTGTGTTAGAGCCTCGTGTTTACACTGAATACATGTAGATGGTGTGAGGTAAGAGCACAGTCCAGAACCTTCTGTCCAGCGGAGCCATGAGGCCTGCAGGACTCCGTTTTCTCACTTCGTAGAATTGTGATACTGTTGTGAGCACTTTATTTATATCACAATATCTTTTTTTCAGCCCCACAGTCACTAAAGTATAAAAACCTTAAAAACCTTCCCTCGTGTGACCAGCTTATGTTCACATGTTCAGCTGGAGCATCTGTTTTCACACTGACCTTTACAGACCTTCAGGAAGAAAGAAGAAATCAGCCCTAAACCTTTCAGATTGTGCCGCCCTCGACAACAAGACGTAATCCAGCATTTACAAAGCCGGCAGTGAGTGTTTCACGTCACTGTGGGGGAATGTTGGCCCACTCATCTTTGTTTTCTTGCAGAAACACTGGAAGGTTGGTGAGTATGAAAAGCTTTTTTTCCTTGTTTCCAGACTCTGCTTTTTGTTTCCATCTGACTTATTAACATTTTATATCTATCACCACTCGGGGGCTTTGATGGTGTATCGTCATGGAGATCTGTCATGTTCATTTCCTGCTCTCTGTTTTCATTTTCAGACTCCACCTCAGTCACTTTGCATCACAGTTCAAAGACTCTCATGTGATGCTGGACTTTATAAAGTCATCCTCTGAAAGAGCTCGTGCCTCTTTTAGGTTTTATACTCAAACCTTTTGTCTTCCTGCTTGCTGAAGTACTAAAGTCATATTAACAAGTCAAAACATTTTGCCCAAAATTTGCCTTCAGTTAAGTGTGAGCAAAGAAACTGCATTAAGTTTGCACGTGTCAAACAATATAACCAGACATCTGTTTTGTGTTAAATGTAACTGAGCATCTTTCACATTTTCAGGTCAAACAAAAACAAAGAAAACTTCATGTGTCCCAGTGTGTACGTGTCACAGTGTAAGCTCAGAGCACAGAGAGAAGACACACATAAGTGTAAATAGAGAGAGTGGAAATTAGTCCACCCACAAAAGTGGTGAACGAACCCACTGACCTGATCAACACATGTCAACCTGCAGTGTAAAGGGGACAGGATGATAGCAGCAGCTCGGGTTGGTTTTTACACTTTTCCATTAGTTGACAGCAGCAGGGACATTTTTAGTTCCTGCCCGGTTCCAAGCAAACCGAGGCAATCTGAAAAAGTGTGGTCAACAGACTGCATGCCACCGATTGGCTGGTCAGTGGTGTCACCGTCATGAGGGCGTCTCCTTAATGAAAAGAGGATTTGTAATTTTCATTGGTACTCACCAGCTTCACTATCTTGGAGAGAGCACTGCTGCAAGAACATCATTCGACTCCTCAAACCCCTCATCAAACTAGATATAAAATGTGACAGCTGGAGACGATGTGGCGCATCATTACCATTTCTTTTGGGACTGCCCAAAATTGCTGGCTGGGAATTCATGAAACTCTGTGGGAGGTTTTTAAGATAACATTTGATATTCATTTTGTAAATTTGTACTTGGGCCTGGTTGCTGGTTCGGTCCGGGGGGGCACACAAAACTCTTACAAGCGCTATTAGCGGCCAGCAAAAAATCAATAACCAGAAAGTGGCAAATCCAACTCCACCAACACGTGAGGATTGGTGTAATGTGGTTTTTGAAATATTTAAAATGGAAAAAATGACATTTTCCTTAAGAAATTTGAAAAGACAAATTCTACAAAATATGGAGTAAATGGATTATGTTTGTGTCCCCCCTCCGCCCTGAAATTAGGTAACACCAGCCCTGAATTGGTGCATCTCACCTGTATGTACATCGACCCTCTACTTGAATGTACTTTATGTAAATAAGTTAAACATGCTGCATTATGTAAACACTGTCGAGCCACCGAGTTCACTTTTTGTTATCTGAATGTAAAACAAAAGGAGTAAGAAAAAGTTTTTTGACTAAATAATATCACTTCATTGTAACAAGTCCTTTATCAAAAAAAAAAAACCTGAGGGAAATGACATCACAAAAAAGTCTGACCAAAAGTCACACACCAAGACGCAGGCACACCGTCGCCTCGACGGCCACCTGTCGCATACAAATGACATCACAGGATGTTCGGCCACACACACGAGGCGGTGCTCGACCGATCGAGCCAAGCAGAGAGGACCCTGTCTGCGCCGTGAAACAGAAGCAAAGCAGAGCCTGGGGATCTCACTACAAACTGCTCGTAGGTTTGGCTGTTTAAGGCCAAGAGTTCAGTGAACTGTGATTCAGTCTAATGGCTCTGACACAGGATCCATGCTTTTATCTGTTCAGCTCATTCTTTCCTCTCAGCCTAAGAGTGAGACTTTTGCTGCCTGTGATGGTGACGCAGCAGCGCCTGCCTTTGATTTTCTGTCAAAGTCAAAAGACGACACAAGAATGGAGGCCGATGAGGGAGGGCCGATGACAGCAGAGACAAGAAGAAGACAACGGAGCAGTAACTGAGATTTTACGGCTGAAATCTGATCTCCACAGCTCATCCCAGAGTGGGCCACAGGGGTACGAACAGCAACACGAGCTATGCAGTCAAAAACAAAGCCACCCAAGTAGCAGCGATGCCGCCTCTTAAAGCCGGGACTTTAGCTTTGGCCATCTGCAACCTCACAGCTCGGAGGATCCTCCACAGCTTTTTAAAGACCTCGTCTGTTAGGATAAATGTGGCTCCTGCAGGTGCTGTAGGGAAGGATAGTTAATGGGCAGTTACATCTGCTCAGCTCACACTCTTCACAGTTCTACTGGAATCCCAGTGCACACCAGTCAGTGAGTCGGGCAAAGTGAGAAATCCCAGTGTTCATCATCATTTCCAGAAAAGTGAGGATGAGATTCACATCTTTTTGGCAGCTAACCTCCAAGTGCAGAACAAACCCCAGGAAATAAGGAACAAGTGGATCAGTGCACTTTGAACCTGCAAGTCAACCCTGTACTTCAGAGACGTTTCCATTAAAGCTGATGTACAGGGTCCTAAAATACTACAAAGTCAACATGATTTCATCCTCATCAGAGCCACAGATATGATCACATCATAAATCTTTGTCTGCAGCGTCTGGTGCTGCTGAGCATAACGACACAAAGATCCAGCTTTAGTTCTGAGCAGAGCTTTGGGAAAAGCTAAGGTCTGTCAAAGCCTGACTGGCTGCTGGCTGCTGACTGCTGCGTTACACAGATGCTCTCTGACAGGGAAGTGTTGTGAACCAGGGAAAGTCGTCCACTACAGGACTCAGCACCGGAGCATGTTCCCGCCCCGTGCTTCCTGTGCACTGCGGCGGTCTGCGCCTTTCCCCACGAGCTGCTTCTGTGTAGCAGAGCTCAGAGCATGAATCTGACTTCTGCTGCTTTCTCTTCCTCTCCCACAGAGGCCCTCAGACAGTCGGTCCTCTCACTCGCGCTCTAATTTCCTTCACAGTGTCCTGAAAGTAGCCCACATTTGGCTGACTGACGTGCTGAGCAACGTCTCCTCTCACTGCCAAGAGCACCATATGTTTATGCTCCAGATGATGACTGTGCTGTCTGCAAGGCTGCCATCTTTAAACTATCAGTTGGAGAGAGACAGTGGGAGGGTGTGGTTGGAGGAATGAAGGTGGGGGCGGTTGGGGATGGTTTTTTGACATGTTGAGTGGCATTAAAGTGGTGAGCGGTGCCAGTGATGAGAACCTGCAGTAACTTTAATGTGATCTGTCGTTCCTGGCTTTGTTGAACTCTGAAGCGATGTTGCCTCTAATGTTTCACGTGTCTGAACACACCAACTCCCTGAGCGGACACTTGGACCACTGTGAGCAGCAGCAGACGTGTGCACTGTGGTCACGCCAGCATCCAAGTTACCTGTTTATTAAAATAATCAGATTACAGCATTTATGTTAGACTACTTTTAATTGACTGCTTTATCCCACTTACAATGAAAATTTTAAAAAATCTTGTTCATGACCTGTGTAGCATGTTAACACTGTTGGAAGGAAAAATAACCTGAACTCCAAGTTTGAAAACACAACTTTCTGTTTTTTGCTCTGACTGTATTATGAGTCTGTAACTCTGTCTGCAAAATACAGTAAATAATGACCAATGTTGGGCAATTAATTATATAGTTACTTCTTCAATAAAGTAACTGAGTTATGCAAACAACAAAGTATTTTGCAGCTGTTTACCTAAAAATGCAGCCAAGGCGTTTTTTAACAAACATTTCAAACTATTTACAGAACAATCAGCTGTTCTGCATCAAATCTGATGCCACACAAATTATTTGTGCCGCTCCAAAAATAATTTCTGTCCACTATGAGATGAAGGAGAACAACAGCCTGATACCTGCAGGCCTGACAGCAGCAGATGTTTCACTGCTGTAACACCTGTAACACTCAGCAGGCGCCTCATTGTTCTGACACACAACAACACTACTGACTACACTACACACTAACTACACACTAACTACACACTGACTACACACTAACTACACACTAACTACACACTAACTACACACTGACTACACACTAACTACACACTGACTACACACTAACTACACACTAACTACACACTGACTACACACTAACTACACACTAACTACACACTGACTACACACTGACTACACACTGACTACACACTAACTACACACTAACTACACACTAACTACACACTGACTACACACTAACTACACACTAACTACACACTGACTACACACTAACTACACACTGACTACACACTGACTACACACTAACTACACACTAACTACACACTGACTACACACTAACTACACACTGACTACACACTGACTACACACTAACTACACACTGACTACACACTAACTACACACTAACTACACACTGACTACACACTGACTACACACTAACTACACACTAACTACACACTGACTACACACTGACTACACACTGACTACACACTAACTACACACTAACTACACACTAACTACACACTGACTACACACTAACTACACACTGACTACACACTGACTACACACTGACTACACACTAACTACACACTAACTACACACTAACTACACACTGACTACACACTAACTACACACTAACTACACACTAACTACACACTGACTACACACTGACTACACACTAACTACACACTGACTACACACTAACTACACACTAACTACACACTGACTACACACTAACTACACACTAACTACACACTGACTACACACTGACTACACACTAACTACACACTAACTACACACTAACTACACACTGACTACACACTGACTACACACTGACTACACACTAACTACACACTAACTACACACTGACTACACACTAACTACACACTTACTACACACTAACTACACACTAACTACACACTGACTACACACTGACTTCACACTGACTACACACTTACTACACACTAACTACACACTAACTACACACTGACTACACACTGACTTCACACTGACTACACACTAACTACACACTAACTACACACTGACTACACACTGACTACACACTTACTACACACTAACTACACACTAACTACACACTGACTACACACTGACTTCACACTGACTACACACTTACTACACACTAACTACACACTAACTACACACTGACTACACACTGACTTCACACTGACTACACACTTACTACACACTAACTACACACTAACTACACACTGACTACACACTGACTTCACACTGACTACACACTTACTACACACTAACTACACACTAACTACACACTGACTACACACTGACTTCACACTGACTACACACTAACTACACACTAACTACACACTGACTACACACTAACTACACACTAACTACACACTAACTACACACTGACTACACACTAACTACACACTAACTACACACTAACTACACACTAACTACACACTAACTACACACTAACTACACACTAACTACACACTGACTACACACTGACTACACACTGACTACACACTAACTACACACTAAATACACACTGACTACACACTAACTACACACTTACTACACACTAACTACACACTGACTACACACTGACTACACACTGACTACACACTGACTACACACTAACTACACACTGACTACACACTAACTACACACTAACTACACACTAACTACACACTGACTACACACTAACTACACACTAACTACACACTGACTACACACTGACTACACACTGACTACACACTAACTACACACTAACTACACACTGACTACACACTAACTACACACTAACTACACACTGACTACACACTAACTACACACTAACTACACACTAACTACACACTGACTACACACTGACTACACACTAACTACACACTAACTACACACTGACTACACACTAACTACACACTGACTACACACTGACTACACACTAACTACACACTGACTACACACTGACTACACACTGACTACACACTAACTACACACTGACTACACACTGACTACACACTAACTACACACTGACTACACACTGACTACACACTGACTACACACTGACTACACACTAACTACACACTAACTACACACTGACTACACACTAACTACACACTAACTACACACTAACTACACACTAACTACACACTGACTACACACTAACTACACACTGACTACACACTGACTACACACTAACTACACACTGACTACACACTAACTACACACTGACTACACACTGACTACACACTGACTACACACTAACTACACACTAACTACACACTGACTACACACTAACTACACACTAACTACACACTGACTACACACTAACTACACACTAACTACACACTGACTACACACTGACTACACACTAACTACACACTGACTACACACTAACTACACACTGACTACACACTGACTACACACTAACTACACACTGACTACACACTAACTACACACTGACTACACACTAACTACACACTAACTACACACTGACTACACACTAACTACACACTAACTACACACTGACTACACACTAACTACACACTAACTACACACTGACTACACACTGACTACACACTAACTACACACTGACTACACACTAACTACACACTGACTACACACTGACTACACACTAACTACACACTGACTACACACTAACTACACACTGACTACACACTAACTACACACTGACTACACACTAACTACACACTAACTACACACTGACTACACACTAACTACACACTGACTACACACTAACTACACACTAACTACACACTGACTACACACTAACTACACACTGACTACACACTGACTACACACTGACTACACGCTAACTACACACTAACTACACACTGACTACACACTGACTACACACTAACTACACACTGACTACACACTAACTACACACTAACTACACACTGACTACACACTAACTACACACTAACTACACACTGACTACACACTAACTACACACTGACTACACAAGATTTGTGCTAAACGTGGCAAAACACTCACATCTCAAACACGCCGTCACTCCTAAAACTTCCCCCTCCCTAAACAACTAAATGCCATGTTGCCCTATCGGTTTTTGATTGGTCCACATGGTACATTTTTCCACCAATAGGAAAGGCTGGGGGTGTTTTTGTTTTTGCTCGCAGGCTTTCGAGCGTTTTCCTTATAAAACGCAGTTTTTACCGTTTCTTCCTGTAGTAAATATAAACAACACGCTGTCATTAACGTGGCTTCACTCCACACCGCTGTGGGCACATAAGGACGCTGTCAGAGCCTGTCAACCACGTTGATTAGCTGCGTATATACGAATGTGAATCGCATCATTGGCTGGACTGTGGGATAAGGTGGCATCGTTCCCATACGGGAGCAGCCAGTCACTGACTGACACTGCAGAACAGGATTGTTAAAGTTTTCATTTTAATTAGATTTTTTTGTGCGTGTGCAACGCAGATTTTCTGTGCGCAGAGACCGTGCGCAGTGCGCTGGTCTACGCCAGGTCCTCACAACTATGATTTACACTGTTTCACCTCACGTTCATCATTACAACAAAAAGTACCATTAAGATATTGTCATGCTATGCAGCATTTAAAAAGGAAAGATGGCAACTCGTTACAGAGCTTCCATCTGTAACTCCACACTTGCTACATTCAGAGGTTCCCATAGATGAATATTCACAGTCGTTTGTGTGGTTCTGCCGTTGTTGCAGTCTGAGTGGTTGTACGGTCTACAAGACAAACTGCTGTTTGAGTTTATCCACATGGAGAATAAAGCGTCGCTGCATGCCAGCTACAATAAAGAAGAAACTTATCAGTCTCCAAGCAGGACAGTGCATGTTAGAGCTCATTAAGCAGCATGAGTCTGTAACAGCTTCCTGATGGTGAACTTCTTTTCCTGAGGAAGAATATAGAAGAGCAGCTTTTCATTTCCAAGCTTTCCTTAGAAAGGCAGTAATCTCTGTTAGCTGATATTGATGGAGAGCATGCTGTGGCAGTGTTTGGCCCTGGGTGGGTACGTCTGCCCAGGAGCCCGTGACATGTTTATGCTCCGTAATCATTCTCCTTGCAGAGAGGCGTGTTGTTCTCCTGTCTGTGCCGAGCTCTTCCAGATCCTCGTACGCTGTGTTGTTTTCTTCTCCTCATCTTTCTCCTCTGTTGCAGCTTGGCATGCGTTTGACAACCCTAATCTGGCCGCGTTCAGGACTATAATATATGTTTTTAGGATCCCCCCCCCCCTTCTGTCTCATGTGTCATCTTTGCAGGAAAAGTCTGTTTATTTCCGTCTTGCCTGTAGGAAGTGTGTGTCCTCCCTGCATGTGGATCAGCTTCACTGTGGGTGGAGGTGACTCGTGTTCTCTCTGCTGTGACAGGCAAGGGTGCACACACACACACACACACACACAGACACACACACACACACGCGCACACACACACACACACACACACACACACACACACACACACACACACACACACAGGATCATGACCTGGACAGTGTGGAGGATTCTAAGCTCTGCTGCTTCTATGCAGCCTTCGGGGGTCTATTACAGGTTGTCCCAAACTTAACCCTGTGCCTGCCAGCGTCAGCTCACTGTGGCTCACAGGGATATAATGCAGGGCAATTACCTCTGATTTAACCTTAACACGAAATAGTCATGCTTGCCAAACAAGGCCATGCAATAATAGTAGGTTACAGCAGAGGCAGGGCTCAGTGTGCTTTTATTGGTGCTCCAGTGAACAAACAGTGTAATTACCTGCCAGGATACTGTGTCAGCCTTAGTCAGGTTTACTGACTTCACTCATTTCTATTTTTTGACAACAAGACACACGTTTTGTTATCTTGGATTTTTTTTTTTTTTTGATGCCTCACTCTGAAGATTTTATTAAACAGCTCTATTGCTGGGAGGATATTGACAACTGCTGTAGTTCCAGAGCATAATTTGAGTCACTAGCTTGTGTTCATAATGATAACACAGCTGCTGCTAAGCTTTGCTAATCTGGTGCACACAGCTAATGCTAGCCTTTGGCCCTCAATAACTCAAGAATGTGTTCAAGGCTGTATTACACATTTACACATACAGAGCTGATCCTAAGAGTGTCAGCTCTATCAGCTGCTTTATACAGACACAGTAAAAAATTCAGTTCCCCCCCAAAATCAGCTGATCTTACCAGGTTACCTAAATATAACCAGAGGTAAGCAACAGCAACAAATGTCAGTTATTATATTGACATTTTATTCAGTTTTATTTATACAGCACCAAATCACAACAACAGTTGAGACACTTTATATAGTAAGGTAATGACCGTACAATGATACACAGTCATGTGACCCCCTATGAGCAGCACTTTGGCGACAGTGGGAAGGAAAAATTCCCTTTTAACAGGAAGAAACCTCCAGCAGAACCAGGCTCAGGGAGGGGCGGCCATCTGCTGTGATTGGTTGGGGTGAGAGAACGTGGGAGGGTGTGGTTGGAGGAATAAAGACATGCTGTGGAAGAGAGACAGAGGTTAATAACAGATATGATTCAATGCAGAGAGGTCTGTTAATACATAGTGAGTGAGAAAGGTGACTGGAAAGGAAAAACTCAGTGCATCATGGGAATCCCCCAGCAGCCTACGTCTATTGCAGCATAACTAAGGGAGGATTCAGGGTCACCTGGTCCAGCCCTAACTATATGCTTTAGAAAAAAGGAAAGTTTGAAGCCTAATCTTGAAAGTAGAGATAGTGTCTGTCTCCTGAATCCAAACTGGAAGCTGGTTCCACAGAAGAGGGGCCTGAAAACTGAAGGCTCTGCCTCCCATTCTACTTTTAAATACTCTAGGAACAACAAGTAGGCCTGCAGAGCGAGAGCGAAGTGCTCTAATAGGGTGATATGGTACTACAAGGTCATTAAGATAAGATGGGGCCTGATTATTTAAGACCTTGTATGTGAGGAGCAGGATTTTGAATTCTGGATTTAACAGGAAGCCAAAACAGGAGAAATCTGCTCTCTCTTTCTAGTCCCTGTCAGGACTCTTGCTGCAGCATTTTGGATCAGCTGAAGGCTTTTCAGGGAGTTTTTAGGACTTCCTGATAATAATGAATTACAGTCGTCCAGCCTGGAAGTAATAAATGGAAGAACTAGTTTTTCAGCGTCACTCTGAGACAGGATATTTCTAATTTTAGAGATGTTGCACAAATGGAAGAACGCAGTCTTACATATTTGTTTAATATGTGCGTTGAAGGACATGTCCTGGTCAAAAATGACTCCAAGGTTCCTCACAGTGTTACTGGAGGCCAAGGTAATGCCAATATCCTAAATTCAGAGATGTGTAATTAAAAATGTTGTTTTCCGATGGTGGAAACACAGCAAAGTGCTGTTTCTCTCATGTTGTGTATCTGAGGTTATATTTCCCTATAGTGAAGATGTGTCGAGGACAAAGGACCAGATTTTTTTCTTATTATGTTACGAGATTAGAAAGAATGTGCACTTTGTTGTCTGTGTGAGACAGATTATGCAGCAGGACGATGATAGTTCATAAATGGCTTGTTTGTTGTTTTTCCTGCAAACTGTGGCACAACCAGTCATTAGGTCTACTTTTCACACAGGGTACGTTTGGATAGCGTTCCTCCTTAATAAAGGCCATCGTTATTTTAAACTTTAGAGATTGTGTCTATTTACTGATATTAATGTTTGATTAAGGATCTGAAACATGTAAATGGGACAAATACTCAATAATGAAATACATAATACAAACAGGAAGTGGACAAATCCTTTCAAAGTAGTGAAGCTGGACGTTTTATAGTCTTACTGGTTTAGTAATAGTCACAGGTGAGCTCATGTTTCCTGTCTTGCGTGTAAGAGTTGTTGTGCCAGAGGCAAATGTCCATCAGAGATAATAAAATGTACTGACTGAATGTGGCTTGTCTGGCATGTTTTTCTCAGCAAACTTGACTTCCTGCTTTCATTATATTTACGTTACATAATGCAGTAATGCCGTGACATCATTATAGTTCCTCTCAAAGCAAAAAACTCAACAAGCTTGTCTTCAGTCACCTATTAAGCAGCATTAACTAGAAGTATCATGTTTGTGACTTAGTGCCAGGTGTGTAACGACCGGGCAGGAATAAAGTACAGCTTTATCTGATGAGCCACTCCATCTCCCTCTCTCGCTTGATCCTGAAGGAGGCTGTAAACCAAGCAGGGAGCTCAGCTCCTCATACAAAATCCTCCCTTTGTGAGCAGAAACAGGTGAGCAGAGGCATCGCTGCCTCCAAAATACCTGGGCAGCACTGGTCTCCTTCATGAAAGTCTGGAGAGGACTTGCAGCCACAGCAGGGAGGCGTGTTACAGCACATGGAGCTGATCTGTAGACACAGCTGTTATAAAGCAGCAGGAGCCCTGCTAAAGACCAACGCACAGGTTTATAAAATTACAGCTTTTCTGGGCTGTTTCTTGCATCTTGGCACACTTTTGTCTTTTCTGTGGTATGAACTGTTGCACCTGGTTCAACTAACATGCTGCACATCATCCAGGTGATTCAACAAAAACAGGCAGCCTGCTAACAATGCTAACAGTGTCAGTGCTCTCAAGCGTTTCACCTGCACAGGATCTGTATTTAAAGCCAATGATTGATTTGAAGTTAATGCTGAAAACGGGGGTTCTCTGCACCACAGAAACCCACGTGCGTTTGTCAACACAGTGCACGTTCATTAAGGGAGGATACTGCAACCAATGCCAATGAACACAAACTACTGTGGAGTTTAGGGAGCTTTCGAGTAAGCGACTTCTTTGAATGCAGTGTTTTAGGTCTGTAAGGACAATGCTTCCTGCTGTGAAAGCTGTTTGGATCCACAGTAAGGCCTCCTCGTATGCTTCAGCCTCAGCTGTGATCCAAACCATGTCTGTCTGTTGTTGTGCTCCACTGCTCATTGTACACACACGTGACTGCCGAGGGAATGTCTAGGAATCCTCCCAAACCCAAGTCACTTGGCTTTAGCGGCGGCTCCGAGTGCGTCCTCTCTCGTGAAGAATAAATGAACGCCCGTCTTGCCCTCGCTGCCGTCCTCCCTCAGGCCCTCGTGAGTGCGGCTTGGCCGTCTGACTGGTGCAGCTGAACAATGGCTGGCATCTGACACCGTTTGGCGGCGTGCTGCTGTAATCACAGGATGGAGCAGTTTCTTAGTTTTTATATACGAGCACATGTTCTACGATGTGTTTGGCTTCTCATGTGTGTTGCAGCCATTCTGGAGTTACTCGTCTGTATTAGTTACAATGTTGTTGTTCAGAGAAGTTACCAAGTGAAATTGTTACAGTGTTACAGAGGAAGTGGACTGTAACACACGTCGTGAGGAAGATGGAAATGAGGGCCAATCAGCTCTGGACTGACAACAAGCTTCAATCATCATGGTCTTCATGTTGTTTAACATTGCCAGTCATAGTGTTCTGGCATGGAAACACCATCACACCACATGTACCATAACCGCCTGCTGAGCCTGGTTCTGCCGGAGGTTTCTTCCTGTTAAAAGGGAGGTTTTCCTTCCCACTGTCTGATTTGGTGCTATCTAAACAAGAGGAGAGGGTTTCTGTGGGAGAAATGTGCCTTTGGTTACATTTAAACACAGGACACAGAGCCTCAAACTGGAAATACTTTATGGCCAGCTAAGCATCAGTGTTGTCTCTCATTTCAAGAGATGGCTGTAACAATGGCTTTCCCATTTGTGCCTCATCTTACGGTCTTTTACTTTTTATGCCGCTGTGCCTCTGTGAGCGTCCAGTAATGCCTGTACGTACACATGAGTGTGTGTGAAACTGCCTCCGTGCTGCTGCTGATGTCTGCTCTTTTTCACACTCCTTTCTGTTTTTCTTCCTCCCAGCTCTCCTTGTATAAACACAATGTGCACTAATAACCCTGACACAGCCCACTTTGATTGGTCTTTCATTTCCTATGCAGGGAAACCACAGAGGCACACACGCACACACGGTCAGCACCGACTCGGGGCTTATTTATCCAGCCTCGTTCCTAATGTGTGCAGCAGACAGGTTTAAAAGCCCTGGCAGCTCCACACAGTCAAACGACTTAGAGCAGCCATGAAAAGATTGGGTTTCCTGCTCCTCTGAGGGCAACTAACGAGCCCACATATGTGCGTGTGCAGGCACACACACGCACACACACGCACACACGCGCACACTCGCACACACACACACACACACACACGCACACACGCGCAGGCCTTTCTTCATCTTGTAACACAGTTACATGCCGCACCATGACCATCGTTCAGAGCTTTCACCCACTTCTACCAACCAGGATTTTTCCAGCTCCAGCTTCCAGTTCGGTCTGGCGGCGCCCCACGCCCACGGCTTTGCACCACGTCCTACCCAGAATGCTCTTGTTAGCATGTTCCAACATCAGTTGGTGTCACGTGCCCAATGAAAGCCAGAGCCATAAAAGTCTTCATACTGTGATGGTGACTGCTAATAAACACAGTGTCAAACAGCAGTAATGCTGAGTGGATATTATGGATGTTATTTACGCTGCTGCAGACACACTGAGCACAATCAGATGAGGGATTGTACACAGAGAGAGTGGCACCGGTTTAGTTTTATGGTCTGTTAGTGTTAGCTCTGTGGATTAAAGCCTGCAGCAGGAACTAACGTGAGTTCACAAATATGAACAACACAGTGCTGCTTGGACGAAAGCCTTCCAACACATCACTGGACAAATGTGTATTTTTGATGTACATCCTCACTGTAAGCTGGAGCCACTGTGGCATCACCCACTCGTGCTAAACTCTTTTTGTGACACTGTGACGTTCGTGCTTTGGGAGCCAGCAGAGGTCATATTTGGATCACAGGGTAGAGCGGTCAGTGAGGTCAGTGAGGACACATCAATGAAGCGTCGTCTGCAATGCCGAAACATCCCCCACCGATCAGCTGCTTCCACAAACTATCCACACAGGCCAAACGGACTGTTTGTAGCAGACGGTAAACACGCTTTCTAACTCTGTTTATTTGGACATTTTAACATGAGAGTCTGTGATCAGTGAAGGAGCTGCAGTTCTGCAAAGCAAGTGAAAACGAATACCTGACAGATGCCCAGGTAATGGAAATTTCACATTTGCTGGTATAGCAATCTAAACTGAAACCCTTTGTTTGGTTGTGTCTGAAAACCTCCCACAGTTTGATGTCATAAACATATTTATAAACCATAAACAAATAAAAAGATTCTCTTTGTGTTTTTACAGGTGACGAGCTCAGAGCAGAGCTGAGAAAAGAGCCAGGCGTCTGACTGGGAGGGCGCCTCCTAGAGTCGATGTTCTGGCCCAGTATGCTGACTGGTAACCTGTATATTGTTGTTCTACTCCAGGCCTCGAGGGCTGGTGTCCTGCAGGTTTTAGATCTCACCCTGGGTCAACACACCTGAATCACATGACTAGTTTATTAGCAGGTCTCTGGAGAACTTCAGGACATGTTGCCATTGAGCCATTTGAATCAGCTGTGATGGATCAAGGACACACCTAAACCTGCAGGACACCGGCCCTCGAGGCCTGGAGTTGGACTCCCTGGAACAACCTCTAACTGAGCTCTCAAAGTACTTTACAATACCCAGTCCTTTTATTCTGTGCCTCAGCACCTGGTCTAACCCTCCCACACACACTCACAGTACCATGAATGCATCAGTGATAACTCAGGGCTCAGGATCTTGGCCAAAGCCTATGAGTTTGCTTCCATGAGTGCATGTCTAACTGGCTGGCTCTGTCTCTTCCCACAGAAAATTACATCGTAATTATATGATGAAAATATGCTTTTGTCAGCGCTGGAAACAGTCTTACAAAGCTTCACTAGTGTCCTGTCAACAGTTTTATGGATGTCTCTTAATTCATGATGGTTGGCTAAACTGGAGGCATTTCAGCAAGGCTGAGCCAGCTCAGCTCAGCTCAGCTCAAGATCATTACCTTCCAAAGTCACACTGTTCTTGTAAAACAGGCCTTTGGTTTAAAATATGCTGAACACAGCAACACAGAACACTGTGCTCCACAGCAGAGTGGGCTTTATCATCGCACTTTATCTGTAACACACCCCAATCACACAAAGCCTAAAAACAGAGGCTGTGATGTGCCCAAATATACCCAATCAATGTCTTGATGCATGCTCAGTCATCAGGTCAGTAATGCAACGGGACCTTTGGATCATGGCTGTGCAGACCACACGTTCTGCAGCTGTCAGTGCAGCGAGGTGTACCTGCTGAAGCTGTGAATGTAGATTTGTATTGGAAACAAAGCAGAGACTTGGAACTGAACACATTTCAGTCACAATGCCTTTGAGCTGGAATCCACTCCTGGAGGTAGATGATAACTCCTCACATCACAGGTTGTCATCATCTCCTCCACTTGTTTTATTTTGACTGGTTTCTTGGAAAGGATGCTGATGAAGCTCCCAGCATGGAGCCACATGTTGTGATCAGTGTCATACTGAAGAATCAATAATGAGATTATTACTGTATTTATTTGCTTTCTGTCCTTTCCTCTTTGTGTTAAATCTCCTGGTTAGCCTCCACCAACTCCAGCTGTTAGGTGCTCCCACCCATAAAAACAGCTGTTACCACTGAACCTGCATCATTAAACACTAAAATAAACACTGACATTCACCTCATATCCTAATTCTTTTTCTGTGTGAACATCCTGCACATCAGTGCTCCTGTGGCCGTGACGTTAAACTGCAGTCAGTCAGGTCTGAGGGTGAAAAGCCTCCTTTGTCTCGCAGCCTCAGACCTTGTCCAGCTTCTAATGGCTCCTACTGGAAGTCACAGCTAAATTGAACGTCTCGCCAAAGCAGATGTTGGATAGAGGCCGGTGTGTGTGTGTGTGTGTGTGTGTGTGTGTGTGTGTGTGTGTGTGTGTGTGTGTGTGTGTGTGTGAGAGAGAGAGAGAGAGAGAGAGAGAGAGGGAGAAGATGAAAAGATTAAACGGTGAAGGAGCAAAAATGAGGTGTTTGTGCATTTCAGCCTGCATCCACACAGCGATGCAGCTTCAGCACGATTTAGCAGCAGCTAAATGTTTGCAGATGTTTGCAGCTACAGCTTAGGTAGGTGTTCGATTTCACAGCGAGCCTCTGCAAATGTAAAAGTGTGCCTGGCCTGTGTGAATAGTCTGGATCCTGCCCGCATTAATCAGTACATTTCATCATGTTACGCAACAATTCATGGAGCGTGGCACAATGGCAGGGCTGGGAAACTCTGTTATGGCTTTGATGGCACACGTGCTGACCTATCAGAGCTAACGGTGACATGGGAGTCGTCTTGGTGCCAGTGTAGAAGCTCTGCTTTGGGTGTGCGTGCGTGAGCGTGTTTCTGGTATTAGCTGCTGTGGATCAAAAGCTGTGGACAGCAGGGGAACGTTTGAGTTTTGTCAGTGTTTCCGTGCAGACAGCCGAGTGTTTAAAACTGCAGGTGAGGTCAGGCGGACCAGGGGAGCACTACAAATGCAATGGCATGCTGGGAAATCCAGCTGAAGGCAGCTGTTTTCCATATTTTAGGTGTTGACGAGGTGAAAAAGGGGGCGAGGTCTTTGGAAATACTAGTTCAGACAAGTGTGTGGAAGGAAGCGAAGTCCAAGCAGGAGAGGTGGTGAGCAGTTCAGTGTCAACATAAACAATCAGGAATTTACACGCTTACTTGCTGCATCCACAAACTAGCTTATCTGTTTGCATTGTTCTGGCCAAGAGCTGCAAAGACTGTGCTGCTCACCACAGTGATGAATGACGAGATCACAGCGTGCTCGATCTCCTCAAAACAATCCAAAAGTTAAATATACTTGAACTTTGATTAGATTTACACCAGCTGTACACAAGCTGTGTGCGCTGGGCCTTTAATCAACGTGCACTTAGAGTCTGGAGGCAATTACTGGTTGATTTATGAAGTAGTAGCTCGTTTCTCAGTCGGCGCGGGAGTTCACCCTCGAGGTATATCCTTGCCAGTCCTGCTTGAACCTCATGCGTGTGGTTTCTGAAGGAAAGTCTACTGGTGCTGTCCAGGTTTCCACTGCGATCATCCAGGAAACCAGACTGATGCTAGCCGCTCCACAGTCTGTTTGGTGAGCTTGTACTCTCTTCTTCATGACTTTTGTGCACTGGCCCAGGTACGACATCACGTCCTCGACTCCTCGCTCCTTCACTGCACCCTACACCCTCTTCCTTCCGCTCACGTTCTTTGCTCCACCCGCTGCCTCCTCTCACTGTAGATCACAATGTTGTTTTTGACGCCCACCTGACCTCATCCGTGAGTCGCTGAATCACAGCAGCATCACTGAGTCTTATTTTTGGCGCATCCTTCACTGCAGGACGTGTGCTAATCCACACTCACAGAAATGATGTCCCACTGTGTCAGAAACACTCTGTGCTCATTCATCAAAGAACCAATTCATAGTAACAATGAAACTGTTTCTGTCTTCAGCTCAGCTGCTTTGAAGCCATACAGTCTGTGGAGCAGTGTGCTGGCTGTGATGTGGTGCGTGTCGTAGCAGATGTGTGGGAGTCAGCTGATTACACTTGATCTCTTAAGTCTGTGTGATAAATTCTACCTGCGTGGAAATGTTCCTGTTCACCTGTAATACAGTCCAAATACAGCAGGTCATGTGAACACAGAGGGTGACGAACCACAAAGCCGCTAATCTGCAAAGATTAATGCACACTGACAAAGATCTAGACAACAGTCTCTGCCACAGTGTCTGCACCAGGATTATATAATGAGTGTAACAAAAGATGGATGTGGCTGTGTCATTCCAGCCGTAATCCAACCTCATCCCCTTTAAAAACCATTATAGGCACCAAACAGAGAGCAAGAGCTGCCAATGCAGCCGAGACAGATCTGACCTGATGTGGGTTTGTTACATAAGGAAAATAGTCCCTCTCTGTGGAGTGGATACAGGAAGAAACACCAACATGCACTTAATTAAAGGAAAAACCCAGCAGCAGGCAATGGCAGCACACTTTATTATGTAATGAAGTGTACTCACATATATGTTTCCAGTCTTACTGACTCACCTGTAGGTCATACTGGGATCACTGGTGTCAGCATTTTATTCTTTACACACATGTTTGCAGCCCACTGCAGGTACACGTCCTCCATAACATCCACAGTCGGCCTCCTACTGACAAGCTGACAAATGTCCTACTGCTTAGCTCCCTCATAAGAATCTGACCTTTGACCTTTTGTCACAGGGCCTAAAAGCCTGACAGTGCACCTGCCTGCCACCCTGAAACCGACAGGACACACACACACACACACGCACACACACGCACACACACACGCACACGCACACGCGCACACACGCACACACACACGCACACGCACACGCGCACACGCACACACACACGCACACGCACACGCACACACACACGCACACGCGTACACGCGCACACGCACACACACACGCACACGCACACACACACGCACACGCACACGCGCACACGCACACATACTGCTCATACTGAGCAGATGAATTTCCCTGAAACTGATCTGCTCGAAGGACCCTGAAGAATTTTAACTGTCTTGTAAAATATTCAAAGAGGGTTTTCCTTCAGAAAGCCGACACTGACCAATAAACTCGCAGCATTTCACACTGCCAACTGGAAAAACTTACAGGGGTCTGCATACATGCAGACGTATGCAGGGCATTATTGCTACCATGCCAGCATGCCCAGTGAGAGGGGTTATATGCAGCTTAGTGGCAAAAGCATCCCAGAAGCTGGCCGGTTACACCTGTGGAAGATGGTGGAGACAGCCCATCATTAAAGCAGTAAATATCCTCTGGAAGAAAATGCTCATGCATCCAGCTGAGCTCCAAACACGATGAAAAACACCGCTCGCTCTCTGTCTCGTTTTTCATGTGTCTGCTTTCCTACCGCTTGGCCCCTGGTTGCAGACATTCAGCGCTCCGCCTCTGATGGAAAACTTCACTCCATTCGCATCAGCAGCTCGTATTTTGGCTGGGCTGGTCCCAACGTCGGATCAAACGCCTTAGCAGACGTCTGCGCTGAGCTTCACAGCCACGGTGCAAGGAATCCAGACGTTACGCAATATCCCGACAGGGTCGAGGGGATATCTCGCTTAGAGACGTGTGAGGTTTGTCGGGGCGTCGCATTGGAAACACAAGTGGACATGTGCTAGGAAAAAAGAGGATGTTAACAGTTAGGCCTCTTAAATCTGTGATGTTCAGAGGATGCAGGCCTGAGATATGATAAGTTACTCTGGAGTTCCTCAGCCAGTGTTAATGCATGCTGTGCCATAGTATATACACCTGCCTGTGTACAAAGTCAGACTCATCACTATGTTTGCAGCAGACGTTTTACTGTCTTTGGTTTTTGTCTCCTGAGCAGCAGACAGACACGTTTGTCAGGAGCCCACACAGTTTAAAGATGTGGTCTTCCAGGTTATTATGTCATTATAAATCAAGATTAATGGTACAAGGTGCTTTCAATGCTTCTATCAAATGAATAATGTGAGGGAGAGCGACGGGTGGAAGTGACGGAGCCTCTGTGGTGGATCTGTAGGGCTGTAATAATCAGTGCTCTGAACAGTGCGCACAAACGCACACTCTCCTCCGATGTGTCGGCCTGCTCGCTCTCTCACGCCACCTCACGCTGCAAACCTGCTGCCCTTTCACCTTCACCCTCCCTCCCCACACACATCTCAGAGGTACTACAACTGGGTTAGTGGCGCAGCAGGCGGCCGTGGTGGAGGTGGTGTGGACCGTTTCCAGGAATAACACTCGTCCCCTTCCCTGCTCTCTGATCCGTTGCTGATTTTCCAGTTTTCACAAGTGAGCCTGGAAAGTGTGAGTAAGCATTTCCTGTGGAAAGCTACAGTGTCGGCGTAGTAATCAGGCTTTGGAGCGATGAGAAGGTGTGGAAACGTGGAAACGTGAAGAGAAAAGCAAAATGCTGCGTCAGCATGAGAGTGACAGATCCACATGTGCTCAGAGTGTTCACGGAGAAGGGAGGGGTGGAGGTGCAGAGAGGGAATGCCAGGTCAGGAGGTCAGAGGTCAGAGACGCTGCACAAGGCCTGCTCTATAAAGGAGATATTCACCTGAGAACTACAAAAATACACCAGTAAACATGTGAACACAACCAACACGCTTCCAAGACCTGCACATCTGGATATCAGACACATCTGAAACTGCAGATCCATCATTCTGCCTGCTGAGCTGTGACATGTTCCTACAGCTTTGTGTTTGTATGACAGTGCAGCGCTCTGCGGCTACGTCCACACTGATCCAGAGAAATGTTTCGTCTGAAAACGCTCCGCGTCCACACCAGCATTTTCAGTCGTCTTCACAGAGTTGTGCGTCCACATTGAAACGTCTGAAAACGCTTACGTTCCAGTCCTGCGCATGAAGAAGAAGATTCGACACAAGAAGATTCGACCTGCCTCATTTCCGTCTGCCGCTTATTTACTCTCCGGCTCTTTGAAACGTGGCGGCAGAATGTCGATGAAAAGCAGCGAGTTCTTTAAATGGACTCACAATGAGGTGGAGCTGTTGCTGCGAGTAACACAAAAGTACAAAGTTGCAAAAGCGAGTGAGAGTTAAAGAATTTGAAGAAAAGCTCTCTGCAGCATGTACAGACTGATATTCATCTTTAACAGGGCTGTCAAACAGAACAGCTGCTGTGTAACGCCCTCTGCTATCTTAGTTTAATTGGTCACATGACTGCATCACATGACCAACACGCATCATCGTTTTAGAAAGGCTCCGGGTTCGCTGTCCACACTGCGACACGAAAACTGCGTTTTCAAATGTTTCCGCTTGGAGAGCGTTTTGAAAACGCCGTCTCAGTGGGCGGGAGGCCAAACTGCAGGGTTAGAGCAGCTTTGGTGTTATCAACTAATGTCAAAGTGTGAGAAGGTAATAAAAAAGGAATCTACTTGCTGGCATCATGGACACAAACATGTTTTCCTCCGATTCCTCACAGGAAGAATGTCCTGGCTTCAAATCCATCGGAGCCTTTATGTGTGGAGTCTGACTAACTGGCAAATGAGCTACAGGTATGAATGTGAGCACAGATGCTCCATCATCTTTCACAGCAGTCTGACCAGGACAAGCAGAAGAAAACAGGTACTGGTGTTTCTATAGGAAGTATTTAGTTTCCTAATGAAGTATTTTATGATACTAATGTGTTTAAAAAGAAGTGAAAACTTTGTAGAGTGAAGTTTGGAGGTCTGATGTGAGCAGAGAAACTCTTCCCTTCATCACCGACGGTCTGCAGACCCTCGTGTCAGCGCTCTGTCTGCTGGACAGGGAACCAGAAAAGCATGGACAGCTCATGGCTGTGAGAATTGCACAAATTGCCGTGAGGCTGCATTGGATGAATGTCACTGAGCTGTGAGCGTTTAGCTTCAGTACTTCTCTAGCACATCAGCAGGGGATAAACACACGAGACGATGACAGAAGCCATCAGCCTCACCAGCCAGCACCAAAGAAGCACGTGAGCTTTGAAAGCAGGGCAGGATGGCTGCAGGTCCAAACTGTTCTCCTTTCAGGCGCCAGGCTGATTTGTTCAGGCTAATCTGATCTTTCAATAAACTGTTATTAGAGTTTAGAGAGAAGCAGCGATTTAATGCTGCAGGGAAAGTTTAAGTCTTTGTTTTATTGCTGAAGGCACACAGTGTCTGCAGACACACACACGCAGCTACAGCAAACACAGCGAGGGGTTACACAAAGGTGCATGCACACACTCACAATACAATACAGTTTCATTTATATACACATTGAAAAACCCAAAGGCACCAAAGTGCTCACAATGATACAGAGACTCAGCATAATTCATTACAGATCGGGCACAGTCAGGAGGTAGGCACTCGCAGACCGGAAGAGTAAAATAGTTATGCTCAATTCAGGAGGATGAATGCAAAAACCAGCAATAAACGTTATTCTAGGTTTAAAAAGGGTATGAACTGAGAAAGCAGGTTAAATAAGTACGCTTTCCATCTCGATTGGAAGGATTGGCTAGAGTCTGAGGCACGAGCAGAAGCAGGGAGGCTTTTCCAAAGGTGCAGCTGGGGCAAAGGCACGATCACTTAGCTGCCATTAAACCGACTGTTCACTCAGACTCAGATACTCAAACTACTCTGCTGTTGTTTCCGGGCAGCTTTGCAGCAGGCTGCAGAACAAAACTGCATCACAGCAGTGCAGCTGTAATCACTTTATCAAACGTGATCATTTCAGCCAAAGTTCGTGAGCTTTGGAGTCGGACGCTCCTCACAGACATGCACTCCGCTGGTTCCTGCTGTAAAGAGGCCCAAATGTTTGTTCCTGTTTCAGCAACATACTGTGTTAGTCATCGACGTGCGTTCTTTGACCCTGATGTTAGAAACATCACTGTGAATTTTACTCAGCTCTGTTTCCTGCAGATGACACTGGTAATCACACACGTTTGACTCGGTCATAATTCGTTCTGTATGTTTAAAACAAAAAGTCTTTTTTAATCTGCGTGTTTGTTGGCAGAGACGAATCTTAGCGGTGGTGACGCAGCTGTGTCTGCAGCAGTGACAGCTGGAACAGGACTGCGTGCATCGCTCACTCGCCTGCCGCCGTGTCTCTGAACGACGTGCTCTCCTGCATTTCTACCACGACTGACCTTTAACATCTGATTTGTCCTTCTTCAGTTCAACACAGGGATTACAGAGCTTAATCATTTTACCCAGATTTAATTGTTTCATCTTAATCATCAAGTGTATGAAGTGAGCATATAATACTGGTCCAGCACGGTGGGGTGGGCCCAGCCTCAGGTCTCCCACCACACTCACAGGGTCAGGACACGACTTGTGTTGGAACGTCACACACATCACATTTCAGTGATTTGTATCAGGAGACAACGAGTTAGGTAACTTGACTTGTACCTGCCAAAACTGCTTCACCGCTGTGTTATTACAGAAGAATGGG